>NC_142923.1:9663750-9992812 GCF_054131065.1 Drosophila arizonae | reverse complement strand
GCTTAGTGCTTAAGCCACGGCGTCTTGACTTGAGAACTTGGAACTTAGTCGAGGCTCGGCAATAAGGCATTATTAAAATACTCCAAGACTCGGCAACGCGGCATGAAATTTAAATCATTTTTGATTGATTGCTAGATTAGAAAAGGCGCTGCCGGGTGCAGAGTGCCGGGTGGCAAATGTGGCAGACAGCGGTGGCAGCGATAAAAGGCCGTGTGGCTGCCTGCCTGCTTGGTTGGCTGTCCGACTGATTCTGAAGGTGGGAAGTGAGGGAGTCACACCTTGTGTTTATGTTAATTGATTTAATTTCGCTACAATGAAGTCATTCGAGCTTGAATTGAAGTTGCTGTTGGAGTTGTCGTCGGCTCATAAATATGCTGAATAAAGGCTTAAAGTGGGAAACTCGGGAGTTGGGCGTGACGAGCTGAGATAGAAAACTCCAAAAACAAAAAGAACTTAAAGCACCTGCTCAAGGCAGAGCTGTAAATTAGTTTAGGGTCTAATTGAGCAGGATTGTCAGACTGTAATATACCCTTTATGAAGTTTAGGCGGGTTGTATGCATATTCGTGTGAGGCTAAAAAGTAGTAGAGTAAGAGATTTCCTGGGATCCACACTTTGTATTATATTTATTTTAGATTGATCTCTCTCCCTCCCTCTCTCTCTCTCCCTCTCTCTCTCTCTCTCTCTCTCTCTCCCTCTCTCTCTCTATCTGTCTCTACTCTTAACTTTATATACTGTAATTATATTACATAAGACTTTATACGCAGCTAAAACTTCGTTTATATAAAGCGAGAAAAAGCTGATCTGTTGATGTTGATGTTGATGAAGTTGCTATTATCCAAGATAAGATCATGAATTGTATTATGTTTCAGTTTCAGTATAAGTTCAACAGATACCCTATATGCTGATTAAGAAGAAGATCAAGAGATTGGCTTTGGTCGTGTTTTAAGGTCTTAGCATGATTCGTCCATACATATATTAGACTGAAATATACCCAGTAATACAGATAGGGCTTAGCATAATTATACGATAATACTCGGCAATGGTGATTAAACTGCGCACATTGAGCCAAGTTTCAAGTTACACGCGGTAACAGCAATTGTTCAAGTTCTGCCACAAAGAAACACAAAACAAGAAACAGCAACAACAACAAGAAAAGCAGAAACAACAAAAAAAAAAAAAAAAAAAACTTAAATAGATTTATTTCATGATAAATGTTTGCCTGTTGTTGTTTTGTTTCCCTTTTTTATGTGCTTTGCCACAGCAACAACAACGTGGGGCAAATGCTGCTTTTGCTAATCTTAACGACGCATCTGCGAGGCGAACGAAATGAAATAACGCGACTCGCCAGCGTGTGGAAAAACAACAAATGCAGCAGCAGCAGCAACAACAACAACTGATGAAATAACCCCCAAACTGCGGCGTCTTATCAGCGCCAGGATCTAATCAGTCGGTTGCATCTGCGTCGACTTCGCTCCGAGCTGAGCTAAACTCTGCTCTGCTCTGTGCTGTGCTCCATGCCGCGTATATCGAGGTCGAACCGGGTCGCTCTGCATGTGTGAGCGTATGTGTGTGTGTGTGTGTGAGAGCGGGTGTGCCTAGGTGTGTGTGCGTGTGTTTGCGTCTGCTGCGTCATTTGCAATTGCTGCAACAACTTGATTTGGTTTATTATTTGCAGCATATTTGTATACTCTCTAGAAAAGGGAATAATACATAGTAGGGGTATTAAGCGTAAAATTGCGCAAATGAATGTAAATGTGTATGCTCCGTAGGTATGCGAATTAAAGGGGTATGTCAGAGTCAAAGAAATTCTGAATAAGCTTCGTATCGATCGATAAGTCTAAGAGCAATCAACGAATATTTGGAGTCGATCTCTCGCTACGTTTGTATCATATACAATATATATCGATAGTTATCAATACACATCCATAAGATTTGTAACAAATAGTTTTTTTTGAAAATCGATAAACATCGATCAATCCGAATTGAGGTTAAATGATGCTGCATAGTTCATATTTATTTACATTAGGTCCGCGTCCTTGCGAAAAATCGATAAACATCGATCATTTGACCTAATCAATCGAACTATGTATATCAAATTAAAAATATTTTTAAAATCCTTATCTCCGTTGTCTAATATTTTGTTGAATTACAGGGTATGCTTGAGCCGCCGCTCTCAATCATCTTTCCATTCTGCCATTCATATACTTATTTTTGTAAACCGTTTTCGTGGCTTTGCCTACATTTATCAGCAAACGTTGATCTGACTTTATTTAGCTGCAAATACATACATATTTATGCCAATAAATGAGCACGTAAAAACAATGACACACATAGCTACACACGACACACATACACACATAGAGACAGAGAGACACATAGACAGCTGTACTTAACATAAACATAATTGCAAAACAATTGCTCAGAGCTGAACGCAACTGCAGCCACAGCCACAGCCACAGCCGCAGCGACTCGGCTTGTTGTTGATAGTTCATCACCCTAGAAACAACACCAACAATAATAACTAGCAGCAACAACAACCACCAGCAACAGCAGAAATAATAACAATTACAATGTTAAGCGCATTTATCAAAAAAGAAAAAACCTTTTGCTGATATTCACGCATGAAGTGTTTATCGCGGTTCAAACTCGAAAAACACCCACCAAAATGTGAAAATGTATTCCAAGCCATAAGAAAGGTGAAAATACAATAAAAAGTCGAAGTTTTGATACCCTACAACAGAAATTAATCATTTTTAAATAAAATCCTTAAAAAGTGTCTATAAATATTTTAAAACAAAATTTATCCTAACTGAATAAGCAATACATGCTTATATAAGCTTATAATATAAATATTAAATATTAAAGTATATTTCCTTTAAAATATTAATTTATTTTTAAAATTTTTTAAAATTTTTATAAAATATTTCTAAATTATTCTAAAATTTTCCTAAATTTGTATAAATTGTTTTCTATAATATTATAGGCAAATGTTATTTATTTTGCTTTATTATCTGACATTGACTAATTTTAACTATAAATTATATTTTAATAAGAATGTTTATTTATTTAAAATATATTCTAAATTTTCCTAAAATAATCTTTTATATGACCTGAGCTAAAAATACTTGGCATAAGTGAGGGCATATTTAAGTGTTATGAACTCTGAGTATAGGAGAGCTTACGTGTCTGCCAGTTGCTACGGCCAACAAGGGTATGAGGGCGGCAAGACTGGGCGGCGGCGGCGGCAAGCGGCACGTTTAATGAATCTAATTAAAAGTCAACAATGGCAAACGAGATAATCGTCATTAAAGGCAACAACAGCAGCAAAGGTTAGGCTACAGGCGCTGCCTAGACAAGGGATGGAGGGTGATGTGTTTTGGCTTTAACGCTTGGCTACAACGCAGGCGCAACATCCAGCGATAACAGCTGACTGAGAGCACTGAGACAGAAAATGAGAGAGATAAAGAGAGTGAGAGCGAAAGAGCGAGAGAGAGCAAGCAGTGAGAGCAATTGATAAGCATCTGGAAAATGTTTTGCATCTGCAAAAGCAGTCAGACGAATGAAATAAACCAAAATGCAGATAAAAGCGAGAGATACAAGCCAGAAAGGAAAAGAGATAGGCAAAGAGGGCGAGAGCGAGCAGAGGGCAGAAGTGTATGGCTGGAAGCCAAATCAACATTAAAATAGATCAACGCCTGCTGATAGCACACAATGAAAACTGAATGGCGACCCCCAAGCCAAATGGAGCCCCGATTGGAGCTGAAGGGGGAGGGGCATGCGGCAGCAAGGGGGCAGGTGCTGGCTGACAGGAAATGAACGCAACAGAAATGAAAGGGTTGATAACAGCAGCCGCGTACAAAACTAGACATGCGTTTCTCGCAGTGTATGTGAGCTCACAGCAACAACAACAACAACAACCAAAAAAGAAAAAACAAAAAAAAGAGAACAGATACAGATACACAGATACAATTAAACACAAAACGCTTATCACTAAGCAATAATCAGAATTCCATTAGCCGTGCGACGCGATATCGCACAAAAGCATCTACCAGCACACACACACACACACACACACATACATACGCACACACACACACTAGCAGCGTTCGCCTTTGTTGAATGTATCTCTGTATCTGTATCTGTAAGTGCACAGAAATTGCAACTGTATGCGTGTGTGTGTGTGTGTGTGTGTGTGTGTGTTTGTGTATCCGTTATGCTGCTGGTTGGCTGCCTTGGGCTGGCTGAGCTAGCTGCCTGTGCCGGCTGGCTTCTCCAACTGGCTGGCTGGTTCGCTTGCTTGCTCGATGTTATCTAACTGCGCGCCGCGCTGCGCTCTTATCAGTGCTTTATCAGTTTTTGTTTCGAATAATTTCGAACGACGTTCGTTGCGGCTGGGCGAAGGAAGCAGCGAGAGCAGCGCGCAGATATCTTATTTCAGTCAGCCAGCAAGCAAGCAAATGTGTGCCTGTGTGTGTGTGTGTGTCGGTTACAGATACGAATCCAAGAGACGAGTACGACTGCGACTTCGAATAGGACTGCTAGGCAGGCGGACAGGCGGGCAGATAGGGCTGCAGATAGACGCAACTGGCAGACTGGCAAATGAAAGATAAACAACTTTGCCCAAGCTAAAGAGAGACAGAGAGAGAGAGAGAGTGGGAAAGAGAGAGCGAGCGAGCAAGAGTGGGAGAGGTTGAGTAAGAGACAGAGAAGAGGTTGCGGGAACAACGCGCAGTCATCAACAAACATCAGCTGTGCGCGGCGACTGCGACGCAGCGTCGTCGTCGTTGTCGTCGTCATTCGGCTGGCCTCGGTATCTCACATTTGTATCTCACAGATACACAGACAGACAGCGTAGAGAGCGAGAGCAAGTGAGAGCGTGAGCGAGAGCGAGAGCGAGAGCAACACCGCGCGCAGACAGAAAATTTCATTAGTCAGCCGCTTGGGCTGCGCTCAGTTAGCTGTAGAACGCGAAGCGAACAGCAACGAGCTCCGTGTGCACGTCAATCAAACGCTCAATCAGTCAATCATCGAGTGCCGCGTAAATTACGTGCGTGAGTGCAAGTGTGCGTGTGTGTGTGTGTATATGTGTAGCAAGAGCAAATAAAACATGTGCAACTTTGTGGCAAGTGCAAAACAAACTTAGATTTATACAATTTCGCGCTGCAACTAAATTCCCTACCCCTGCAATTTGTCCCCACCCACCACCTCATTGCTCCCCTAGTAAACGGATATATAGAAGCGCCATGATCAGCAGCCATTCAACGGCAACAAAAGGTGAGACAAGGTTGATCCGTGGGTGCAACAAGCAGCTACCTCTCCCTATCTGTTGCACTCCTCTTTCTCTCTCGCTCTCCTTCCACCTATCTCTCTCTCCCTCTTTCTCTCTCTGTTGAAATCTCCAAGCGACAGACAGCTACTCAAGCCGAGAGTATCCCCCAGAGCTGGAGTTGAGGCAGCTTTTGGGTTTTGCTTATCAGTCGACTATCTGCGCTGTGTGGCTACACATTCATTCCTGGACAAACATACACACATGTGTGTAACTGTGTGAGTGTGTGTGTGATATCTACAATCTGGCGAATGAAGGAGAAATAAAAAAAACGACGAGGAATTCTGCGGATCGTTGTTATTATTGTTATTATAATTCCTTGAAGTGAATATCAGCAAAATATAATCAAAACGAGAAAACAACAACAGCCACTACAACAACAACAACGAATGTAGCTCTGAGTTGGACTTGGACTTGGACATGGTCTTCGTCTTCTTCGTCTTCGTCTTCGTTTACGTCTGCTTCTGAGTCTACGTCTGTTGGCTCTGACCATGCCAACTACTGGAAACGCGCGTTGTGTTGTGCGTACTTAACAGATACGATGGCGATATGACCAGCAACTACAACAACAACAACAACAACAGCAGCAACAACAATTGAGCAAACATTGTTTTCACTTGAAGCAATTATTGTGTATTATGAATAACATGTATACAATAACAACAATAACAACAGAAAGCTTTGCATTCGATTTTTTATCTTCCGGCTGCAGTTATCATAGATTTAACTCATTTCCCGCTAAAAGCTGTTGCACTTAGCGAAAATATATAGTAATAAGTTGATATTGTATTTGTGTCTAGGTTTTGGATTACGTTTCCACAATGAATTCTGCTTAGATATTTGGGTTTTTGGTATACCCATTAAAAATGTAAATCAAGGGTATATTAGTTTTGTGACAATGTATGTAACAAGCAGCAGAAGTCGCGGCATTCCCATAACACACTTATATGTATTTTTTAACAGAATGACGAGCTAAGCCTATATAAACTTGTCTATCCGTCCACTGTTTAGCTGTCCGTTTATGAGTAGGCTTACCTTTTGACTAATTCTTCTTGACTTCAGCAACCTTTGATCCATTAAATTTTATTCTTATATGATTTTATTATTATTTATTGTAGTATATCATATATAATTATTATTGTATTATTTATTTTATTTAGTGTAATTTATGATTTGGCTTATTATTTTTTATTTGTTTGGCTATTTAGTATATTATAATTCCATAATCTATAAATTATAAACATACATATAATACACATTTAAGTACCTCTTTTTACTTCAACCACCCTTTTTTCCTCAGTGCATTTCAACTGTCATTTTACTTAAATTGTTCAACTCTTTTGCCATTGCAGGTGATTGTTCCGATACCACAGAAGAGATGACCGTCGACAGCAGAGGTGAGTGATGCTGCAATATGCCTCAGCTTGATGGCAAACTTTCAGGCCAACAGACCCACATAGCAACCCAATACCCTCTCCCACCGCCCACCACCCATTACCCCTTTTGTAGTAGCCAAAAGCTGTTATCTCTTTGCAGTCAGCAGCGCACTTCCCAGTGGCAGACACACCAAAACGCTTAATGCCAAACATAAATTGCTTGTTATGTGTGTGTGTGTGTGTTGTTGTCGCCTGCTGCGCTGCTGATATTTTGCCAATAAAAATTTAATCTGCTCGCATATCCAGTGTCAGCGCGAGCCATCCTTCTAATTTAATACCAATTTCTCATACTTCGCCACTTCTACTTTGTCTTCTTTCTCGTTTTTGCTTCTCCTTTTTTTGCTGGTTGCTCCGTTATCAGCTGTGGTGCAAGGCCAAAAGCGTTGATTGGTCGGCTAAAGCCAAATGCTAAACCCAAAAGCCACAATCCACTCGCACCACCCGCCTAAGCTGCGACTGCGGTTGCGTTTTTGACACCTCAACTTGATGCGAACCCTTTTGCCTGCTGCCCTCAGCCTTGTCTGTTGGGTTGCCACCCTGCCGGCGACAGTTGACAACCCCTTTCTCTATATAACTGTATATATGTATATATTTTGTAACAGGATATGGAAGGCAACCCCCGCGCTCTGAAGTGCCTGTCAAGTTGTGCGTGTTTTGACTTAACTGGCATCATCATTGGCATCAATTTCGTATCACTTCATAATCATCAGCAATGTCAACGCAAGCCGCACCCCTACCCCAGCCCCTAAACTCTAACCCCGTTGCCCTAACCCTAAAACATGAGACTCGAGCCAATTCACATTCAATGGACAACTGATGATGTTGCTCGTAATGATGATGATGATGATGATGATGATGGTGGGGTGATAATGACGTTGTGAGTGTGGCTGGTCAACCTGCGACCTTTGCTGGGGTGCTTGAATGGACAGGCTTGCGGGTAGCTGGCACCACATTCCACGCCATTTCGCTGCCTTCTCAAGCATTCATCATTAATAATCCCCAAGCCGGCAGGCATTGGGGCTGCCCCATCTCTCCTCCGCTCTGTTGGGGCCCTCCACGTGGTCTTTTTGTGCTGCGTCAGTGAAAGATTTGCAGCAGTCACACAAACACACACACATACACACACACACATACATACACTCAGAGGGAGAGATACATACCTACATACAGACAGACAGACAGTACGAGTGGCCCAGTGGGCGTAACAGCGCGCCAAAAGTGGGCGTTTGTCTGCGCTAATCTTTATCTAGCTGTTGACACTCCATGGCAGCGCAGCAGACCAACCAGCAGCAGCACCAGCACCAGCAACAACAACAATGAGATTTTCAAAAAAAAAAAAAAAAAAGTGTTGCAAAGCGCAGAGTCACATTCCTTTCAGCCTCGTCGCTCGCCCTATCTCGCACGCTGTGTCCCCCTACCCCCTCCCTCGTCCGTCCACCTCAGCTGCCCATTGGCCTGTTCAATGTCAGATAACTGCTTTTGGCTTTTGAATAAAGCACCTGAAGGGGCATAACAACTGGAGCGAACTATATGCTAAGTGTTGCAAAATCTCAACATTTCTAAATTGATTCGTATAATACATATACATATGTATTTTAGATCGACCTATATGTAGTCATCCAATATTGTAGAAAACTTAATATACTTGAAGTGTAAACAAAAATTGACTTACATTAACTAACGCAAAACTGTCTAAAATTTAATTATTTATTTTTACTTCTAAAGTCTGATATAGTAATTTTATGGTATAATGTAGTGTATTAAATTCAGATGTTGATTAAATAATTTTTTTGTAATTTGTGATTTGTAGTATAATATATTCAGATGATAAAATTATTTTTATATTTGACATCTACTTTGATTTAAACAATAAGCAATCCATATATTTCCGTAGTTACATTATGTCACTCTCAAATTGACTACTATTAATTTACTATTGTATTATTATATTATGATCTTACATCCTTTTCTCTTAATATTTAGTTTAATACTATCATCATTGCAAGCCTAAACTTTTCCAAGACCTATGACAATAATTAACGTCAATAATATTGTTTTCCATTCAGTATACCATCGCTAAGCTCATTATTTAGCATTTGTCGATAGTGATTATTGTCACCTGCTCGCTCGTTTTGCAACACTGCTCCTGGCTGCTGCTGCACATCTGCCAGTCGTGCACGCCCCGCAGCAACAGTGCTACATGCGCTTAGCCGTTGCTTTGTTTGTTGCTGCTGCTTGCCCAGCCCCTAACTAGGGAGGTGGCCGCCCAGAGAGGCAACCTTGCAGTGTTTGTTGCTGCTGCTGCTGTTGTTGTTGTTGTTGGTGCTGATGATGCTGCTCACTTTTGCCGCTCTTCATTTGCTGCTGTGCAATGTACTGTAAGCGCATCTACAAGCTGCGCTATCTCACTTGCTCGCTCTCTATATGTGTGTATGTGTGTGTGCTGTATGTGTATGTGTGTGGTTTTTATCTATAAAATTCATGAATGCTTCGGCTTATCTGGCAGAATTGCATACTTGCAGCAAACCAGCGCCTGGCCTGGCCTCCGCATCAGCCATAGTTACTGTTGTTGTTCTTGTTGTTGTTGTTTTTGTTGGCAGCGCTTTTTGGTTGGTTGCTCTTGGCTGCTGTTGCTAGCTGCTGGCTGCTTGTCTTCTAATGGCGCTAAGTGAGCTGCCCGCCTGCTGCCTGCCACACCCCCTTAGCCACCTCCTCTGCCTACCCACACATGCACAGTGGAGCGCCAGTCTCTAATGGCATTTTATCTGAAGCATAATTTTTTATTATTCGCCTGCCTGAGCTGTTGTTGTTGTTGCTGTTGTCTTCCTTTTGGCCTGGCTTAATGACAATCCAAAATACACACAGACAGCAAGTCAAATTGTTAGATAGCTTTTCGGCATGTAATTAATCATTTGACGGCCGACTTTTTGTTGTTTGTATTTTTATTTATTTTTTTTTTGGGGAGTTTGTTTTGTTTGCTGTTGACTATCGCGACCAAGTTAAAGGCAGCAAAACAGCGCAAGTTTGGCATGCGGGACGCATTGCAACCCATGCTGCGGGCTACAAAATAGTCAACCGCAGCAGCAGCAGCGACAACTGCACAAAAAAATAAAAATAAAAAAAAAAAATAACAAAAAACAAACAATATATATATGTATGTAGGTATATGAAACCCAACAATCGCTCAATAGTGAGGCTAAAACAAAAATCCATTACGCGCCTGGCTTATCAAAAGCGTCCATCGTCTCCAGCAACAACCACAACAACAGCATTCCAGCTCGCATTACGCATACGCACGGTGGCCGCATTGGTAACTGAACTGAACTGAACTGAAGTGAATTGAGTTGAGCTGAAGGCAACTTTCGCTTGAATTGAAACTGGCGCCTGCTCATATTTTGTATTTATGATTAAGCGCATAGCTCGAGAGTGTATGTGTGTGTTGGGATATCAAAGATTACAGCGCAAAAAATTGGTGGCCTTGTAAAGGGTTTTCATTCGGTTTCTCACTAAGCTTGTAGCTTGAGCTTTTTGTTTAAACCAATCAATAATATTTTTTCATTTCAAACATGTTCATATAGCCGTGATTCACTGTACATGGACCACTTTTTAGGTAGCTGTGAGGGCTTTGCTGCAACTGCTACCTATGGCTATATATATATATATATATATAATGCATAGCATTTATAGCATCGACACCAAGCGAGTTCTCAATTCATTCGACTTCAATATACCACTTAAAGTTTTTATTTATCATTAAGTTAAATAATACATTTCAACATTTAATTCTGTTCCCAATATTGTAAATTTTAATAAAAATTTAATGAATTCTCTTGAGGAAATTTGTGATTCTAGTCTGAGCATCTACAGCATTTCTTACATTTCAGCTATATTTCATCATATTTTAGATTCTAATTATTAGATTCACTTGATAAATGAATATCGTTTCCTCTTAATATTGATAAATTTCCATGATATATTATTACACAACATCCCATTCATACTCATAAATAATATGTACAAAATTAGATTACTTTGGTTAAGATTATATGGCATATACATGGCTGAGCCTAAGGAGGCGTTTAATGAGTTATGAGGGTATCAAATCTGTGGCAGCCCCCAGGCTATGGCTTCACCCTTTCCCCTTGCTCTACTTGCCGCCCCCTTGCTCAGAGGCGGCGGTGTCATATAAAATTTACTTGAGTTTTTAACAATAAATTACACAGAGCTGCTGCACATGTGTCCAAATATTTGCACACACACACACACACACGCAGACGGGGTGAGCGAGAGGGTGCTGTTGGGGCTGAGGTAGGGGTTGGCAGGCACTTGGCCTCGTAATCCTTTTACGCGCAAGCATTTATGAAATTTATTCGCTCGCTTTAACTGAAAAAAAAATGCAGCTTATCGCTGGCCACAGATCACGGAGCACGGCAAACAGCCAGCGGCTCAAGTCCTTCTGCTGCTCCAGCTCCTGCTCCTGCTCCTGCTCCTGCGCCTGTCTTGGCGGATGATGAGCTTCGAGCAGGACGATGATGATGATGGCTGCGACTTGAACTGGTCATAAAATGTGCGAGTGTCGGTGTGAGTGTGTGTGTGTGTGTGTGTGTATTTGTGTATGTGTGGGTAGCTGTTGTCAGCTTGGCCTTGTCCTTGCGGCTGCCAAAGCAAAGCTGACGGCTAAGAGCGGACATAGCTAGTGTAAGGACTGGGGATGGGTTTGGCGCTGGCATTGGGCTTGTGGTTTGCGTCCAGGTCGTGGGGTAGCTGCTGAACTGTCTGGCTTGGCAAACGACTTGGCTGCTCTCTGCGTTGGCCATAACACCACAGAATCCTTTGGATAAATTTTCTTATCTTTGTCGACCAGACGATGATATTATTTTAATACAGCAGCCCAAAAGGTCTGTATGTGTGTGTGTGTGTGTGTGTATGCATGTGTGAGATTTATGTTGTAATTTTTTTATGTGATATGAGACGCATTATATTTGGGCTGACTTTTCATCATTCTTGTTTTTTTTTTTTAATGCCCACTTACCACAAAAATATATAAATACGAATAACTGGTTGGCATGGCATGTGTGGCATGCTTGTCACTCGCTGTCAGATTCAAGGGTATTCAAATGGCTGTCAATTAGCCAGTTAGAAGCCTGCAGACCTCTTCTATTCACTCAATTCATTTCTGTTTGCCTGCCATCGAGCGACCCTCGTCAATTGGCATTTTGCAGAATAAACATATTATTATTATTATGTATGTGGTGCTTGTTGGCATTCCAGATTGCCACAAGTTGTGCGTATGCTGCGTGCAACATTCTGTGGCACAACTCCTAAGCGCAAACAATCGCAACTGTAGTGCACATAAATCGAATTATTTCAAATTGAATTCGTGGCTGATTTGCTAGATTGAGTTGATTTGTTGAGTCAGCTCTATGTGTGTGCAAGTGTGCGTAAATGCCAGTTTAAGTGTTGAGCAATGCCAAATGACATTGCAGAAAATGTGGGCGCAAAAAAAAAACTGATTTTGTTTAATTTTAAGGAGTTGGTGCAAATAGCAAAAAGTAAAGCTAAATGAATTTGATTTGATTTAAAATTTGTTTAATTATTAATTTATAATGAATTAAAATAACATTAGCTTATTTAATAATTATGTATGCATGCTCTAACTTACTACTATACTCTGCTAACTAACAGTTTTTACTCCATTAGTCACTGCTGCTATATAAGCTATCAATTATTTAAATCAGATGAGGTCGGAGTATATCTTCATTGAGCGCTACCTATTAGAGTTTTCTTACTTGTTTTAAGTGCAACTTTGATGATCTTCGTATCGCATGGCATTTTATGAGCGAAGCATCAACTCATCTGCCGTAGCTGCTGCTGCTGCTGCTGTTTGTTGTTGTTGCGGCTCCATCCACCTCCTTGGCTGCTCGTTAAGTTTTGCATAAAAGGCCACACTTTGAACTCATTACAAGCTGTTAGCGAGCACTTTGCACTTCATCAACAAGAGCGCCAGGTAGGGGCAGCCAGGTAGGCCACACAATATACCAGTCTCCACAGTGTGTTATTGTTGTTGTTGTTGATGTTGCTGGCTCAGCTTGGGCCTGCATTATGGCTTATTTCGCCTTGGCTGTCTTGTCAGTCAACCTGCCCTTGTCGTCGTCGTTGTTGTTGTTGTTGTTGTAGTTGTTGCTTGTTGTAAACGTTTATTGTGCCACCAAAAGAGCAGCGCGGCGTCTGCTACGGCACACATAAGCACACGCATACACACACACACACACACAAACGCACACGCGCGCATTTTGGGCGCCTAATTGGTAGGTAATGATGTGTCTGCTGCGCCGCTTTGTTAGTCACTCGAGCGCGGTGGCAAGCTCGTTGCTGCTCGTTGCTGGTTGCTGCCGCATGTTGCGTGGCCTGTTTTATATCGTTCGTTCTTTTTGCCAACTGGACTTGGCTCTGGGCGGCTGCGTGTCGGCATTTCGCTTTGTACTCTTGTTAACTGCTTGTTGCTGCTGCTGTTGTTGTTGTTGCTGCTGTTGTCGTTGTCGTTGCCTGCGCGCATCTTGTTAGCAACTTGCCTCCTACTTGTGCCTCCCGCCACCAACTGCTGTCGTTTCGGTGTGTGCGGTCCGTTCTTGTTTTTTTTTTTTTTTTTTTTTTTGTGTCTTGTTTCTGTCTTTGGCTTGCTGCAATTTTGTGCGCGTTCTTCACACAGCTCGCAGCAATGTTCGCGCCTCTTTAATTTACTGCTAAAAAGATCTCAACAACTGGACAACCTTCCGCCCGGCTGCAGTTCCGCTCCGCTCCGCTCTGCCGTGGCTGCTCGCATTGATAAACTCATCAAAGTCATCAAAAATTGTTGCAGCAATGAAGTTAACACAGTGCAAGACACGATTTCGCAGTTGCAGCCCGTCGCCCCAGCCACGCCCACGACACTATTTTTTTTTTGACGGGGGCGTGTCGCCGCCCTCACGAATTTAATGTAACTGTAAACGAGGGCAAACGAGAGAAATTTCCGTTTGTTCCCCTTGTATTGTCGCTGTGTTCATTTATGTTGCTGTCGTTTCTATGAGTTGCTGTTGCTGTTGCTGCTGGGGCAAATACACACAATTGAATTGTCAGCAATGGCTGGCAACAATTGTCAGTTGGTTGTGCTGCTGAAATGTAGTTGATTGATCTGCCAGAAGCGTGATTTGTTTACAGCAATTGCAATGTTGCTGCCGAACTAGGGGATTTCTGTTGCAGCAGCAACAGCAACAACAGCAGCAGATGCGCCCAGCAACAAACATTGCGCTGTGATGTTAATCCCGTGAACAAGGGGACGTTTATGCAAATGAAGGCCGTGTTTAATAAACGCAAATTATGAGACTGCTAGCAACATGTTGCTGCTCGACAACAGCAACATGGCTAGTGCAACAAGCACACACACACACATATGCGCGCGGGCTGGCAAAGCGATTATAGATTAGCAACATTCAAACTTGCACTTGGGTCAATTTAAATTTGTGCAACAGTTGCAACAGGCACGGAAACAGCAGCAGCGGCAGCAACAACAACAACAACACACAAGATAGTGGGAGCAACAGCAGCTGAAAGTGCAGATCGCAATTGATCAGCCGAATGTGAGAGTGTGTGTGTGTGTGTGTGTTGCTAACAGACGACAACTGTTGCTGCTGCTGCTGTTGCTGCTTCGGCTGCTGCTGATCAAGCGATCAAGCGCTGGCAACAGCAACAATCGACGCTGAGCGTGCTCACACGAAATTTTCAAGTACTGCGACAATTTCTGAACCCAAAACCCTGCAGCCCCTGCTAACCCCTGCAGCCTTATCAGCATGCCGTGCCGCATTGGCAACAGCAGCAGCAGCAACAGCAACAACAACAGCTGCAACAGCAACACATCTCAACAGTTGCATCAATTGCTCAACATTGAACTCTGTGCAGAGGCCCAGACAAACATTTACCCCGTCCCTTGCCCCGCCCCTGTCGCATCATTTGCACGTTTTTTAATTAAGACATCAAAAAGAGTTTGGAGACTCGCTTGATTTCGAGGAATTGCCTGCCGTCCTCCTCCAGTTCCGTTTCGCGTCCGCCCTGCCAAAGCAGACACAGACTTTGTGTTTTCGTAGCTTCTATAGATTGCAGATTGTACTACATGGTTAGCCTCCGCCCCCTCGCTGAAGCAGCCGCAGCTGCAGCAGCAGCAGCAGCAGCAGCAACAGTCGTCGATACTTTGTATGCCCATTCGCCTGTTGACATTTACGTGGAGTTGCGCTACGTGCGCTAAATTAGTCGCCAGCTCTGAACTTTAGAGTCTAGGTCGAAATCTGTATCGCAGTTCGCGTTCGAAGTTGCAGTCAGTCGAGCTTCATGTTATTCAGAGGCTGAAAATCAAGCAACTATTGCATGGAGTGCTGCTGTACCTTGAGGGAACTGAACTTGACTTTGGCTATGGCAAGAGAACCCAATATAAAGGGGAAAAGGAAAATTTACTATAAATTGTATGTTATTCCAATATGAATCTGTGAAGCTTCTGTTGGACTAAAAATTGGCAATGAACCAAAATATCTTGTTTAAATTATTTAACAACGAAATTCAAAGTATTTTCCGATGAGGTACTTAAATATTGCTATTAGCTTGGGCTGAACTATTGCCTGAAAAGCTGTTAAGCTAAATATGTTATTAACATTTTTTATGAATGTAAAGGCGTAATTTACTGGGAAGTATCCAACAGGATAATACCGATCGGCTGATGAAATATTTAAATAACGTCCAAAGCTTGATAAAAACTATAGAAATTCTCGTGATTCCCAAAAGTTAATAGTTTACAAATTTATTATTATTATTTAATTTATACTTGTGCATTATAAAATAGATCATACATTAAATATTCAAGAATTGAATTAAGAAAATATAATAATAAAGACCAGAATCTCGCTTATCTCTCACATAATTCGTATGCATCTACTAGCCAATATAATTTAATATATTAATATTAATTATAAGTTAAACTATCAAATTTTTTAACTATTTAAATAATACTTTATATTATTATACTATCCATACATTGATTTATAATTTAAAACAAATACAATTTAATTTTGTAATATGCCTGTAAAGCGCAAAACGGCGAACCCAAATTGCTTATCCGCTATCAAAGAATCAAAGAATTTCACTCCACCGCCGTTTCCCATAGCGCTAAGGAGGTGCTGAATAAAAGAAGAAGAAGAAGATGCAGCAGCAGCAGTAGAAAAGAAATAAGCTCAACGCAAACTGCGAGTAAATCACGAATAGCTCCGCGAAGCCCCCAAGATATGAGAATGTTGATTATTTGCACGGGTTAACGCTCAAGATGCAGCTGTGGCCAGTGCAATGGTCGACTGAGAGATACCCTGCGTGCCTACGTTATGAGGGAGGAAATGCAAGTTTTTTAGATCCACAAAAATATTAACAGATATTAAAATTCAAATTTGAATTTGAATTTTATTTTACATAAAAATGAAAAACCATTTAATTTTATTTTAATTGTTCTTTTTTCGTATATATATTCATTTTAGGGACAACATAATCTAGTTGGAAATTAAAAACTCACATAATTATTGATTTCGACAGCAACAAAAACTTGTTGCATGATTTACAGTTTCAATGAATAGATCTATCCACTTGATACACTCAGTCAAACAACACTTTAAGTTAACCTCTAACCACTTCCAAGGATTACGGGGTATTAGCATTGAACTTGCAGCCAAAGTGTGAAATGAAATGTTGCCCGCAACGCGATTCTCTTTGCCTTTTTTCGAATTGCTGAATTTAGCGCGCTCTCTGCATTTGTTTTTGTTGTTGATTAATAACAATTGATAGCAGCCCGAGCCCCCGAAGCCTGGCGAACCGGTGCTCAAGCGGAGTTCCAGTGCTGCTGCTGATGGCGTTGATTGCCACAAGGTGGCAACATTTTCGCGCGAAAATGAAGATTTTCGTTATCGGGCAGAGCAGAGACCAGAGCTGAGCTGAGCTCGGGCTCTGCTGCGCTCTCATCGCTCTGGCTGCGATTGGGCAACTCACGTTTTTCAATTTGTTTCCGCTGGGAAAATTTGTTTAATTATAAGCAACTAAAATAGTTGTGCTCCTGCTGCAGCTTCCACTCCCTCTCCCACTCCCAATCCCATGCCCCATGCAAAGCGCGCCGGCTCTTAGCACGCCCCCACCAAACATTACGCATACGCCCCATGCAACTGTTGCAAGTACAGCCAAGTCTTGAGCCGGCCAGACCAACTGGCGTCGACTCCAAGCTGCGCCGTCTAGCGTCTGCTGCGTCTCTGCCACACAACAATCAAGATTCCAAAACGCTGGCCACCAAATGAACTTTCAGCTTGGAGCTGTGCAGCTAGTCTATAGGATATGGCTTCTCTTTAGATACCCTGTAAAGCTGAACTTATGTACAAATATATGTATATTTCTATATTAATATAGTGAATTGGAGAGATCTCTAATCTCTCAGTCTAGTGAGTTTCTGACTATCGATAGCTCATTTATTGCTATAGCAATTAATGTCTGTATATCGACGTTCCAGCCCTGCCTTATAATATCATACAGCATATATTAGATTATTTTGTATTTCCTAGAAAAACGGATTTCTCTCACTTAGCCTTTTTACAGGGTATTTCCTTTTTTATTTGTTTTATTACTCCTCTTACTAAACCGCTACAGGGTATCTTTCAGTTATCTACTGTCCGGTTTTATCTACGTTTTTTTTCGAGTTAACTGACCTTCGGCTCGCAGCGATTAGCCGCGATGGCGGTCCGGCATTCACCAGCGACAAATGAACAAAGGGTCGCCTGGCTCTGTGCTCCCCTCCCCGCTCCTCGTGCCCTTTGGAGAGCCCCTGCGCTGCTGCTGCCTCCCCACTCAATCGCTGCCTTACTTTCAGGCTGCTGGCCCTGGTTTAAGCCAAATTGCTCGATTGTTTATGGCTGCATACAACGCCCACCAGCAGCAGCAGCAGCATCAACAGCAACAGCAACAGCGGCAACAATGCTGGCCAAGTGAGAAACCAGCAACAATAATCTGCCGGCTGATAAAACGAAGCATCCCCTTGGCCCCTGCCCTTGCCTGACCACAGTCTTCAAGCTGCTTGTGTGTGTGTGTGTGTGTGTGTGTCGCTTATCGGCGAGGATCGATCGCAACTGCGACGGCAACGCCGCAGCGCAGCTGATTTAACAAATTGATAAACAATTGTTGGCGTTGGCGTTGCAAGTGTGTGTGTGTAAGGTGTGCGAAGTGGCGTAACGTTACGAAATGGCTAAACAAACGATACAGCAACAACAATAAAATGACGCAGAGCAGAGCTAATCCTCAGCAGCAGCAACAGCAGCAGCAGCATCAGCAGCAGCAGCTGTTGCTGGCAACAGCAACATCATCTTCTTGGGCTGCTAGGCAGGTCCATTGTTAGCTAAGCTTTGGCTTAGCCCGCACAGCCTTTGCAGTTGCTCTTGCTGCCGCTGCCGCTTCCGCTGCCGTTGCTGTTGCTGCCGCTGTTGTTGCTGTTGCTGGCGTGTAGTTTGCGCCGTAACCGGCAAACACTTTACGTGTGCTGCTTATCGCGCACCAATCGATGGCAATAAATATCTTACAAATAAGCAGAATGCGCTGGAATGCACAGAGGACCCCAAAAGAGTTGAAGCCATCGCGTTGGGCTTTCAATGGAGCTGAAATTCGGTTTTGTTTTTGGTTTTAGCTTTTTGTTTTATTTTTTATTTTGTATTTTGTATTTTTTTCGGGCAGAGATGGCGAAGGCAGATGCTGTCTGATTGTTCACGTGCAGCATTTTGTGTGTGAATTCGTGAAAATCGACACTGCAATTAGGGCGAAACGCGCGGTGGGCGCAACCGACGCGTCAATGCGTCCTAAGCAATCAAAAGACTGAGGCGACGAACTTGCTGCACAACAAATTACAGTTGCAGTTGCTATGGCAAAGCAAAGGCCGAGAGCTGCCCGAATGGCCGAATGCCTGACTGGCCGAGCTGGCTGAGCTGGTTGGCAACAAGTTGCGCTGACATTTCAATAGCCAACAATTGACAGGTCAACGCGCATTGGCGGCCCGCACGAGCAGCGCACGGCCGAGCGGGGCCAGCTCTGTGGGCCGCGCTTATCGGCGCCTTCATATCTATTGCTGGCATGTTGTTGTCGGTTGACTGCGACTGCAACTGCTGCGACTGCGACTGCTGCGAGTGCAACTGCAACTCTTGTGCTTATCCGTCGCATCGCTGGTCGTTATAATATTTTGTGGCCAAAGCAAATACAAATCAGATGTCAGCCGGGCCGCTCTAATCATCAACTGTGTGCTAACTCTCTGACCACCATGCGCTTTTCCACTCGCCGGCTTTTCCACGTAATCCGCACAGCGTCGAGATGCGTTAGCGGGATAAACGTTCCAAATGGTCTGCGACTTTGGCTTCGACTTCGAGTTGGACTTCGACTTGGTCTTGGTCGACAACCTCGCTCGGCTGGCGAGTCGAGTCGAGTGGAGTGGAGTGGAGTCAATGCTCAACGGGGACAACGTCGCATTGTTTTCACAGCATCGCTGACAATTTGTTCGATAATAATTGCTAACCTCTGGTCACATTTGACACATACATGGCATTTGCCATGGCAGCGGGCACCGGGCTGCAATGCCATCAAATTTCTGCAAACTCTTTGGTCCCACGGCGATTTAGGCAGATATATCAAATGGTTTCGTTTGTTTATATCTGAGGGGAAGCTAACTAAAGTGTGTACCATTAGCATAGCCTGGCCAGAGAGATGCCTTGGACTCATAGTTGACCCAAAACTAACTTAGAGGAGAGACATTAATACTACCCATACAAAACCAAAACCTATGGACCTACTAGTCTTTATTTTACTTAATGCTATAATTTAATCAACTTTAAAATTATTTAATATTTAATAATAGACATTACTATATAATGCAAGGTATCAGAGTAACATATTTCAAGTCTTCAAGCCGTAGGAACCAATTACCAGTGCTTCAGTTTTATGTTAGTCTTGATCTTAAAAAAAAGTTCTAATATCAAATAAATAATTAAATTCTCAATCTTAAGTCAAGTGCCTCACTTAACTTTACATAACCTCACTTTAGCTGCCTTTCATTACATTCCTTAAGTCAACTAAAAATTAGAGAGCCCAATTACCTAACATCATAGTAATATATTCCAAGTCCTACGAATGAATATATTCCAAGTCTTTAATTATATTCCAATTTCGAAAAATTATAATCCTTGCAGATTCCAAAGATTTGGGCGCACACGAGTTGAGCGAGGAAAAGCAGCAGCAACAGCTGGACGAGCTGCCCGAGGACGAGCAGCTGGAGCAGCAAGCTAGCAACGCCTCTGAGCAGCTGGAGGAGACCGACATGGATCAGGAAATGGTCGAGGAGGAGCAGGCAGCGGCACAGGAGGCCAGTGCGCAACAGCAGGATGTGGCCGACAGCTCGACGACTCCGCCGCGCAGTCCCACGCCTCCTGAGCTGGTGCCGAAGTTGGAGCGTGCCGATTCGCCGGCAACTCCGCCTTCTGTGGCTGCCACACCCAGTCCGCCGCCTACGCCCACACCGCCGCTGGTGCTGCCCAAGCTGCGTCTCAATGCGCTGCTCGCTTCCGATCCGGCTCTGAAACCCGATGCCAAGGAGCTCAATCTCGAGCCACGCTTGCTCGGTCCGCCGCCACAGCTGGCCAAGCCCGAGCAGCAGCAGCAGCAACAAAGTTTGCCCGATCCCAGCAGTCTGGTGGAGCCGCTGCTCAAGCCGGCGCGCTTCATGTGCCTGCCCTGCGGTATAGCCTTCAGCTCGCCCTCCACGCTGGAGGCGCACCAGGCCTACTACTGCTCGCATCGCAACAAGGATGCCGACGAGGAGTCGGCCGCCGTGGACAAGGCCACAGCCGCAGCTGGCGGCGGTGGCGCCAATCCGAGTGGCAATAGCAGCTCCAGCGGCGGCAGCTCCGGCTCGGAGCCACCCGCCAAGGTGGCGCGCACAGGCAAGCAGTACGCCTGCACGCAGTGCTCCTACAGCGCCGACAAGAAGGTCTCCCTCAACCGGCACATGCGCATGCATCAGACCTCGCCCGCCGCGCCCACCCTGAACAGCCTCTCCGGACTGGCGGCCAACGGCGTGGTCGCTGCCGCCGCCGCCGCGGCCGCTGCGGCCAGTGCGCTCGAGGAGAGCTCTAGTCAAGTGAGTTGGTTGACGAGCAGGTCAGCGCCCAGCCCAAATATAACTAACGCACCTCCCTCGCCCCCCTCGCAGCAAATCGATCGCTACTGCAGCGACTGTGATATCCGCTTCAACAACATCAAGACCTATCGCGCCCACAAGCAGCACTACTGCAGCTCCCGACGCAGCGATGGCCAGCTGACGCCCAAGCCGGAGGCGAACGCCAGCAGCAACACCGGAGGCTCTGCAGCAGCAGTTGCGGCCGCAGGAGCTAAGCACAGTGGGGCCCACAGTCCGCAGACGCGCAACAAGACGCCGACTCCTGCAATGGTTGCTGCTGCGGCGGCTGCGGCGGCGGCTGCTGCAGCTGCCGCCTCGCTGCAGGTGGCACCGCCGCAACCCTTCCTGGCACTGCCCACCAATCCCATCATCATAGTGCCCTGCTCGCTAATACGCGCCGCCAGCCTCATACCCGGACCACTGTGAGTATAGCCTGGAGTGAAACGGAGGCTTCGTTAGCTAATCACTTGCAGCTGTTCAACTTAAGAGCTTGGCTTAACCGCTGCCAATCTTCATCCCATTCGCAGCACCACCTCCACGTCGGGCATTGTCAATCCGGAGTCCACATGCTTCACCCTTGACAATGGCGCCCTCAAGCCGCTGGCCACGGCGCTCAATATCAATGCGCTAGCGGGAAATGCCACGCCCACGCCCACAGGCACGCCCATGCCTAGTAGCAATCAATTGAGCATGCCCGCCCAGGAACCCGAGCGTCCCAGCGCCAGTAACGTCCCGGAAACAGAATCGAAAACCACTCCGCCGGAGCCCAAACGCAAGGAAGCCAGTGGCATGCGGTAAGTCCAGGCTCAATCCAAAAGTAACCTCAACTCACCTTCGCCCTTGCAATTGCCCTTCACAGCGATACCACGCCCCTAGACCTATCCCTACGTCGCTCGCCCATTTCGCCGCTGCTGCAGCGCCAGCGCCTGATGGAGGAAGCGCTGCTCAGCGCCGGCAAGGAGAACCTGGAGAGCAGCGGCCGAACCGGTGGCAGCGTGACCCCGGAGCAGATTGTGTGCGCGCCCTCGCTGCCCAGCAGCCCCTCGATGAGTCCGTCGCCCAAGCGACGTGCGATCAGTCCGCGCAGCTCCGGTGCGGGCAGCGCTGCCTCCATGTCGCCGCCAGCGTTGGCCGTGCCCCATCTGCTGGACAATCTGCAGCCGTTGCGCTCCATGTTGCCCGGCGACTTTGCACTATCCGAATCGCTGCTGGCCAAGACCAATCCGGAGCTGGCGCTCAAACTGGCTGCTGCCGCTGCAGCGGCTGTGGCGGGCAGCAGCAGCAGCGCCGAGCTGGCCAGCAAGCTGGGCTACGGTCCAGTCCAGTCCGGCGCCGCCCCTCCTCCGGCTGTGGCCACAGTCGCAGCCAATGCGCCCAACAGCCAGCCGCAGATCTATGTGAAGCAGGGCGTGTCCAAGTGCAAGGAGTGCAACATAGTCTTCTGCAAGTACGAGAACTACTTGGCGCACAAGCAGCACTACTGCTCCGCCCGCAACCAGGACGCGGGCGTGGATGGTGACTCCAAGAATGCAGTGTCACCGCCCGCCGCAGCGGGCCCCGGCGTGCCTGCCGGCGCCTCCCCCTTGGAGACGACGCCCGTGGCCTATCAGCAGCTGATCTGCGCCGCCTGCGGCATCAAGTACACCTCGCTGGATAATCTGCGCGCGCACCAGAACTACTATTGTCCCAAGGGCGGGGCGGCAGCCACGCCCGCGGAGGCAGCCACGCCCCAGCTGCCGCTGCCCAAGGAGAAGTGCGTCAAGTGCAAGACGCTGCACGATCACGGCCAGCCATGCCCGACGCCCCCAGCCACGCCCCAGCTGGCGCCGGCCAGTGCGGCTGTGGCGAACAGCGTGAACAAGTGCCCGGTGTGCGGGGTGGTCAGCCCCACCGCTGCGCTGGCCCGCAAGCATATGGAAATGCACGGCACGGTGAAGGCATTCCGCTGCAGCATCTGCCAGTACAAGGGCAACACGCTGCGCGGCATGAGGACCCACATACGCACCCACTTCGATAAGAAGACCAGCGATGTCAACGAGGAGCACTACATGACCTGCATCTTCGAGGAGGATGCGGCGGCTGCAGCTGCACCAGCCGCCCCGCCACCTTCAAGCATGGGTCTGGACCTGCCCGTCGTGACAGCGGCCCAGGAGCAGCTGGAACAGCATGCGGCACAGATCTTCAACTGCGATCACTGCAACTATGCCTCCACCTACAAGGGCAATGTGGTGAGTGCTTCTGACAGACAGATGACGATGCTGGGCAGCCTGAACTCTAATTATAATATTCTCCTTCAACAGCTACGCCACATGAAACTGTTGCATCCACACGTGGCAATCAGCTCGCCCTCCATCTCCCCCGAGTCCCGCGAGCAGGATGTCAATGCCCATGCCCTGCCCGATGTGACGCTGGTGAATGGCGAACGCGAGGCGGCTAGGTAAGCATATGACCTATATATGTCGGGATAGAGTGGGGGAGTGCCTGACTAGGAGATACTCTAAACCTATAGTCAATTGATTCCCAGTTGGGCACTGCCAACGAACCTTGGCTATACACTTTTGATAACACTTTAGAGTCTATAATTCATGGAGTCTTCTCTATCCATTTCAGTTTCCACATCAAGTCGGAGCCCTTGGAGCCAGCTGTGGCCACGCTGAGTCTGGTGCACGATAACAACAATTCGCCCATTGACACGCCGCACACGCACATCAAAGCCGAGCCACTGGACATGGGCATAGAGCTGACCCCAGCCACACTGCCGCCACCAATGGCCAATTCGCCGCTGGGGCCGAGCGCTGCGGAGGCCATGAAGAAATACTGCTCCACCTGCGACATATCGTTCAACTATGTGAAAACCTTTTTGGCGCACAAACAGTTCTACTGCAAGAGCAAGCTGCATCGACCGGAGGCCACCGATAGCCCCAGTCCCACGGTGGGCGTCGGTGGCGCCGCCATGCCGCTGCAGTCGCCCAGCGAGCTGCTGTTGCTGCAGAAGAACAAGGAGAATCTGCAGGAGGCGGCCATTTGAGAGAGCCAGCTGATGTGGGAGGTGCAGCGCAAGCAGCTGGAATGGTACTACAAGTGCTTCTGAGCCAACCACACAACCGCGCAGCCACAGACATCAACCACCAACACAACCACAAACATCAACCACCAACACCACCACAACCACCGACACAGTATCGAAAGTATTTCCGGAGAATCTCCAACTGTTCCCCCCTGCGAAGATAGACAGATCCTAATATATAATATCCAGGCAATATATAGATATACATAAAGACATGGATGTATATATACGAATATATATATATACATATATATATATATATTTGTACTGTAGAAATCATGACATATAATGCATGCCAAAGCTTACCACTTAGAGAAGAATTCACAATTGAAGTGCAAGAAACTACAAGTTTTTCGATATCGAAATAGATCATAGTATATCCAGGGAGTATGCTCCTCGAACTACCCAAAAATATTAATGTGGAGTCTCTCCACGATTGGGTTAAACGGTATATAATCCTAATAGATCCAATAATATCCATAATAATTATTGTAAATCCAACAGCGTTCAAGCTTATATAACAAATAAAACTGTGTAATTTAAATATATATAAATATACATATAGACAAGATATGTGTATATGTATATGTACTTTATGTATTTATTAAGAGTGTGCGACAATAAAAGTAATTAATTTATTCAAAATAAAATATACAATATATAAATCTGACTTGTATTCTAAGGATATTATAATATATTTTATTGCTAGTAATTGGAAAACAAATGATTGTTCAGCTTTATTAATTTCTATCATTTTTTCAATGTTTCTGGAAATTTTTCAGTTGTTAAGAAATTCGCCTCGAAATTCGTTTTTTTTTTTTTTTTATTTTCATAAATATTTGTGAACATTTTCAGTTGTAAATTTATAAATATATTTTGAAATTCTTTTCAGTTTTATAAATATTGTTCTATATTTCAGTACAGCTAGAAATATTAAAACACATTTATTTCAACTTTTATACAAATTTTTTATTTAGGTCACATATATGGCTGAACATTGAAGTAAGTAAACTTTTCACTGAATTTGTATAGAACTTACATCTGAAAATAGTAGTGCCAAATTATGTTTTAATCTGATACAAAATCAAAAAGTCTATGCAAGATATTAATTTGTAATATACATATTACTATGGAAAGTAATATGCCAAATAAAGCTCATCATTCACTATGCTCTAATCAATAAAGGACTTTCTGAATGTTATACATATGATCAATTAGCTAACAGAAATCAAATTTCTTCTGCCTACTTTCAGGGTGAGAAATAAAATTTAATGCTTTCTATGATAATTTCATAAGAA
Organism: Drosophila arizonae; assembly: GCF_054131065.1. NCBI lineage: Eukaryota > Metazoa > Arthropoda > Insecta > Diptera > Drosophilidae > Drosophila > Drosophila arizonae. The sequence goes on along the minus strand of NC_142923.1, from coordinate 9,967,427 downwards.
TTTCCTTTTATCCCACAACCTCGTCAGAGCGTTAACTCAAACACCAAACTCCAAGGACCAAACACTAACCTAAATCTATAGCTAGCTGTTTTCTAAGATATTCCCGGCGATCATTAGAGGTCAAGTATATTTGCCACGTTGGCAAGAGATGACGTCAGCATCGACTGTGTTGGCCATTCGGAATCAAATCGAATGATTACCTTGTATTATTAGTGAGACAACGTTTAGATGTTATTAAATATATCATATAAATTTATTGAAACACAAATAATGCGAAAATTACAGTGCTGTGAAATAAGGGATTCTACATGATGTAATTGTAATTTTAAGTAATTTATATGCATATATATATTTATAATTTATAATTGGTGCAAACCGAATTCATCTTGTTTTTGTTTTTACTATTTATTCTTTTTGTTTTTATTATTTTTAAATCAGCTTAGAGATATTAAAATGTTTTGTAATTAGAAGAGGCATTCACGAAAATGCCTCGTTCCTAAATGTTGGTTTGTGTGTGTGTGTGTGTGTATATATGTGTGTGTGTGTTAGATGATCACTTGACTGCCTGCCCATTATTAACGTTGATTTGTGTGTCTGTGTGCTTTCTTAGAGAGTAGCGGTATTCTCTGATAGTGCCTGTTTTCTTCTTCTTCTGTATTACACTCTATTCAGTGGCAGCCATGGCACGCGCCTGTGCACGTACTCGCTTCTCGTACTCCAATCGATTCTGACAATAAATGGTGTATGCCTCCGCTTGGGCAGGATCCTTGATGTTTGGCTCGTTTAACAAGTCTTGAATGCCCAACAAAATCTGTTTGATTGTAATGGCAGGACGCCAGTCTTTCTCCTCGTCCAGCAGCGAGAGGCATACGGTACCCGATGGATACACATTGGGATGGAAAAGTGGCGGTTCAAATTTACATTTTGGTGGAGAGGTTGGATAATCATCTTTAAAGATCATGCGCAGCTTGTACAAGCCGCCCTCCCAGGGTGTCGATTTCTTTCCGGGAATAGCGCACTCCCAGATCATGAGGTTTAATGTGCCATCAGGATTTTTAGCCGGTCGGGCCACAAAGCCAAATGGATGATCCTTTCGCCAAGCCTTACGCTCCTCGCCCAATCGTGTTATTGCAATTCCGGACATTGTGTGCTTTGCACCTCTTGCTTGTCGTTTTTGCGAAATGTATTGCTGTTTCTCCTTTTTGTCTTTCTGCTTCTATCTCCGATGTACACGCTGCTTGCGTCTGTGCAAAAAATATGCACACTATTAACGCTAAAATAGTGAAATATTTTGCATTCTAACTTGCATACATACCTTCGATTCGAGTTTGCTGTCCTAAACAGCCAAAACTATTTGCAACTTTGCGTTTTTTCCACAAAACTGGAAAATTTTTACCCAAAATTAGCGCAATTTGACGGCTTCGGCTTGCATTAGGGATGGTAGAAAATATTAATACATCGATACGCCACACATTAAAAACGGTGTGACCAGTAAATGAATGACCAAAAATCCACAATATACCAGATAACGCAACGAACACTCTTCTATATTAGTTTCTTTTCATTGATAACAAAGTGATAACAATGAAATCAATAAATGAACTGTCAGTAGATACATATGTATATATTTATCGATATTTTTATGTAAACCAACATGAAAATCACCGACTGCTGTATAAAATTCTTCCTCACCGATATCCAATAATCGATATTTCTTGCAACGGAGAATTTGTATTTGAGATTATCACCGCTGTTTTGGAATATTTCGTTTTATTATTGTTCTTATATGTACTTAATTTTGTTACAGCTCATTTCTATAGACTTATGGACTTTTGATTTTGTTCAAAAAAAGGATTTGCAAACTATGATCTCAAAGCGTTTAAGCCTAATCGAACGCATTGGTGGTTGTGCCGTGTCCAGGAATAATCCTAAGTTCTTAATAGTCAAATCGTCTTTTTTATCTGATGGAAATTTGCATTAAAGGACGCTAAAATAGAAACTCAATCGCGAAGTATACAATTTACGATGTGCTTATAACTTGTTACTCGTTAAAAATAGAAGACTTGTAAGCAATTTTGTAAAAGGGAAAAGAGAGGGAAAGAAAAGCAGGGAATTCATTTAATGAATTATTTTGCTTTTTTGGAATCTTTCTTCTTACTGCTGCTGCTGCTGCCACTCTCGTCTTTCTCCTTTTTCTCTTTCTTTTCCGGCTTCTCCTCAGGATGATCTTCATAACTATGGAGAAGAAAAAGTTCAGTTTTATTTATGGCTTCAGCGGGATGAATGTGCGACGACTTACGCAAAGAGCACCTTCAGCTCGCCTCTGACCAGGGCCACCAGCAGCGGGGTGCCCATGCAGGCGGGCACTAGGTAGAGCAGCGCCGGCTGCGCATGCTTGAAGACGTGCATCACAAAGATCGTAGCCAAGAGACCCATAAAGTAGGCAGTTAACGTAGAATAGAAGTAGATGCGCGTCTTGCGCTTTTTGCTGTCATCGAATCGCAGCAGCAGGGCAATAAAGATGCCCGGAATAACGATATCGCCAAGACCCAACATGGCAAAGTTCGAGGCGTTGAAGCCATTGTCGAGAATGTCTTGGGGAAACACTAGCTTGATGGGCGCCTCAAAGCTCTTGGCCACAGTGACCATGACATTGGTACCAAATACCCAGAAGATGTCGTAGAAGAAGAGTCCACTCAGCAATATAACACCAGTTACAAAGTTATTCAAATGCAACATCTCAACGCCGTTGATGGCGAAAGCCAAACCGAACATATTATTAGCAATCCAGTGCTTCTTCAATAGATACCAAACGCCGATTGCCGATGAGATCATTAGGCAGATGATGTCGTGCGTGGAGAACTTGTAGTTGATGATGTCCTCCTTGTGCTTACCTTCGCCCTTGGTGAAGTGTATGTGGAATGGTATTTTGGGCACAGCAGCTGGCATCAACGAGTTGACAACTGGGCTGAGCAGGTGGGCCAACGCAATAACTCCCAGCACAAAGAAGTAGCCGGTTAGCAACAAGTTGATGTGAACTTTCTGAAAGATCTGAAAGAACATGTACAGGCCAAAGAGTGCCACAGATGCGATAAGTGGAAAGTACATGGCATCCTTCTTGGTCATTGTGTCTGCCTTCTCGCCTGTCGACTACGGAAAACATGTGAAAGTTAAGTAAAGAGTGAAAGCATGCCACAATAGAGCGGCTCAAGTACGAACACACACGCACACACCTTTTTCAGTTTATGCAGTTTAACCGAGCGTATGGAACCGAAAATAATGGGCAGCATGGCCATTATGACCAGGCTGCTATACGCCACGGCGATGCCTTCTGGCGTGGATGGCTTCTTTTCGTTTGTAATTGTTTCATTTTTCGCACTTGCATTCACATTCTCTAATATGCCCTGAATTGCCTTTTTCACGCTGCCAATGACTTCCTCCGCCATGTCTACTATTGTGCTGACTTTATCTCAGCTAAGTTTAACTCTATATTTTCGTTGCCCTTGACGATTTCTATTGAAAATCCTTGTTGCTCACGATTGGGGGGTAGCAATTGTGACACGCAGCCACACAACAACAACAACAACAGCAATAGCTGCAAACGACGCACACGTCAACGCTAGTGATGGCCGATAACATGCTCACTTATCGACTTAAACAGTAAAGGTAAGTCAAGCACGGTAGTATATATTTTTATTAAAATTAGCGGTATGTATTTAAAATATTAAAGTAAATTTCATTAAATATTAATATTAAATATTAATGCTGCGTTTCTCGTTAAGTAACTCTCTTGAAACTGCACTTAGAGGATGATAAATAAAATACGTTGACAAGTCTCTGTTATGTACATGTTATGCTCAAAATGGCACTGTCGGCATTATCAACTGTCACATCTAATGATAAACCGTTACTACTTAAATCTTATTTTGAAAAAGTTAGCTGCCAAATATTTAGTGTAGGCGGCTCCATTAACCACTGTATGTACTGCAGATACTTTCATTTGACTGCACAAATCAGCGCTTGTGTTATCTTGTATAACTCTCGGTGGCAGCTATGCCGTTGGCCTTATCAGAGGCTGCAGCCATGTGCGAAACCCTCTGGTGGCTTTCGGTTCGACGCTCAGTCGTTATCCAGAGACCGACGAGCTCACATTAAACTTAGAATAAGTGAATTGTTGATCCACAAAAACAAGCACATTGTGAACTTGAGGAACAACAATGTCGACCAAGATAAAAACATTGATTTCCGGTCGTGGGCTGCTGTCGTTGTTGGTGTTGGTGTGCCTGCTTGTTTCCGTGCCAAGCGCCAGTAGTAAGTGCAATAAGTAATATAAATATCTTCACGCGTTTATTAAAATCTTCTGATCAGGCACGCCGGGCCATTTAGATGACCCCGATACGAAGTCAACCAATGTGAGCACTCTGGATCGGCTACAAATGAATCTCTTCGTTAACTACGATACAAACGTTCAGCCCACAATTCAGGGCAAAGCGACAAACGTAAGCCTTGGTCTATCGGTGAACTACTTAGATATCGATGAGCTGAACGGCAAGATCACGCTCCATTGTTGGCTGACTGTGGTAAGTGTAGATTGTAACAAAGGCATGCTTAGTCAGCAACTTAATCCGACTGGATTGCTACTACTTATTGCAGCGCTGGATGGATGAGCAGCGTTCATGGAATATAAAGCAATATGACAACATTACCAAGCTGCATATACCGGACAACAAGGTTTGGAAGCCACAGATAATGATCTTCAATGCCGCCGCCGATGAGGGCAACTATCCTGTGAGCACGCAGGTTATCCTGTCCAATGATGGCAGCTTCCTGTGGGTGCCGCCAGCTGTCTACACGGCTTACTGCGCGCTGAACATGATCAATTGGCCGTACGATCAGCAGATATGCAAGCTCAAGATTGGCACCTGGTCGGTGAGCAATCTGAATGCGGCCTACAACAAGGTGATCGACTATGATGACCTGGTGCAGTCGAGCGAGTGGGAAATTGTCAGCGGCCGGACAGAGTTTGTGCACAAGGACTATTACAGCTACGTGGAGTTTATATTTACGACACAGCGTCGCTCCAGCATGTATAAAGCAATCATCTTTACGCCGGCCTCTTGCATAGTGCTCCTCACGCTGGCCGCTTTCTGGCTGCCGCCGAAGATGGGCGAGAAGATAATGCTCAATGGCATACTCATCCTCATGATTGCCTCGTTTCTTATGTACTTTGCCCAGCTGCTGCCCGTGCTGGGCGGGAATACGCCGCTCATTGGTAAGCTGAAGTTTTTCATTCCCCTTTAATTTCCTTAACTAATTCTTCTTTGCAGTTTTGTTCTACAGCGCCAGCTTGTTGGTGCTCAGCATCTCCACGATTATTGAGGTCGTGGTGCTCTACCTGGCCACGGCACAGCATAAACGTCGCGTGCCGGATATAGTAAAACGTCTGCTGAATGGCAAACTGGGCTCTTGCCTCATGCTCTCGCACTTCACCAACGACGCCGAGCTGCCCGCAACGCAAAGCAATGGCTTACCCAAGGAGATGGCTGAGAATCTATACAACAGTGTGGAGGATATGACCAGTCCACTGGACATCAATCCCACTGACACGCCCTCAGCGCGTGCCCTACAGTTCGACTGGGTGCTGTTGGCCACAGCCGTGGATCGTATTTGTTTCGTTGCCTTTAGTCTGGTTTTCATGGTGTTGAGCATTGTTTATGTTGCCTAAAATCCTAAAAAACATCTCCTTCAAATAGATTTTTGTATAGATATATATATGTATAACTGGTACTACAATACTCAGAGAAAAACACTTTATATTTTTTCTGTTTTGAATAAAGCTTAAGCAAGTTATAAATATAATTCAAAAATCATTACAAAACTGCTTATTTGAAGGTTATTTATAAAGAATATTTATATACCATTCCATGCTCGAGTAGGGAGTACCCGACTAGGAGATATTCTCATTCATTTCATCCCCTTAACTAGCTTTAACTTTAATTGAAACAAGTTTTTGCGTATTTTTTTCTCAGAGTGTATTTCTATTTGTGAATTTTTTTGTTTTCCTTTTTTTCATGTCCAGTTTATGAACTTATAATTATAGTTATTTAAATAATATGTACATAGACACACGCATTAAAAGTAAAGTATGTGGGCTTAAAAGCGACATTTAACAGACGTTGTAACAAATTAGTCAGGCCGGGTTAGATCCCGGATACTTTCTACATGTATTGCTTCCTTTTCCTTAACTTTTTGTTTTTTTTTTTTTTTTTTTTTTTTGTTGGTTGCATTGCTCCATGTATTTATCACATATGAGAAATTACGTAATTAAACCAAAAGTAGCTGGAATTAAGCGAAATGACCTTTTTACAGTGTGACCCCTGGCGGCCAGAGCGAGATGGAGATACGGCAACTGGCTCGGCTTGTGCGCAGCGGGCGGCACTTGCGCAAGCCCGACCCCCCGCCCCACATAAAAAATCAACCCCTGACAAATTGGGGTTGGCCATTTGCCATTGCAATTAAATTCGCTGCTCATAGGTCACATTGGCGGAGGCTGTGGATGCCCTGGGCTCCTGCTCTGGCGACTGGCTGGAGCCCGCCGTGGAGCCCGTTGGCGCGACGTTTGTATAACCGCCCGGGCCAGAAAATACGGACGACACCTGGGCAGGCGAGGGCAGCGACGAGGCTGTCGAGGGCGACGGGAATCCCAAACTGGAGCAATTCGAAGCCGGCGATGCGAGCTCTCCAGCGGCTGCAGCGGCGGCGGCGGCAGCGGCATGCGGATGCAGCAACTGATGCGGATGAGGATGCACATGCGAATGATGGCCATGATGGGAATGATGCGCCAAGTGGTGCGGCAGATGCTGTGCGGGCAGCGCATGTGGGCCACCGCCAGCGGCGGCATGTGGATGCGAATGATGATGATGATGATGCTTATAGGAACTAATCATGCTGCTGGCCGGATCACAGCCCTGTGCCTGCGCCTGGCAAGCGGCCATCAGGCCATGAAAATCAAATTTGTACGCATACCGCTTGCCGTGCACCTTGGTCATGATATTCTTGTCGTAGTAATAGCTGCAAAAGAGATGAAAAACAAATCAAATGGCAAATAGAATTGAAAACTTGTTTGTGGTATGACTCAGAGAGCTGGAATTGTTGGTCTAGTTCGTGGTGACTTACCGCAAAGCTCTGCTCAGCTTGTCGTAGTTCATGTTTGGCTTGGCCTTGCGCTCGCCCCAGCGCTTGGCCACCTCGTCCGGATCGATGAGCCGGAACTCGCCCGATTGGCCCTCCCAGCTGATGCAGTTGGCGTTCGACGAATCAGCGAGCAGCTCCAACAGAAATTGCCATAACTGTATCTGCCCGCCCGAGCCCTGAGCGACCAATCGGTGCGAGGCAGCGTTCAGCAGCTGATATGGATCTAAAAAAGAAAAAAGCGCAAACAGAGACAAACAGACAATCAGGCAACAGATACATACGGCAATTTATATATGCACACACACACACACACACGCAAACATTAAGAGACAGACAACAGCAGTGAGAGGGAGCGGACGCTTAAACTCGCATCAAACGAGATTTGCTGGTCAATGGCTGCGCGGTCGGGCGGGGTGGTTGCTGCCTGGACAAGGCGTTGGTAACGTGGCATGCAAACCAAATGAAAGACCATAAGCCGACCAGGCCCGATTCCACAGAAAAACCACCGCAAATACACATAAATCCTCAAGCTAGAGCTTGGGATATTCCCGCCATCAGCGGACGTGAAAGGCCTAGAACAGGCTCCCAAGCAGGTGCCAACGGTCGACTAGGCTAAAGATACCCTATAGCAGTTGCACTGTAAAACTGAGTAGCTAGCTAACAGCTAGAGGACTTGTAAACTTGATTTGATATACCTAAAGGTTAGCCGAGAATTTGTAAACCTATTTGAGTATTCACAGAAATAATCATTGTCATGCAACGTAATAAATTTTAATATTAAGAAAATAAATATTTATAATTAATGTCTAAATTTTATTTTTTTATTTATTTCTGTTTTTTTACTGTCTATTGAATCTTAGGTCTTAAACTGTTAATAGTGCTTAAAATATTTAATGAAAATTAACAAAATTTAATTAATTTAAATGATCAGATTGAGGTAAGATTTATTAATCAAGTATATGTATATTCAACTGCTTTATAACAGAAAGATATTGATATTAAATATTTGTACTATCTATTTCGGTCTTTGATATTCATATGTTAATATCTAATTGATATTTATCTATTTTAAACGAGTGGGCTATTTATTAAAATAATATATATACGATTCTAAATCTTACAAAAAGTTCTAAGCTGGGTAGCACCATTAAGATCGGACGAACGTAGGCAACAATATTGCATTATTGCCGATTAATACTGACACTATATACTATACTCCCTGTGTACTCGACTCTGCCGTACTATAATTTACGCTTGGATATATACAACATTAACTTTTTGTCATTCATAAAACATTATATAGTATACTTTATTATAATATTCAACATGATCGAATCTATCAATATATCAATCTAAAAACTACAAAGTTAGGCTATCTATACTATATATATATATCGTATCAATGTATCAACGTATCAATTTGCTATCTGCCTAGGGTATTCAAAAAGTTTCCCTCATATGAAAAAATTGTCGGCTGCAATCAACATAATTCCAGGTGACTCATGGTCAGGAGAAGACAGTTCCGCTAAAAGACGCGCACGAATAAAGAGACAGAAAGAGAGCGACAAACGTGGAAAGAGAGAGAGAGAGGGAGAGCGCGAGATCAAGTGAGCAAGCAAGAGATCGGAATTTGCTTCCTCAAATTCTATCAAGCTTTTGGTATTTCTATTCTTATGCCAATTCGTGTCCGGAAATGCCATATGCTTTACCATTGAAGATCATGGAACTATGGCCGCTATGCGTGGTGCCAGCAGCATGGCCATGATGGTGGTGCTGATGGTGATAATGATGCACGGTCGTATGGTGGTGCGGATGATGTGTTGCCGGCGGTGCAGGCTGCATGCGCAGCCCGAAGCGTCTATTCAAATCCTCCGAGAGGCGCCACATGACGCCGACGTCGACGCTGACGCTCATTGTGCCTGGAACTGAAGCACTTTATCGTTTGGAAACACAAGAAACTTTATAGCGACATATTCCCAGAAAAATTCAATTGTATAACAAATATATATATACAATATTTGCTTGCGCGGAATTGACCCAAATTGAAATTATTTCTTTTATTATTATTTATTTTTCTGTGTATGTGATCTGGCTTTTTTTATGTCTTTGCTTCACTTTACGATTATTTACTATATTTATTAAAAGCTGAATATTTGTTCGTGATTCTTGTTAAACGGATTACAATTTATTTATAATTTTTTTTTTTAATTTTCTTAAGGTCAGAGCGCAAAAGTGCGAACTGTTTCGGGCGAACTCCATGCGGCAACTGCTGCCAAACAAAGCGGCGCCCACTGCTCCATGCGCTATATGAAAAGACATACATATACACACAAAGGTACATATATAGCATGGGATGTTATATAGATGTATAGCTATCTAGACGCGAGCAATACCGAGGCGCAGCTCACCTGCGCAGTTGGTGGTAAATGCTGGACCAAAAGTCACAAAGGGCCACGTGCAGCCACTCAACCCTCGCCCAGCTCAGCGCCTGCCCCTCCCCCGCCACTCTCACACTCGCTTTGGGTGTAGTTCAGCTGTAAGCTCTGGCAGAACAACATGTAATCCTCTTTGGCATAAAAAACAAATCAATTAAACTGGCAGAGACACAGCGACTCCTTAACATATACCAATGTCAAATCTCAGGAAGGATGCAACGAATTGAATATTTTCCTGCCCCACCCGGCCAGCTAGCCAAGCGACCCTCCGACCGACTATCATTGTACTCCACCCACAGATTTCGCCGCCCGCTGTGCCGTTGTCAGTTGGCAGGAGTCCTGACTCCTGCTTTTCGCTCGTGTTGACTTTTCTGACTTTGCGACTTTTGCGCGTCGGCGCTTGGCGCTTGGCGGGGATTATTTTGATTTTATTATTAGATGCCACATCCTGTGAGAAATTATCATATTTACATCGTTTATTATTAAGTTCATCACTCGAAGCGCAGCAACGCCCACCCACCCACACACGCTCACGCCCCTAAGTTAATAACCGTCGAGCAGGCGGCGAGAAAAAGTGTTGCATACTTTCGAGAGATTTACGTTTATGGGGCACAACCAAAGGATGCCGCCCGAACAGGTGCAAGTATATAAATATATAGACATACTTAATACAGTGCCAGCCCGCTAATTAAAACATTTTCTTCTGTAGATCAGCTTCAGCTTAGCAATAAAAATCTTGCATTTATGGATTAGCAGCTTTTCGAAAAAGTATTAAAATATAACATTTGAATGGCAATGGGTTCGACGCTTGGGATTGATTTTCAAACCAACAAATAAATTATTATCGAACTTGAGAAATTTGGAAGAAAAGGCAAAAATGTTGGCTTAAGTGGGGAGTGAAACTGGGTATCATTAAATTTATACAATTTCTTTTCTTTTTCTTTTTTATAAGTTCTATTGCTCTTTTGATAATAAATTGACAATCAAATAGAAAAATAAATAAATAAATATTTGTGTATATGTGTATATGTATATACACGTGCATATATATATATTGTACAAAATATAAAGAGCTGAAATCGAAATATGCTGACGTACATAAAGGAAATTTGCTCACAGAAGTCAGAATTAATATAAAATTTAATTCATTCCATGGAAATCATAAATCTTTGAGGTTGACGTATTCAAACACACGTAAACGAACGACAGACGGAGGGACGGAGAGCTGTCGATTTGCCTGTCGGTACTGAACAAGGATAAACAGTTTATAATATAGGCTACACCTCCTTCCTATGCATCTGGTTAGATATTATAGAATATATAGAACAGTTTGAAAACTATCCGATCGTATTTTATGTACAAACTAAATTCATTAAGTACTATTTCAATTATTATTAGTATTCAATTTGTATATAATTCAAGCCTGTTCAAGTTCAAGCTACCGAAGTACTACTGTAGTGTATATATATAATTAAAAGTCAGGTTAATCCTGACTGGCAAGAGTTCACATTGTACTTGACTTAATCCACCCATGCCCATGCCAACCACCCACCCACACACCCATATATATACTATATGCACTCCAGCCCCTTTACGAATTCCCACTCCCGGTTGGCATTAATTTCACGCCTTTATCAATAGCCCAGCCATTTCGTTTGGTGTTGGGTGTGAAAAAAACAATCAATGAGGGACATAAGTAACGTTGCTATCAGCGCCTCCACATCTTAATCAGTTGCCATTAGTTAGCACTGCGCGTACGGCAAAAAGGATTCAATTGATGCCTGACCGACCACAAAGAAGGACCAGAGGATAGCAGAGCAGCTGATAGCAGCTGCTGCTGCCTGGCTGCTCTATATATTGTTTGACCTTAAACGTGCCGGTGGGAATTGACGACGTGCAGCCAATTACAAGCAACTCAATCTGGACAGATCAGATTTATGTGGCCATAGATTATGCCGAAAATAAGAGTAATAAACACCTTCACTTACTTGGCTCGTTCTCGTTGAGCATGGGACTCGTCTCCCTGCCGGTGGCATGGTAGAGACTGAAGGCGAAGTGTTTGGCCAGCAGGATGCCGCCGCGCCTGGAGCCGGCACAAACCCAGAAATCGGCGCGGCTCAGCTGGCACAGCTCCTTGCCATCTTTGGGAAAGCGGGTGATGTCTGGTTCCGGCTCGATTTTGAACTTACGCGTCAGCCACTTCACCCAGCTGGCAATGTCCTCGGTGGTCCAAGCATGCGGATCCACGGGTACCAACACAGGTGAGCCTGGTTCACTCTCCGTATCGGAGCCGACTGGCGCAGCTGCTGGCGTAGGCGATGGCGGGCGGGAGGCAACGAGCGATGAAGACAACTGCGCAGCTGGCAAAGGAGAGCTGTGCCTGCTGGCGCTCCTTCTACTGGTGCTGTTGTTGTTACTGCTGGTTGTACTGGTGCTGCTGGTGCTGCTGCTTGTGGAGCTGTCTGAATCTGTATCCGAGCTGGATGAAGCAGCTGTGCTGCTGCTGCTGCTGCGTCGACGTCGTCGTTGCCGTCGATGATGATCAGCCGCATGTTTCGCCGCCGCTTCGACGGCCGTTGTCGCTTTGGAGGTAGCTGATGATGCACCGACACCTTTGGGTCGGGCATCTTGGTGCATGGCATTCGAGCTCGGCACCAGCACTGACCACAGTGCGCCACACACGCGACTGTCTATCTTTTGGTTTATATTACAAGTCTCGATCTGGCTGCGCAGAATGGCCATGGAACTGACGACACACTGAAACACTGAAACACTGGGGCACTGCACAATATCAGCTGCAGCTTAGAGTATTTATCTCGATTATCATTGAGCTCGTCATTGTTGGGACGATGGAAAAACACAAGACAAGGTCCGCTTCGCTTAGTGAACGGACTTAGGATTTAATAAAAATCAGCGCGGTGATTCACACTATATTATTTTATTTGTTATTTTCTTCTATTAATTCTCTTCATATGCACGCGCGCGTTAAACACCGTTTATTTAGATTAGGGACAGGGGGTTTCGGAAATTTTAAGTAATTCAAAGCCGGTTCGAATTCAGTTAACACAGTGGAAAATCGCAGCTATGGAAAATTGTTTGCAATAACCGTTACGCTGCGATCGGCGAGCATCCGCACAGGTTCGCGTATGACAAGTTAATGATCGGCGAAAATTGAACCACGATAAGTCGTGACGAAATCAACAGCGTCAACGCCAAAAAGCTTTCGCTCTCAAGCTCCCGCTCTCTGGCTCACTCTTCCTCTCTCTTTTTCGCGCATGTTGCGCTGCTCATTTTGTTTAGGCACGCTGGTCAATTAGCCAGTCTAAACGTATCGGCAATCGCGCATTGCATGCCATTCGCTAGGGGGATCGCAAGTAATTCGTAAAGCTGAAAAAGCTCTCTCTCTCTCTCGAGTCGCGATTCTTCGTTATCTACGCTCGTCGACGGTGACGTCGTCAGTTGAGTCGAGTGAGTCATGCCGGCCATGCGGGCGCACAAATAAACAAACAAGCAAATAAGGAGAGCACGTCATGGAGTTCCCCAGGCACAGGTTTCTCAACTACAGCTTGAGCAAAGCTGTGCTGGCAATAGGCGAGAGGTGCGTAGGGAGTGGGGGGTAAGGTCGTTTGGCCGGCTGCTGAATAAATTCATTCATTCATACTACGTTCGTTTCGCTCGCTCTCACAGTCGCACTTATAGCTCGTCATAATTCCTGGAAAACCCGTATGACTCTTTCGGTCGACTATCGCTACTATTGGGCATCCGATCGCCGTTGCTCGTATTTTGCTTTGAAAATATCTCAAAATTATTCCAATAGGTCGATGGTGATCGCCTGCTGCTGCTAAGTGCTGCGCGGTTGTTAGTCAGCTCATTCATTCATTCATAGGAATCGTTCATTACACGTCCAAATACAATATATCCCAAATCTTGCGAGCCCAACATGATGACACGAGACCCGCAATGCCGGCGGCGATGCCGCCAATAATTACGAATATTAACATTTTACACTGGTCAAACCTTTAGAGTTACAAATTTCCTTCTATCAACATAATATAATATGTAATTATATTATTAAATAAATAATTAAATAAATATAAATATGAAAATGTATAAAACTGTACACAATTTTGATTGATTTTCATATTTATGTTATTTTCTATTATTATTTTGAGCTATGAAGTAAAAAGCAAGTATATACTGTATATATATTTAATTCTGGAAGAGTCTTTAAGTCATAAACTAAAAGCAAAATTCGATTTCAAAATTCAACGTAATCAATTTGAATAGTACGAAGTGCAGAGTAAAAAGCTAGAAAAATCTTGAACTGTAATAAAGCTTCCAAGTTAAGCTTTGCAATTGAGCTTTCTCTTCTCTTCTGTTTTTCTTTAGTATACAATCGTTGTATGCGGATCGCCCAACAAATAGACGATTGCTCTATTGAAATTAGTTGAATTCAGCTCGTAATTCCGAGAAACAATTCTGATTTCATAGTGTAGGACGCATTTAATGCATATGAATCATACAAGCGACTATGACACGCGCCCTTCACTTCTCTTCAGCCACATAATCACGGCGCCACGAAATATTGTATTTATTTTCGCTTTTTGTGTGGGGGAGATACGAGATACAGATATATACATATACAAACGTACGTATAGTAGACCTGTTGTATAGAGAGCTTTTACTATACGTAAGATTTCATTCATAACCATTTGTTTAGCTTCTCTTAGTTGTTTTGTATTGTTGTTTCTTTTTTTGTTTTGCCGCGAGTATCGCTATATGGGTGAAAGCTCATGTAATCTTAAGATATTCCGATTGCTCATTCATAAATTGGCGATCGGAATTATGAGTGCTCTACATTGTACTAATTATATCGTTGCCTAAGTTATTATTAATTTGCTTACCTTATGAGTAATACCCTGTAAAATAGAATGTAATTGATGTTTATTTTCTTAAGGGAATAAATAGAAGATATGATTTGTATATATACATATATATGTATATCCATTGTTTATAAGTTAGACCTAGGTTAACTCAACTTGTAGAGCTGCAAAATTAAAGATGTTATATTGCTAGATAGCAAATGTAAGTGAAAGTCTATCGGATATATGTATAGAATAGCCTAGTGTATCTATAAACTTTTTAAGAAAAGCACAGTTTTTTATGTATTTTTTTTTTCAATCAGCCTCATTCAGTTTTATTTAAAGTGCAATATACTAAGGGAAATTACGAATTAAACACATTTGCTGATAATGTTGGGCCTGTCGTACGATAGGCTATTCATAGACTGTTGAAACTTATAGATTATCGTGGCTTCCTATCATTACTCATAGCAAACCATGAATTGCAGCTAACTATGAACATAGCTAGTTCAGTGTAGCTCTTCTCTGATTTCCTCGTCATCGGCCTCGTCATCGCTGTTTGTGCTCGTCGTGTTGGTTGTTGTCATTGAGATCGTGGTTGCTGCCGTTGCCGTTGTCGAGGCGGTCACTTGACGACCCGAATT
The DNA here is from genome assembly GCF_054131065.1 of Drosophila arizonae. Taxonomy (NCBI): domain Eukaryota; kingdom Metazoa; phylum Arthropoda; class Insecta; order Diptera; family Drosophilidae; genus Drosophila; species Drosophila arizonae. Next base: position 9,952,292 of record NC_142923.1, on the reverse strand, counting down.
CCAGATGAGGTCAAAATCCAAATCACATTCCTTGGCTACTCGCTGCACCAGGGCTCTATCCACCAAGCCAGAGGCGCTCCACGAACTGTCTTTGACGGCCAACTCCTTGAGGGCTCGCCCAGCCTCGGAATACTGTTTCGCATAGACCAAGGCGCGCACCAGCATCGCCAATATGTGGGAGTGACGGATGGGCGGTTGCTCGGGCTTGACTGACAATAGAAAAGAATAGCAAGCCATAAATATATGTATATACTACTCTAATTTATGAACGTTGATTGAAATTAGATTTAATTGCTACAGAGAAATGATTCTATAATCTCTCTGGATCAACTTACTTAACATGTTGCGACATGCTCCAATTACGAATTGATTATCGCCCGCACGCAGCGCCTGCTGCATCTCCAGAATGGTCTTGACATCTGCGATAGTGCGTTGAAGATTGTTGTAGGCGTGCTGGGCATGGCTAAGCTTCTCCAGACACTTGGATGCCTCCTGCATGGCTGTCAGGGCTTTTTCATAGTCCTGATACTCCTCGATCTCGATCTGTGCGCAAATGGCATAGAAATTGGCCAGCGAATCGTATGCCTGCGCCTTGCCATAGAAGCTGATGATGTGCTTCAGGATGTTGCCATCGCTCTGCCAGTCGAGCGCCTGCAGATAGTTGGCGGCCATGATGTAGATTTCCCGCTGGCGTGACATGGTCGCAAAGAAGATGATCTTGTCGGTGTTGCCGGACTTGAGCAGGGATTTCATGGCGCGCACCTTGTCGCCGGCCTGTGTAAACTTCTTGGTGGCGCTGTGATAGTCGCCTTGCTGTTGCAGCAGCTCGCCCAGCTTTACGAGGATGCCGGTGCGTGTCACCTCGTCGAAGTCACCTTTGCCGGGCGTCAGCATGTCTGCCAGCTCCTCTGTGACCGGCACACCCTTCTCCACGCAAATGTTCAAGGCCCGCTCCAGATGCTTTGTCTTAGCCAGCAATTGTACCGCCTTCTGGTACTGTTCGATGCTGGCGAAAAAGTCCGCACAGCGATTGATCAGCTCCGCATCCGACTCGGCGCTCAGCTCTGTGGCTATTATCTCCAAAATCTCCGGCTGCTGCGACTCGAACGCCATTTCCAGTGCCTTGTGGAGCATACCCGCACGATGGTAGAGCTCAACGGCATACTTGAAATTTCCGCACTCCTCGAAGTAGGCCGCTGCGATGGCCTTGTCTCTGCTGCGCGATGAGCTGGCCACCGTCCACAGCTCCTCCTGGAAGTCGTTCTCCTTGCAGATGCGTATGGCATTGCTGAAGGTCTGTGCACGAGTATAAAACATGATGGCTTCCTGGAATTTGCCCACATTCTCGTAGTGCCTGCCCAGATGATAGCAAGCGGCACGATCACCCGACTGCCTGGCAATAGCATCCGCCTTAGAGATCTTGCCCAGATAGCAGAGTATCTTCACCTGCGAGAACCAATCCTCGGCCTTGCTGTAGACAGCCAATGCGGCATCCATATCACCAGAGCTCTCCACATACTGACCCCACCACTTGAGCATCTTGGGATCTGTGGTGGTCTGTATATAACGCTGCATGGCCATGGGATTTTCCAGCAGCAGCTGTGTTATATTTTGCACAGGATTCTGTGTCTTCTCGTAGTACTCCAGGGCGCCCTTGATGTCGCCTCGTTCGCGCAGAGCCTGAGCCTTCTGGTAATACGTATGCTTCAGATGTATACGGTCATCCACCTCGGCCACTTGAAGCGCCTCGTCCAGCTGGCCAGTGGACTGGAGCAGCTTGTTGAGTAGGTCGTAACGCTTGCAGCGTTTGTATAGCTCCTTGGCCTCTTCGATCATGCCCAGCTCAATGGCCAGCACGGCTACTTTAGCCTCCAGCTCGAGATCATCGTCCTCCATGGCCTGGCGCAAGGCGCGCACAGACCGGGCCTGCTCCAAGTGGCCCATGCACACCTTGGCCACATCCAGACGATTTGTGTGTACACACATCTTAGCTAGATTAGTCCAGATGACCTTGGACTGAATGGAGCGAACGCATCGAAAGGCCAAATCCATTTGACCCTCGGCCACGTGCAAACTAAAGTTGAGCACCTGCTTCCGGGTGTTGGCATCGCAATGCTGCAGATCGGCGAAATCCTTCAGCGGCTGTTCCTGCACTGCATTCACCTGCAGACAGACAACGCTGGGCACGCACAGATTGAGCAGCTGAGCGCCAGCACTCATCGACTGCGTCTCGAGCACATTCAGCTTGCATTCGTTCTTCTCCGAGTAGAACATGACCAGCACCTGTGACTCCACATAGTGACTGGGAGTTGGCTGCTGCCGGCTGGGCTTTTGGGTTTGCATCACCATCGACTTGATCTCGACAGCGAGAAGGCGTGGCTCTTCCGTGTCCCAGAAGAGTCGCACAGCTAGACTGGACTTGCTGCTGGTCTCGGACTCAAGCTTCACCAGATCGTGCTCGAAGAGATTATTGCGCTCAAAGTCCCAGCAGTAGATGGCAGCGCACGGAGTGAAGCTACTGTTGGCAATTATCAGGGCCAGGTGACTGCCCAAGCTGTTGCATTTGACCAAGATGAACTCGCCGAAGTCATCGAAGATCTCGTGTCCCGACTTGCTAGGAAACAACAGCTTCGGGTCATGCCGGGTTACATCGTACGCCTTGACATAGCCATTCATCGTGAATACGGACAGATAGCAGCCCGTCAGATCCATGCCGATGATTTTTCCCTCTATATCGTTGCCCAGTATTCGATGGAGCACAACGCCTCCAACGGAATAGACAACAATATCGCTGGAGCTCAGGCAAAAGATGTTTTGGTTGTGCAGGCACAAGTTGAGACACTCGGCGACAAAAGTTTGCATCAATCTCACATTCAATGCCGGCGAGCTCTTCACTGATGCCGTAGAAGCCGCGCCGGATGCTTCCAAAATCTCATCGAATTCATCCAGGCTCTTCTCAATTTTCTGCAAACTGTAGGAGGATATGGAGCGTCCATTGCTTACGACCAAGCTAAGCTCATTCAGAGCCAGCGCAGTTACCGAAAAGTCCACCTCGACTGTGCATTGGCGTCCGCTGCAGTGCGTCAGCTGGATACACTTGGCCGAGTTCTGCACTGCCCACAGGCTGCGCGTATGGCAGGCCAGCAGAGGCTGCTCCTTGAGCATGAACACACTCGATAAGCAGTTGACTAGAATGCACGGCTTGGCCAGCTCATTGTAGCCCCAGATGCAGCTCTTGATGGCACCCTGACGGGACAGCGAGGAAATGCTGCCCAACTGCCAGGCATCCTCTGGTGCGCTGACAAAGCAGCTAACTGTGCGCTTCCAAGTATACAGATTGCCCAGATTGGTGGCCGCGCAAAGGGTCTGATTGGTGTTGCTGTAAGCGAGGCACGTGAAGATCTCATTGGAGTTTAGCTGCGCATACTTGGACATCTTGCGTGGCAGATTATTATTGCTGTTGCTCTCCACGCTGTTCTCATGACTGAAGAACGCATTGTTGTTTGAGGAGGAGGTGGCCGTCAGTCCGTTGCCTAAGCTAGGCAGCGATGAGCCAACGCTCTGCACACTGGAGCTGGGCAAATCCATTTTAAGCAGGTAATTGTCACTGCGCTCAATGTCCCAGATGCGCACGGACAAATCGCCCGTGATTATGGCCAAGCTGTTGCCCGCCCAAGCAATGGCACCATGCTTGCCCGTGCCCCGCCCGCTCAGCTTTACGCGATCCAACTCCGTCAATATGCCCGTGGACTCGACCAGGTATAGCATGATGGTCAAGTCATCTAGCAGGCAAATGACTGCATCCCTTAAAGAAAAGAAAACGTATTAAACCAGAGCCAGCTAGGATTACTCTCACATACTTCTTGGGATGCCACAGCATTTGCATGATGCATGGCTGGTGCGATCCGCCTTTCAGCACTTCGCTGCAGCTCCCGCCTTGATTGATGTAGTAAGCCACGCCACCCTGCGTGCACGCATAGAAGCAGTGATTGTCCCGCACGCCCGAGTGTCCGCGCGCAGCTGTGCGTGGTCGCCAATTGGTGAGAGTGTCCAGCGCATTCTCATCGCCTGCTACTGCTGCCTTGGCTAGACTCGCCATCTCCTCGCGCACCTCGCTCTCGACCGTGCGGCGAAAGCAGACCAAAAACAGGACCTCGCGTAGATCGTGCGAGAACATGGTAAGGAACTGATATTGGCCATCGCAGCGCCAACCGGTGACCAAGCCCATTGCATCCGCAGTCACCATGCGGCCGCCTTGCTCGCTGAATTCCAGCAAAACTATGGCCGCCTTGTGTGGCCCACTGACGCTGGCGAATTCTCGATGACCGGCAAACCAGACGTGTATGTCACCATGCTCCCAGCCAGTGGCTAGCAACGCCTTCTCCGGATGCCAGCACATAGCAGTTGCTTGTGAGGTGGCGTGGACTGGATAAGTGACATCCCTTTGTGGCTCACCCTAGAAAACAGGCTATTCAAAATTTGTACAAGTATTCCAATTCAGGTGCCACTTACGGTATCTGCAAATATGGTCACACTGCCTCCGCGCTCCTGGCTATACGAGGCAACTGCGAAGAGCGGCTCATTGGGATGCCAGCTACTGATGGTGCTCACTGCGTCCGAGTCCAGGAACTCTATTTTTGTATCAAAATAGAGTGTCATCTTTTATATTTGCTTTTTGGTATCCTTTCCACTTGTCGTTGTTTGCCCAACAAGCCGACGGCCACAACAGACAACGGTTGCCATGACTGCTCCTTCGTGTTGCTGCAGCCCTGGATAAATTATATTGCAATTAGTATAAAAATAGTAATTGTTGAAATACTTGAAAAACAACTACATATGTATATATAATGCAATCAGTAAACTAATTACATCTTCTCAATCAGATTTACGCTTGATAGCCCCTCTGTAATTCTACGCACATGATCGCTTGAAAACAAATTACATCGCTCAACAAAATAAAGCAAGAAATAAATAAATGTTACCTCAAATTTGAATAATTAAAATATTATACCAGTCTGAAAATATTAATTTAATATATATGTATTGTTATAAAGTAAAAAGGGTTTAAATTGTTAATATATTTCTATATATGTATATTATATCACGGGATTTTTGTCCCACTAAAATGTTTATATGTATAACCAGAAAAGGTTAATTATTTACCTTTGTTTTATGCTATTTTAATTTATTATTAACAAAAAATGATAAAAATATATCGAAATACCAACCCATATAATTTCATCACAATTTACATATGTACATTGCAAATTCAAATATTTTGCTGAACAGTGTAACAGTGCAAAAGTCCATTATTTGCGATCACACTTATTCACACAAGCAAAGACAATGTGCCAGTATACAGCTATAAAATGCACACACACTATCGCACACGCACGTTGGATATACTACATACATATGTGCCTATGTTGCTGTGTGTATATTTGTTTGTACATATGAAATCACCGGCAACTTTTTCATTTTTCCATTGCGACGCATTAGCTAGCTAGAAACAAGCAGTTACAATCGAGTGGAGTGCAGCATTGGAAGAGCAACGTACGAAAAATGGCTGAAGAAAACACAACTAAAACTGCATTGAGAATTGCGGGTGCGGTCATCTTGCCAAATCTAGGAGGCATGATAAATGGCCGATTGACGCGCAATCATTTGAAGAACTGGTATGCCAATCTAAACTTTCCATCGTTCAGGCCGCCAAACTGGGTATTTGCTCCCGTTTGGACATCACTGTACGCTGGCATGGGCTATGCTTCTTACCTGGTGTGGCGCGACGGCGGCGGCTTCAGCGGTGATGCCCAGTTGCCCTTGATCGCCTATGGCACACAGCTGGCGCTGAACTGGGCGTGGACTCCGATATTCTTTGGCAAGCATAGCATTAAGGGCGTAAGTGGAAGCTTTGTAGTTGACTTAGTGTTCTATTCCTTATCTATTCAATGCCACCCATAGGGGCTTATTGACATTGTTGCGCTGACGGCAACGGCAGGCGCATGTGGACTGCTCTTCTATCGCATCAATCAGACGGCCGGTCTTTTGTTTTTGCCATACATGGCCTGGCTGGGATTTGCCACTACATTGAACTATGCCATGTGGAAGCTGAATCCTGAGCAGCCCAATCAAGGTGAGCAAGCTGCTCCGTCGCGCAAGCAGCAATAATTGCTGATTGATACAGGTCATAAGGTTTTTGTTTTAAAATGTTTATTTTTCGATAGAAAACGTAATCGTCACAAAATAAAATCGCATCGGCTTTATCGATAAGTTGCAGAGTCGCATGTGCGGCATACTGTCCATCATTCTGCTTCTTCATCTTCGCCGAACGTTAATTTTTGAAAATGCACTGAAATCATATTTAGTTGGCGCCACCGCCAGGAGCTGCAGTAGGGGTCGTTGGTGTGCCTGCTTTTGGGGAGGCCGTCTTGGGCGAAGCACCCGCTTTAGGCGATGGCGACGCCTTGGGCGAGGCCTGCGAATTGGGCGTGTTGGCCGGTGTCTTCGGTTTGCCATCGTTCTGTCCACCAGCCTTTTGCTGCTGTTGTTGAGGATTCGTTTTAGCACCAGCTGGTTGCTGTTTTGGTGGCGAAGCCTTGTTTCCCTTGCCCTGCTGCTGCTGCTGCTGAGCATTTGTAGGTTTTGGACCACCTGGCTTGGAAGCTTGAGTTTCTGGTTTGGGTGCAACCGCGGGCTTGGCCTGTTGTGGTTGCTTCTGCTGTTGTGGTTTGTTGCCACCCGAGTTCGCTTGCGATTGCTTTTGACCTTGTGGTTGTGTTTGGGTAGGCTTTCCCTGTTGCTGTTGTTGCTGCTTTGGCTTTTGGGCTGTGTCCTGCTTTTTATTATTGGGTGGAGCTACTTGTTTTTGTGCAGGAGCTACTGGTGGAGTTGCTGGAGCTGCTGTGGGAGAAGCTGTTGCTAGTGAAGTAGCTGGAGCTGCTGGGGGAGCAGCGGCTGTTGGTGGAGTAGCTGGAACTACTGTAGGACCAGCAGTTGCTGGTGGCGTAGCTGGAGCTGCTGGGGAAGCAGCGGCTGCTGGTGAAGTAGCTGGAGCTGCTGTTGGACCAGCAGTTGCTGGTGGAGTAGCTGGAGCTGCTGTTGGACCAGTAGTTGCTGGTGGAGTAGCTGGAGCTGCTAGGGGAGCGGCTTTTACTGGTGGAGTAGCTGGAGCTAATGCTGCAAGGGGAGTTGTTGGAGCTGCTACTGGTTTCTGTCCCGGTGTTGTTGCTGGAGCTGCTGTTTTTTGTTCAGGTGCAACAGTCGGAGCAGCTGTGGCTGGTGCAGTAACAGGCGCTATTGCTGCTGCTGTTGGTGCTACTACTGGAGCTGAAGCTGGAGCTAGAGGTGCTGGTGGAGCTGCGATAGGATTTGAAGCCGGAGCTGCTAATGATGCTACTATTGGGGTTGGAGCTGCTGATGGTGCTGCTTGTGGAGCTGGAGCTGCTGTAGGTTGAGTTGCGGCTTGTGCTGCAGATGCTGCTGGCTGCACTGCGAAGGGAATAGCAGTAGCAGAACCTACTGGCGCTGGTACTGCAGCTGTTGCTGATGGAGCAGAGACCACTGCAGCTGTTTCAGGTGGAGCAGCAGCAGGAGTTGCTGGGGGCGTCACTTGCTTTGCCGGTTGAGGCGTCACTTGCTTGGCTTGTTTTTGAGCTTGTGATGGAGCTGCACCTTTCTTATTTTCCGATTTCTTCTCCTGCTGCGCTTTGGCTGCAGCTGGCTGTTGTTTCAATTGCTCCACTGGAGTTTTAGCCTCAGCTGGCGGCGAAATCTGCTTTGCAGGTGGTGGTGTCACTTGCTTAGTTGTTGACTGCTTGGGTGGAGCGGCCTGCAGAGGGCTGGCTTCCTTTGGCTTAGGCTCCGGTGCAGCAACTGTTTTCGGCTCCTGCTTGGTGGCGTCTATCTTCACCTCCGTTTTTGCTGGAGCTGGCGCTGGCGCTGGCTTTTGCTCAACTGGCTGCTCAGCTTTTTTCTCTTCCACGGGCTTGAGCGGCTCAGCAGCTACAATTTGGGCCAATGTTATAGCTGGCGCTGTATTGGTCTTAGCAGCTGGAGCTGGTTGCGGTGCTGAAGCGGGTTGAATTTTTGGCTCAGGAGTTGATTTCTTCGCTTCCACCTTTTGATTATCTACAGCAACGGCTGCTGGTTTGACCTCCGTCTTAATAGCATCCAACTGATCCTTTTGCTTATTGTTCTGCGGCTCGTCCTTCTTTTCTGCTGTCTCCTGCTTCTTGGGCTGGCCTTTCTTATTGTCCTGTTTATCCTTGGGCTTCTCATTCGTATTGTTGGGCTTCTGTTGTGGTTGCTGCTGCTGATGTTGTTGCTGTTGCTCTGGTTGCTGCTGCTGTTGTTGCTGCTGCTGCTGTTGTTGCTGCTGCTTCTGTTGCTGTTGTTGTTGCTGCTTCTTGCGCTCCTGTTTGCTGGGTTGCTGTGCTTGCTTGTTGTCCACTTGCTTGTTCGCCTTCTTTGCATCCTGGGGCTTCTCTGTGGCAGGCTTTGGCTGCTGATCCTTGCCCGCAGCTGCAGCCTCCTGCTTGGCCACCTCATCGAAGTCGCCCACCAAGTCGGGCACGTCGTCATCATCGTCGGCCGCCTGAGCTGTCGCTGTGCCGCTATCAGTGGACTTTTGGTTGTTGGACATGGAGTTGGCATACATGCGCAGCTGCACAACCGTCTCTTGACCGAGCTGTGGCAGAATCTCTGGCAGCATTTCGACAACCTTCTTCATTTCGCCGTGACCCGTGACGGCAAAGGTGTTCGCTGAGAGCGAGGCCTGGGCCTTGGGATTGTTGAAGTGTATGACCGTGAGGTCATCCTTGATGATGTTGACCTCCTCGATGCCGGGTATGGTGCTCACCGAGAGCTTCTTCAACGAGCTCTGCAGCTTCTTGTCATCGGTGGCCGCCGTCTGGTGCATGACCTTCTTTTTGCGACGGGGCGTGCCTTTGCCACCGATGCGCACCTGCGCCTGCAGTCTCTTCAGCTTCTCCACATTCATGGCGAGTTTCTAAAGTATATTCATATAGATATATATTTATATACATATGTATTAAAATATTACATAAAATTATCAAGAGATTACCTCAAATATATCTATTTAGTTTTTGATCTGCTCCTCCGACGTGCAACTCCACGTACGTAAGAGCCAAATGCGAATAAATGCAGCCGGGGCAAACCGATCCGCAGCATAGAACGACCGACCGACCGACCAGCGCCCAAAGCCCCAACCAAAGCAGCGCTGCTTTTATTAATAACGCAACTCGGCGAATCTTTCGCCTGCTTTATTTCTGTGGCACTTTTTGCATTTTTGTTTTTGCACGCAAAACAATAAAAATAAAATGCGAAAGCGAAAAGCGAAATACAAAAATGTCGCCCGACTATATAAATAGCCCAGATTCTCTGCCATGACAGGCGGCAGTCGCTGCTACGATTTGTTTAGTTGCCTGCTCAGTGCTCTGCAGCTAGCCGTGTGGCAAAAACCAAAGCAAAGCAAACGAAACCCCAGTTTGCAGCATCCTCAACGGCTGTTGAACTATTGGCGACGCACTGGACACGCAGACGCATCCGAGGCAGTGCGTCAAAAATAGACGAACTACAATCAACACACACATGCACACAGGTCAAACTTTAAATCTACGAGAATGAATACATAGACATGTACATATATGTTATTTATACATACATATGTATATAGATATATATTTATATATAGGAAATGCGTGTATTCAATTAAATTCACTTATAGCTTAAGAAACAAGAGAGAAAACTGATATACGTAATGTCGATTGGATGAATACACTTGCAGACCAATAGATGATAGACAGAGCTTTGGGATTTCATATATGATATATCCCATAATAAACTATTGCAATATATAAGATATGGGTCTATTTATAGTAGAGCTTGTATTAACAAATGCTTAGTACATTTCGAAATCCCAAATAGTTTGGGTTTGTTCCTATGACAGCTCTATAATGTAGCTACCCAAGCAGTGCCTCTTGGATGTACTAAAAGCCAAACAAATCTGTGTTAAGTATTGCAAGAAAAAAATTTAAGCTTAAGAGAACATGTTTTCTACAGAAAGAGTGATATGTAGGCTGAACAATTGCCAATTCGGAAATAAAATTATCTTTTGTACATTACAATTAGGTATATGGCATAGTAGGAATATATTCAGTGAATTCCTAGTTCAACATATGTCTACATAATTTGTTATATATATCTTAAATACAAACAAATGTATATATATATATGCTGAATATATACAAACTATTTTCTGTCGTTTTTACATTACACATTTAACAATATAATTAGAATGCCCAACTAAAAGTGCATGCAAATGACGCTGTTCGTTGGGAATTATAGTTTTGTTTTGAAGATAGAGTACAGTAGAAGCTCGAAAGACAGAATAGTTATTATATTAGAATGCTAAGAGTTTTAATTTAATGTTTGGACTTCAATAATTGATAAGATTTTTGAATTGGCAAAAATATACTTACATAGAAATATAACAATACAGATATAGACTTGATTGTATTCATAACTATAGACATATAACTATCATACTGCTTAAACGTAAAATACTTAATGTTTAGAAAGCATGATTAGGAGCAACCTACAAGAGTTTCTGATCTTTGGCCACACGCATCGCGAATTTGTATATCTTTTTGATGTCGGAATTCGCACAAGCAGCATAAATTTGCTTATGCATCTCCAGCTCCTGTTGCACGAGCGGCTCTATGTCTCTGTACTTATCCTCCTCTGCCTTTAGCTCAGCCAGCATAGCCAAGTTCTGGAAATGTTAAAGTAATTATTATTACTATTGTACAAAGATTAACAGATATTAAAAGGCAACAACCTGGCGATAACGCAGCTTCAGCTGTTTGACCTGTGCAGCCTTTGCCTCTTCCTCTTCGCTAGTGAACCGCTGTTCCAGCTCAAAGTCTTTGATCTGCAGTACATGTGGAGGCACTTCAAAATAGACTTTATCCATTTCACGCAGGCCATCAAGTTTTGGCTGACAGGCTTGCATCATTAGGCGAATGACAGCATCCTTACTCTGGTCCAATAGTGCAGTTGTAGCTGGCGTTTCAATTTTCTGAATTGTCGTCTTTACAGCCCGGCCGATGAGCGCTAGAACTAGACTGTCCCCTAAGAAAAAATATCAAACTGTTTAGAAACTCGTTTATTGTGTTTTGTACCACCTACTTTCAGCAGCTATCTGCTCTGGCGTGAAGTTAAAAAACTCCACATTGTAGGTACTCTGATTGAAATCCATTGCTACTGTTTTATGTATTATTTTATTCCAAACAAAAACGTAAACAAAACGACGCTTAAATTGCGCGTATTAAATACAAGCCGATAAGTCGAATAGAGGGATAATCAACTTGTTATCGATATATTGTTTGAGAATAGTTTGTCCAGTGTGATTAATAATCGTTGAATTTTAAATATATAAGACTGTTTTATATATATTTTTTTATTGGAATTCAAAAGCATTAACAGAATATTAGAATATTATTTTGCTGTCCAAATTTTTTTAAGCTTGTCTCATTTTAAAAGATTAGATGTTTATTCATGAAATCACTTGAAAAATACTAAATTTAATACCAGTTTTAAGTGTTGTACAGTGCATAAGCAGCGAATGCCCGCCAGTTAGATCCACTTGTTGTGATAACCACATGTAATTCATATTGGCGCTAACTATATTTACTGCTTGTCAAGAGCAGCATGATTGCAAAGTCAGCATAATTAAAATAATAATTCGTCATAAAGATTAGTTTATCGCTATCAATGCGTCGATGTTCCTCCCGCGTATTTCGTGCGCTCACCCGCACCTTTTCCACCAAACAACAAATTGTTGTGCATCCAGACGTGCGGCATGCCTTGGCCCAAAAGCAGCCTGTCGTGGCGTTGGAGTCGACAATTATAACGCATGGCATGCCAATGCCCGAGAATGTGGAAACGGCCCTACTTGTGGAACAGGATGTACGTAAGAATGGCGCTGTCCCGGCTACCATTGGCATCATTGATGGGTGCATAACGGTGGGATTAACACAGGAGGAACTTATGGAGCTGGCGCGTAAGCCTCGTGAGCAAGTTATCAAATGCTCACGCCGTGATCTGCCCTACGTAGTGAAAATGGGTCAGAGTGGTGGCACCACTGTGGCGGCCACCATGATTGTAGCTCATCGTGTTGGCATTCCCATCTTTGCCACTGGCGGCATTGGTGGAGTGCATCGTGAAGGTCATATCACGTTGGACGTGTCCGCGGATCTTGTCGAGCTGGGACGTACGCCGGTGGCTGTGATTTGCAGCGGCGTCAAGTCCATATTGGATATACCGCGTACGCTCGAGTATTTGGAGACTCAGGGCGTCTGTGTGGCCACCTATGCAAGTGAGGGTGGCGTCTTTCCTGATTTCTACACGCGCGACAGTGGGTGCAAGGTTCCCTATAATCTACCCACCGCGGAGCATGCTGCTCAACTGCTACGTGCCTGGCAACAGCTCAATCTGCAGTCCGGCGTACTCATAGGAGTGCCCATTCCAGCGGAGCATGCTGCCGATAAGTCGGCTATAGATGCGGCTATCAAGCAAGCCAATGCCGAAGCGTTAGCTCAAGGCATTACAGGAAAGGATGTAACACCTTTTTTGCTGGCACACATCGCCCGGTTGACCAAAGGACGCAGCCTGCAGGCGAACATAGCGCTGATACGGAACAATGCATCGGTAGCCGCACAAATCGCCTGCAAGCTAGCGAAAGAACAAAGTTCCACTTCAAGCCGAAAGAGTTCCATGAAGAAGCCTTTGGTGGTGGGCGCTTCCATACTCGATTTATCCTTCAAGATTACTGAGAAGCGAAACTTGCATTTGGATGGCGCCACGTACGCAGGAGTAGCCAAGCAGGCAGCTGGCGGCGTTGGCCGCAACATAGCCGAGGGCATTTACAAGCTGTATGGTGATGTTAATCTCATCTCGGCTGTCGGCAGGGATCAGTTGGGACAAATACTGCGCCAGCTGATGCCGCAGACCCTGCAAAATGGCCTCATTGTGGATGAGAGCCACGCCACATCCCTCTGCTCGGTGGTGTTTGATCAGTCAGGCGATTGCAAACTCATCCTGGGTGATATGGAGGTGCACAACAGCATCACGCCGCAGTTGTTGAAGGAGCGATCTAATCTCTTTCGAGATGCGCCCCTCATTGTAATGGATAGCAACATTTCAGAGCAGGCGATGACCTGCACGTTGGAGCTAGCGGAGCGCTACCAAGTGCCCGTTTTCTTCGAGCCCACTGACATGTTTATAGCCGGCAAGCCATTCAAGCTACGTTCAGAGCTCACGCGGCACATTCGATTGACCAAGCCCAATATGCACGAGCTCAAGACCATTGTGGAGACCATCACGGGGCAGTCTGTCAACTGGGAGCCGAATACGAAAGTGGAACGCTCAGAGCTTTTGGCGCAGGCCAAGCAGCTACTCCACCAAATCGAGTCCCACTTCAACTGCATCATTGCCACTCTGGGGGCGCACGGTGTGCTGCTCAGCATTCGTTCCGATGCCGCCCATGATACGAGCAAGCTACTCTCACTCTCGCCCAGCTGTGAGCACATCACGCACTTCTATGCGGCACCAAAGCTGAGCAACATAGTCAATGTCTCCGGCGCCGGCGATAGTTTTTGTGCAGGCTTTATCACAGCGCTGCTTAGGTCGCACAGCCTGGACGAGTGCGTCGCAGCGGGATTTGTGTCTGCCGAGCGAGCTTTGCTCTCGGAGTCGGCGGTTCCGTCCACGTATTTCCAAAACGAACTGGCATTCGAGAGCAGCCTTCGAGACGCTTTGCAAACGCTGCAACGGCACATCCTCTAAACTAGACTGACAGGCGGAACGCGAAGAGTTGAACTCGGGGTTCTAACTTTATTGTTTAAATACATGTATAAGATTATATCGATGCTCCATGGCAAAGTGCGTCAATGGGCCCATCTGCAAGAATGGCAATAAATGTGATTAATGTTGACCTGAATTTAAATTGATAGATTCTTTTAAACTTACAGCTTGATCACCTTGTCCTTGCCGCCGGAGGCGACACGCGAGCCATCGGGTGCCCAGTCCACGCCGAAAACTTCGTCCGCATGGCCGGGCAGCTCCTGTGCCAGCTTCTTGCTCTGCACGCTCCAAACTATAGTGTATAAATATAAATTTTATTTAATATATGCCTAGTCGATCTGTCATATAAGCAACAGGTTTACCCTTCAGCGTAGAGTCCTTGCTGCCGGACACAATCAGACGCGAATCCGCCGACCAGGCCAGCGTGTACACAGCCTGCACATGGCCACGGAATGTGGCTATAAACTGGCCATCGTGGGCGCGCCATAGACGCACGGATTTGTCGAAGGATGCGGAGGCGATCAGTTTGACATCCGGTGAATACTTGACATCGTTCACCACATTCTGGTGGCCAGTCATGCGTTCCACGCACTTGTTCTGATTGTTGCGCCACAAGTATAAGGTGTTGTCGTCGGAGCAGGAGACTAGCGACTCAACATCATCCGGGCAAACGGCTTGGTAGCGTTTTAAAGCGGCTGCGCGTAGCTCCTCAGCTGAAAATGGATTTGATTTAATACGGCGATACGAGAGATACGCCGCGTCACTCACCATCCTGCTTGATCTGTGCCATTTGGCGATCCTTGACCGGCTGAAAGGGTCCAGTGCGTAGAACGTAGTCTGTGCTCAGCGCAATGTTGTTTACCCAATGCGCATGGCCAGTGAAGGTGCGGCAGAGCACGCCATCATCGGCACGCCACATCTTGATGGTGCGATCCTTGGATGAGGTATAGATTAAGCCAGCTCCACCCCAGCGCACAGCTGTCACTGCGTTCGTGTGCCCCGCAATGTTGAGCAGACACTGTCCCAGCTTGGTATCCCAGATGCGGCAGTCACCGTCGCTACTTGCCGAGGCAAGCTTGCGGCATTCTGGATTCTTATGATAGGGCTCCCAGCTGAGGCAATTGATGTGCTTCTTGTGTCCGCTGAGTGTGCGGCCCACCTGGTGACCTGTCTCTGGATCCCAAATAATAATTTTTCCTGCCTTACAGGCGCTCGCCAGACGCTTGCCATCCGGCGCCCAGGCGACGCACAGCACCCACTGCTTGTGTCCACTGCAAGTGTAGTGCGGTGTCTCTGTATTGAGATCCCATAGGCGCACTGTAGTGTCGCCACTGCCACTGGCCAAGTGGGCTCCATTGGGGCTAAAGTGCAGTGACACAATCGCCTCTGCATGGCCTGGCATAGAGCTGGTGCAACGCGTCACAGGCCGAACCTTGAAAACTGCCTGTGGCTGATAGACTATATCGATCACATTTTCCGTGTCCACTGTGCTTAGGTCTATTGTCTCCTCCAGTGACTTCTTGATCTCATCCTCGCCAACGAAGAACAGATAAGGCGTCGCCTCCTCATTCTTGAGCAATGCATTGCAGATGAGCCCCAGTTGCTGTGTTGTGATGCCCGACGGCAGATCTATGGGTGGACCCGCTTCCTCGCCTGTGTCGGATATGAGGCGTGCTTGCAGTGTGTGCGGCGTGGTTAGCATCTGCTCGGTTTGATCTTCCATTTTCTGCTTTTTGGCCAACATTTTGCGATGTGGAATGTCGAAGCAGCGCGAACGAATCAAAACAACAAAATCAAAACACGTGCGCTACTCGACTGCTGGACTTAACAGAAGACGAAAGTGTTAATAACAGTGGGAACAGTTTTCAGAACAAAACGATTTGCATTAGTAAGAAGGTAGGAAGTACATAAGGTAGTCAATGCTGACGTAGTGTTAAATAACTTAAGATCTTTTTTAAAATGCATTTCACCGAAAAAAAAGTTCAGTCGCATTTCATTTTTAAAATAACCGCTGCAGTCTTTAACAGTGCTATGCGAGTATGCACTAACACTGATATCGAACATCGACTGGAACCCAATAAAGTGTTGTATAATGTGTCTTATATGTAAGTATTTTACAGCACTGTCGCACAATTTTCATGTACGCGTTTTTCATACGTTTATTGCCTAAAAATTGAATAAAATGGAAAATATTCCGCGTACTCATGAAGGTAAGTAAATATAATGTGCAAAACAAAAGGCGGAACAACTCAGACTAACATGTATTGCTTGTAGCGTGTTTAAAAGCACTCCGAGCATCCGTGCGGCGCCCGAGTTGTTTCCGCTATGCCGAGAAAATCAATTAATATTTTAAAATCGTGTTACAGATATTGAGGCGCAAATATCGGATATACAGGCCAAGAAGACTGAGCTGGCTAAGAGCAATGCAGCAGCCGCCGGAGTTGGTTTGCTGGACAGTGGCGGCTTCTTTGACACCGACTTGTACGACGATGAGGCGGCCGTAGGAAAGGGGGCCAAAGGCCGTTATGAGGGCTACAATACGTCGATAGCGGCCAATGATGAGGATGGCGATGAGGATGAGGAAGACGATGGCTTTCCAGTGCCGCAGAAGCGCACCACATACACGGCACCCACGTCCGTACTGAAGGATGTGACCCAGGGCAAGGAAGACGTCGACCCAATGGCTGAGCACCGGCGACCGACCATAGCAGATCGCGAGGATGAGTATAGACAAAAGCGGCGACGCATCATCATTTCGCCTGATCGTGCCGATCCCTTTGCTGATGGCGGTAAAACACCCGATGTGGGTTCTCGCACCTATACAGACATTATGCGTGAGCAGATGCTAAAGGGCGAGGAATCTGAGCTACGGCGTCGCATCATGGAAAAGTCTAAGGAAGGTACACTGGTTAAGTCCTCGAATGGGGAGTCTGTTACAAAAGAAGGTGGACGCAAGCGAGGACGCTGGGATCAGACCGTCAGCGACAGCTTCATTCCCGCTAAAGTGGCAGCCACGCCCAGCAGCGCTGCAACGCCTACCTGGGAAGACGTGAGTAAACATAAAGTAACCGTGACACTGGACGCGTGTAACTGAAATCTATTTTTCTTACAGAAAACGCCTGGAGATCATCGTTGGGATGAGACCCCTGGGCACAAGGGCAGCGAGACGCCGGGTGCTACGCCTGGACTGGGCACACGTATCTGGGATGCCACACCGGCACATGCCATGACACCCGGCCACGAAACGCCTGGCCATGAGAAGTCGGCACGTAGAAATCGTTGGGATGAAACACCAAAGACGGAACGCGAAACGCCTGGCCACAGCGGCTGGGCAGAGACACCAAAACCGGATCGCACAGGAAGCGGGGCTGGTGAGAGCATCTCAATCGAATCCACTCCGGGGGCCTCCAAGCGACGGTCGCGCTGGGATGAAACGCCCTCGAATGCAACGCCGGCAATTACCCCGAGTAATGCCAGCGCAATGACTCCGAGCATGACGCCTCATGCGACGCCTGGGCATGCTACACCTTTGATGACACCCGGTGGAAGTACGCCCGTGGGCGTAAAGGCAATGGCCATGGCTACACCTACACCAGGAGCACTAGCTGCCATGACACCGGAGCAGCTCCAAGCCTATCGCTGGGAAAAGGAAATTGATGAACGCAACAGACCCTACACTGACGAGGAGCTGGATCAAATGTTTCCGCCGGGCTACAAGATATTGCCGCCGCCTGCAGGTTACGTGCCACTGCGAACGCCTGGTCGCAAGCTGATGGCCACACCAACGCCCATAGCGGGCACACCAGCTGGATTCTTTATCCAAGTGGAGGACAAGAATGCCAAGTTTATGGACAACCAGCCGAAAGGCCAGAATCTGCCATTCATGAAACCCGAGGATGCCCAATATTTTGACAAGTTGCTCGTGGATGTCAACGAGGATGCTCTCTCACCCGAAGAGCTCAAGGAGCGCAAGATTATGAAGCTTCTGCTGACCATTAAGAACGGTTCGCCGCCCATGCGTAAATCGGCTCTGCGCCAGATGACAGACAAAGCGCGTGAATTTGGGGCCGGACCGCTGTTCAATCAAATTCTACCGCTGCTCATGTCGCCCACCCTGGAGGATCAAGAACGGCATCTGCTAGTGAAGGTCATCGATCGCGTGCTCTACAAACTGGATGATTTGGTGCGTCCGTTCGTGCACAAAATCTTGGTGGTCATTGAACCGCTGCTAATTGACGAGGATTACTATGCGCGCATTGAGGGCAGAGAGATCATCTCCAATCTGGCCAAGGCAGCTGGTTTGGCCACCATGATCTCCACAATGCGTCCGGATATTGATAACATTGATGAGTACGTGAGAAACACGACTGCGCGTGCCTTTGCCGTGGTCGCCTCCGCATTGGGCATACCCTCGCTGTTGCCCTTCTTGAAGGCCGTTTGCAAGTCCAAGAAGTCCTGGCAAGCTCGTCACACGGGCATCAAAATCGTCCAACAGATTGCTATACTTATGGGCTGCGCCATATTACCACATCTTAAGGCGCTGGTGGAGATCATCGAACACGGACTAGTCGACGAGCAGCAAAAGGTGCGCACCATCACGGCCCTGGCCATTGCAGCGCTGGCCGAAGCAGCCACGCCCTATGGCATTGAATCCTTCGATTCGGTGCTTAAACCCTTATGGAAGGGTATTCGGACGCATCGTGGCAAGGGATTAGCCGCCTTTCTCAAGGCCATTGGTTATCTCATACCCCTGATGGATGCCGAATATGCCAATTACTACACCCGTGAGGTCATGTTGATTCTTATACGTGAGTTCCAGTCGCCCGACGAGGAGATGAAGAAGATTGTGCTGAAGGTGGTGAAGCAGTGCTGTGCCACAGACGGTGTGGAGCCGCAGTACATCAAAGAGGAGATTCTACCGCACTTCTTCAAATTCTTCTGGAATCATCGCATGGCACTGGACAGACGCAATTATCGCCAACTGGTGGACACCACCGTGGAAATTGCTAACAAAGTGGGCACCTCCGAGATCATTAATCGTGTTGTAGATGATCTGAAGGATGAGAATGAACAGTATCGCAAAATGGTCATGGAAACAGTGGAGAAGATTATGGGCAACCTTGGAGCGGCTGATATTGACTCCAGACTGGAGGAGCAGTTGATCGATGGCATACTCTATGCCTTCCAGGAGCAGACCACAGAGGATGTGGTCATGCTGAATGGCTTCGGTACCATTGTCAATCAGTTGGGCAAACGCGTCAAGCCGTATTTGCCACAGATTTGCGGTACGATTCTCTGGCGTCTGAACAACAAATCCGCGAAGGTGCGTCAACAGGCGGCGGATCTCATCTCCCGCATTGCTGTGGTCATGAAAACCTGCCAGGAGGAGAAGCTGATGGGCCATTTGGGTGTGGTGCTCTACGAATACTTGGGCGAGGAGTATCCCGAAGTCTTGGGCAGCATATTGGGCGCCCTGAAGGCAATTGTGAATGTCATTGGCATGACCAAGATGACGCCACCCATAAAGGATCTGCTGCCCCGCCTCACGCCCATCCTCAAGAACAGACACGAGAAGGTGCAGGAGAACTGTATCGACCTGGTGGGTCGCATTGCCGATCGTGGTCCGGAGTATGTGTCAGCCCGCGAATGGATGCGCATCTGCTTTGAGCTGCTGGAGCTGCTTAAGGCACACAAGAAGGCGATTCGACGCGCCACCGTAAACACCTTTGGTTACATAGCCAAGGCGATTGGCCCACACGATGTGCTTGCCACTCTACTGAATAACTTGAAGGTCCAAGAGCGTCAGAATCGTGTCTGCACCACCGTCGCCATTGCCATTGTGGCCGAGACATGTCGCCCATTCACTGTGCTTCCGGCCTTGATGAATGAATACCGCGTGCCGGAGTTGAATGTGCAGAATGGTGTCCTGAAATCGTTATCCTTTCTGTTCGAGTACATTGGCGAGATGGGCAAGGATTATATCTATGCAGTGTGCCCGCTGCTCGAGGATGCGTTAATGGATCGCGATCTGGTGCATCGCCAGACAGCCTGCTCGGCCATCAAGCACATGTCCTTGGGCGTCTATGGGTTTGGCTGCGAGGATGCGCTCACACACTTGCTCAACTATGTGTGGCCCAATATATTCGAGACATCGCCGCATCTGGTGCAGGCCTTCATGGACTCGGTGGATGGCCTGCGCGTCTCATTAGGTTCAATTAAGATCTTGCAGTACACGCTACAGGGCCTGTTCCATCCGGCGCGGAAGGTGCGCGATGTTTACTGGAAGATCTACAATTCGCTGTACATTGGCGGTCAAGATGCGCTCATTGCGGGCTATCCCCGCATCACCAACGATCCGAAGAACCAGTACGAACGCTATGAACTGGACTACACGCTCTAAGTAGCCCTACTCTACTCCTACCCCCTTCTCTATAACACTTAATTTTACTGTAATTTTGATAAGATGAATACACAAATATAGCACGAATGTACAAAACGAGTATTTATTCTAAATTTTTGTTTAAAGTAGCCACGTGTGAGCCGTTGTTACTGTGGACCAGAGCTGTAATATATATAGTATATAATTCATTACCAGGAAATATTTTTTAATTAGCAGAAATTTCAAGTCGACAAACGTAAATTACTTTTTATTACTTGATGCATCGTGTTTAGTTACCAGCAATTACTTGCAAATTTATGAAATGTATGTAAATGGTATGTAATTCAGTTTATTTTAATTCTGTAATTACTTTGTGTAAATGCAGCTAATTACTAGTAATTACGTATGCCTACTACATTGGTAATTAAAGTTTAATCTACGTGTATGCAGTTATTTTATAATTACTTTTAAAATACATAATTAATTCTTTAAGTACAATTTTGACTTCGCTACTGAGCAATTGTGAAGTAATTATAATGAAATTTGATTTATCAAGTAATTTTTAGTTTGCAAAATTGTCTTTTCTTTTCAACTAGTTAATTACAGCTCTGCTGTGATCTAATCTTTTGGCTTAGTGGTAATACAAATGTGTGTGTGTGTGTGTTTTGGACCCGCCGGCTGAGCAATCTCTCGGTGCGTGTTATCGGTGGAGCATCGCCTCGACTATATCGATGAGGCTCTGTAGCCCGAACATATAATTGTGATCGGGCTGTGCATCCTCGGCCGGGAAGATGTGAGCGAAATCGATGCAGCGTACGCGTATCCATTCTTTCGATTTGGTGGGCAGGACAGGCTCGGCGGCATCCGCATGGAAGCCATTGTGCAGCGACACTTTGGAGTTGGATGTGGCCAACTTCTGTAGCTGCTCGAAGTCGTAGCAGATGAGCAGAGAGCTGGCGTAGAAATGAAATAAACGCTGTTGCTTAAACCAGGTGCGTATGGAACGCAGCTGGTTCAGCACCTCGTGGAGAAGTACATCGCTGGAGCTGCAGCTGGCATTAAAGAAGAGGGCCAATGCCTTCTGAAAGCCCATCACATCCAGGCTTTTGCCATAGTCTCGACCCTTGCGAATCAGTACAGTTTGTTCGGGTTGCTCTTCATCCGGGCAATAGACCTGAAAGCCGGGTAGGCATAGCCCCAGATTTTGTTTGCAAAGCGCATACTTTTGCTCCTCGATGGTGCGCTTTTCCAACGATGACAATGGATCCCAGGTGCGTCGGCCAATTTTCACATCCATGACACACGGCTTGGCCATGCCGTGTGTCAAGTCTTCTAATTTGATAAATGTGTGCTCACGCTGATTAACAACCAGTTTGAGTTGACCATAATAGCGGGGGACGTGAGCTGCTAATGCGGCGAGCAGTGACTGATCCGTTTCGCCTTTCCCCTCACCACCTGCACCATTCAGGTTATTGGCACCGGCGTCTGCCTTGGCTTGTGTCGCAATTGCCGCCGCCAGTGACTCATAGAAATTGAGTTCACGTACGCCGCACTCAGGTTTGCCAAGCGGCTTGAAAACGCAGCCCTCGCCAGCGTCTTGGAGCAGCCCGACGGCGGCTGCATTGGTCGCTTCGAATGTGTGGCCTGCCACCTGGGTGAGCAGCTGAGAGTAGCCCATGGGTACAACGGGCGATGCTGTTACCTTTTCTTGTGCTTTTTTGGCCATGTTCCGTCTGTCTGGCACTCAAAATCAAAGCAACAGCAACAACTGCAACAAAAACAGCGCAAAAACCAGAGCAGTGTTGTGAAGTGCGCGGCTGATTATAATAGTGGGTTTTTTTTTGTGGCTGAGCTCATACAAAACTGGAAGTCAAGTGATGAATGAAAATAATTAATTTTTTAACAATTACAAATATGTCTTTAGTTGCAGTGCAGCTTTTTACTTATGGCGGCAATTTATGAAAATCAGTGCTGCGAAATCTGTGAAGCAACTTGTTGTGCATTTATCGTTATCGAGCAGCATCTATCGATATCGGACGCTGCTGTTGTGGGAGTTGTCCAATTTGTGTTGTTGCTTTTATACGCACATATTTTCTAAGTTTATTTACCAATTTGTTATTGCGTTTTACTGACTTAGCTTGCAAAACTGCGAGCTGCATCATGAAATCCTGGGAAATAGCTGTGCTGCTGCTAGCGGCCGTGTATCTGTGTAGTCAAGGTAGGTCTATCGCCACACCTTAATTAAGAAACGAACGCAATGACACATGTGAGACAATTTGCAGTGGATTTTGTGCAGGGACTTGAGTGCTATGTCTGCTCCAACCAGACGGGCAACACAGAGAAGTGCCTCAACACGATCAAGACCTGTGAACCGTTTGAGAACGTCTGCGGCACTGAAATTCGCTGGGGCAGTCAACCCTACTTCTCGGAGGGAGCTCTCAAGCAATACTACGTCTCCAAGCGCTGCATGACTAAGGAGCAATGCCAGTCGAAGCGCCGACGCTACATGCAAATGTATTGCACACACATCTGGTACGAGGACTGGGCGTGCAATGAGTGCTGCCAGGGCGACAGGTGCAACTACTTCATTATCGTAAGTTGGGCGTTGGCCTAGGCTCGGACTCTTTATTAATATGTTAAATCTTGCAGAGCGGAGCGACGGGTCAACAAAGTCACATGCTTAAGTTCTTAGCTCTGCTACTGGGCCTGGGATTGCTCATAAGACGCTGCATCATGCCCTAGAGCTCAAATGAAGCTAGTTTCCAACTTTTTCTTCTACGCACATTCACATTCCAAGGAAACTAAGTAATCGTAATTGTAATTGTAATGTAAAACCTTCTCATTTTGTCCACTAGTTAGTAGTTACCACTGTATGCCGTCCATAGTATGTACATTTTGTATGTAGCTGACAAACTCAAAGTGCCTTCACACTCTCTGTTTTATTTGTATATGTCTGGCTTGTTAAAGTTTTTCGTTTATATTTAAGATTGCAAATGATTTAGAGATTGCAATACATATATGCCAACTTTATAAACATATCTAATTATGAGCAGTGTAAGCTATTAGCACAATTCACAAAGTTTCAAAGTAAGCATATGTTATTTCACAGTAAAGCTTAAGCTGTTTTTTTTTTGCTGCTGCTAAGATCTTTGCAATCTCGAAATTTTAACTAAAACTTTTACTTGTCCTTATTAGATTTTAGTCCACGAACTCGAATCATACGAAATTCTCGAAGATTTTTAACACAAACCTCTTTTGGGTGACGATTTTTGAAATAGATAAACGTACAAAACAGCTAAAAACTAACGGCGTTTTCTTTAAGCGGCTTCTTGTGCAATTGTTTAAATGTTATATTTCATATATGTATCATCATAATAGTCATTCATTTAGCTAGTTGGTGCAGAAGCAACCCGCAGTGACAGTCACCGTCTTGAATTGCCATTGCCAGAGCTGTGTCAGCTCCTCGGGCATCCACAAGCGCGCCGATGAGGAGGCCGCCTTTGGTGTCACCTGATCTGGGCCCAGGGTTAGGACTTTCACCTTATACTCGAGCGGCTTGCAGTTGGAGCCGTGCATGCATTTGGCATCCTGAGCTGGACGGGACTCGCAGATGGCGCTCATCAGATAGCGTGGAAACGATGTGCTGCCCAGGTCAATGAGATCGTTCTGCATTGTCAGAGATTTATATATTTATTGCATTCGAGATATTGGGATATAGACATATACATATATATTCTCTCGTTAGCCTTACCATAACTTTGCAATCGCAGCCGGCGGCGTGTGCATCATTGCGTTTGCTGGTCATCAGATCCTCGTAGAAATCATTGTAGTACATCGGCGGCAGCTGGTAGGGCGACAGTGCCGCCTCCGTCGGACGTGGGGTGGGCGGTATAGTTTCCGGGCTGGCTGGCCGGCCAAAAAGCGCATTCAACATCTTGGAAGTGCTCTGATCAGCTTCCGTTTCGACTGCATCAACTGGCAGCTCGTTGCCGTCTCTGCCGCTGTCGATGCTGCCGCCGCACTCTTGGACGCCGAGCAGACGACTGCAGCGCTTAGGCATGCTGCGGGCGAGCATTGGGGCAGTCAGCTCGTCGTAGGCAACAAACCGATTGCTGCTGATGACGCAGCGCAGCGCCAGCGCCGCTAGCAATGTGGCCATCTGCAAGCAAATTGTTTCATTAATACACTGGGAGAATAGCGAGTGGTATTGCTAGAAGAAATTTTAATGAAATGAATGAAATATATACTAATATATAGACATACATATGTGCACATATACATTCTTACATTTTAGATTTCTTTCGCCAAGAATCTGAGCTCGGTTCAGAAACGAAATATTCGTTTTAAGTTTAAATATTCTTCTTAAATGCAATTTTCATCTTACGTTTTAGAGTATTTTTCCTTCCTTTGGAGCCTTTTAAACTTGTATACAATATGTCCCAATATCTAATTATATTTAAACAATTTGAATATTGAAAATTTAAGAGGAAAATTCATAATTTGGAATGACTTTAAATTATTTTGAGTTGAAACCTTCTGTGAAAAAACCATACTTGAGTTTTAGTGTTAGTTTGATTTTAAATTTATTAGAACAATAATTTTGAATAAAACTTATCTTTTAAAATTACGCAATTTTTTTATTTAATTTTAATTTATTTTTAGTAATATTTAAAAAAATGTCTGCTCACATTTAATGGCATTAATACGTAAGACTTTTTTGTCTTAAAATATTAACAAGTGAAGTAAATTTTGATCACGCCCGAGTTTAATTTTAGATTTGAGAGCATTTAACTTAAACTCATGCTTAACGCGTTTTTTAATCGAAATGGGAAATATGAAATTGTTCAATACTCTTCACTATTTGCCGTGTTGGACTCACCCAGAGCATGGCTGGAACCGAGCTGCTGCAGAGTTTGGCTACGTTTGCGACTCTGATGGCGTTGGTGGGGCGTTTATATAGCCGCTGGGCAGCTGGCCGAACAAAGGCGGCCAAATGCTCGGATTACCTTTTGTGTGGGCCAGGCATGTCCATTATGGTCCGTCACCTGGACAGCAGCAGCAGCAGCAGTAGCAACAGCAATCGCAGCAACAGCAGCAGCAGGAGCTGGCACAGCATCCGAGCAGCTAAACAAAAGGCTCAACTGTTGACATAATAACAAAAGGCTCTGGTGGCTGGGTGGAAGCTTCAGTTTGGGGAGCCTCAAGTGTGGAGAGCCTATTTATAGCTGGACACTGGCTTTAAGTTTCAGCTATTTGAAGTGTTGATGTGTATGACCAAAAAAAAAAAAAAAAAAAGAGGAAGAAGAAGAAAATATGAAGAATCAGCAACAAATAGTGGGAATACCCAGTGACCCAGACATTTGCAACCACCAACCGCCCAACCACTTGAGCAGCCGGCAGGCTAAGAGCTATGAGCTCATGGACTGCGCGTCTAGCACTAAAAACTCAGGTGCATTTCTAGCAGCCCCAAGGGGTAGGTGCTAAGAGTGCGTGAGTATGTGTGTGCGCTAGTATGTGTGTGAGTGTGTGTGTGTGTGGCAGCTAGTTGTGGGGCTTCACTGTATGACGAGAAAGTCGCGCAAACGCCAATCCACCCAGCGGTTCGTCAGTTGAATGCGCGTCGTTGCTCCGTACGGTGGGGCGCAGTTATATATAGAATATATACGTATATGCATATATATATATTATCATCTATATATATATGTGCGCTTACAGTTGGACATGCACTGGCAGGCACGTGCAAGCGCTGCTCAAACTGTTTGCGTGAAGGAGTTAAAGGCCAGGACGATTGCCAAAAATATTTCCAGCTGAATCAAAGTTTCTTGCCGTTGTTGTTGTTGATGGTGGACCGCGTACAGTTATCCGCTTGACTTGGTGCAGGGGCGGAAGCCCTAGTTGTGTTGCCCCCTTGTTCTTGTTGCTGTTGTCGCTGGAAATCGTTAAAAAGCATAGAAAAGTTGCGACTATGTCACGAATTGCCGTCGACTAAAAAAACAAAAACCAAACAAAAAAAAAAAAAAAAAAAGAAATCGACTCACGCTTGAACAGCAAAGAGAGAACCGTAGAGCAAGTTACAGCCCAGTTGGCACTTAGGATACGCATGGACAAAGGCACAATGAAGCGCAAGCAGCGTCGATACAGGTAAGCCAGGCTGATAAGGGATACAGGTGATACAGGTGTGTGTGTTTCATGATTGCGCTTGATTCGCAGAACCACATTCAATACACTGCAGCTGCAGGAGCTGGAACGCGCCTTCCAGCGCACTCACTATCCGGACGTATTCTTTCGCGAGGAGCTGGCCGTGCGCATCGAGCTGACGGAGGCACGCGTCCAGGTCTGGTTCCAGAATCGTCGAGCCAAATGGCGCAAGCAGGAGAAGATGGGCGGCGAGTATGAGAAGGGCGCCGGTCTCGAGCTGGATGTGGCGTTCGATGATAGCGCCGTGCTGGGCCAACTGGACAGCGCGCTGGGTGAGTAGCTGATGGCCAGATGATCATGGCTGATCTCGTCTAATGCATCTTCAAATCAGCAGCTGGCGGTGGCACGTTGCTGCCAGATACGCCGTCGCAGTCTTCCAATTCGCTGGACAACGAGCTGAAGGCGCCCTTTGGCACCGGCTGTGTCTCGCCCTCCCGGCTGTCGCCCAACATCTTTCTCAATCTGAACATTGATCACTTGGGCCTGGAGCGTGGCGGCAGCGGCCTGTCCATGGAGTGGTCCACCTACCCGCCGTCCACAACTACCGCGCATACCACACACCAGCATCAGCAGGAGCAGGAGCAGGAGCAACAGCAGCAGCAACAGCAGCAACAATTGCAACAGCAGCAGCAGCAATCGGAGCAGCAACAGGTCTGCACGCTGCAGCATCAGGCGCTGGCTAGCGCCTTTGGCGCCTCTCTCGATCTGGATCTGAACGATGGCTCCTCGGCCTACGATGAGATGAAGTTTCTCAGCGTGGATCAGTTCACGATCGACAGCTTCAAGGCGGACTGCATACTCAGCATGGAGCACAGCCTGGCGCTGGATGACAAGCAGCAGCAGCAGCAGGAGCAGCCGCCGCATTCGCTGACCAATTCGACGCCCTTCGAGTCGCAGGACCATGTTGCACTGCACTCGCTCTGCCTGGACGGCATGGGCGTTGGTTTCGGCGGCCTCTCGCTGCTCTCCTCCCACGTTACGGACGTAGTGGCTGAAGCCGCGCCCAAGTCGCCGCCATCGCTGCTGGTGCTGGACAAGACGCTGCCCTCGCTGAGCATCGGTGTGGATGGCATCAGTGAGCTGGTGGAGCAGCTTCAGCAGCATCAGCAACAGCACCAACACCAACACCTACATCAGCACCAAAGCCAACACCAGCATCATCATCATCCGCATCAGGATGTTGGTGTTGCCGGCAGCAATATAGTCTAATCGCGAAATTTGGATTAACTTAGGCGAATTCACTATCCATAGTTCATGTTGTATGAGTCTAGCTATAATTTTTGGATCCATATGCTCTTTTCAATATTTGATGTACGTATTATCATGGTATCTTTAATGTTGTCCGATTTCTGATTTCGTAGAATCCTGTTTATAGCGTTCATCCGGTTATTGCGAGGAAAATTCTATGGCTTGGCTACTGTATATATTGGGATACACAATGCAGACAGCTCTACCACAAACAAGATAATCTACATATGTATTTTATATATCTGTGGTCTTCGATCTATTCTTGGCAAGGAATATAGGCATGAAGTGATTGTATAGTATATATAACGTATTTATCTTCTTCTTTATAAAATTTAAGTCTAACTTTGGTTTCGTTCTTTGGATATAGCTAATCTTATGCTATTCCAAACTAAATGCTTAAGTGGTATTCTTTACAAAAATTGGATATCATATTTTATATACTGTAGTTATTATTGAAAAGATCATTTCATCTTCGGCTAAGATCGAAGTCAAACTTAATTTAATTCCTAGGTCATTTACCTAGGCGAATTCTAAATATAGTTAATGTTATGCCATTGTAGTTATGATTTTTAATTAACATGCCGGTGTGAGATATGTAATATATAAATTTTGGTAAGTATTCCTAACTAGAGTTTAAATTTCAATTTAAAAATCGCTTTACCTTTGCATTAGGTTACCTGCCAAGGACATTAGATATTTATCCTTTTTAAATTGCTGTTATTGTTTTTATTTATAAACATCTTTTGTTTTCACAATTCGAGTGCCTTGAGGTCTTCATTTTCTACAATTGCGCATCAAGCTATAAAACGAATTAATTCATATACACTGGGGGCTTGAGTATACTTAAGAGGTTGAGCATTTTAAACAGGTATTTCTGTGAATTGACTTGGGCTTTCAATTCTAGCGAATTGAAAATTTGAGCCTCGAGATGAAAAGTAATACAAATCGTATTTAGATACTCTATATATAGAGTGCATGAGTAGGAGATATGAGCAGCAAATTCGAGGAAAATCTAAAAAAGTTTCAATAATCGGAAAACCAAAATGAATTTATTACCTATCAATTTAAAAATGAGTTTAAAATTATGTTAGGCATAACTTAACAATATAACCCTACAATAATTTCTATTATTGAAAGTGTTTCAGTAATTTGAGTCAAGTTTACTTTAATATGAAATGATTATTGTGAATATTCCTGCATTAATTATCCCTATTTTCTTTCTCCTTACTGTATATCTCTCTGTGCCTCCAAGTGAAATTCATTTTGAAATAGTTTTCTCTGGAAACCTAGCTGCAATTCTCTTTCTATTTATAAGTTTTGACGCCTAATGCCAGTTTTAAATGTACATAAAAAAGCCTGAGACATGTGCTTACAGTTCAGCTAGCAGTCATTATCGCTCTCGCTCTCTCTCTCTCTCTCTCTATCCCTCTCTCCTTCTCCCTCTTTCACTCAGTGCCTTCGCAGGCTTAGCTATGCTTTCTGCCATACCTTGAGCTGTTATCGTGCCTAGCTCCTGCTTCTAAGGATTCCCTTGCACACACAACTGTCTGCGTGTGTGTGTGTGTCGTAACAAAGGACACCCCACACCATGTTTCATTTGGTATTTGTGGGTCGGATTAGAGCCAAAACTAATTGTATGATTTGTATGATGAATGGTTTTCGGGTTTCGCCAGTTTGTTTGCTTGCAAATAACATTTGCTTTTGCTTCAGCGTTTGCCTTTGCCAACAATTGCATTGGCTCCCTCTAGCCCCACACCGAGGAAGGACGTGGGCTCCTGCACCTGCCCCTGCACCTGCAGCAACTGGCCGTAATTTCCATTTAGCGTATCCCAGTCAGTAAGCTAATAAGGCCTGAGCCGGGCCGAGCCACGTCGCTTGGCCTTGGGGCGGCATCTGGAGCCCAGTCGGGGCTTTATAAATAAGCCCAGCGACGCGATCCCTCGACGCGGGCATTAGCACCTTGCGCTAAGCTCTTTGTGGATTTGTTTGTCTGTGCGCTCGACTCACGGAATTCCAGCTTATTGCCGGCTAATTGCGGCTGGAGCTGATGCACTCGACCCGGTCCGAGG
The DNA here is from genome assembly GCF_054131065.1 of Drosophila arizonae. Classification (NCBI taxonomy): domain Eukaryota; kingdom Metazoa; phylum Arthropoda; class Insecta; order Diptera; family Drosophilidae; genus Drosophila; species Drosophila arizonae. Next base: position 9,922,514 of record NC_142923.1, on the reverse strand, counting down.
CCACGGCTCTCTCGCTCTCAACAGCCCGAAAAATACAAATAAAATTGTGATTAATCCAGTTCGTTTGGTTGCCATTGGATAAGCCCGTCGAGAAATGCCCAAAAATGTGCGCCGGGGGTTGATGATATTCCTCCTCTGATCCTGTGCCCAGTCAGCCGTTGATCGAACCCTTTTACCCTTCCACCTTCCACTTTTCACCTTTCCCTCACTGAGGGCTTTTTACAACCTGTCAGACATGCACACATGATTTGAAATTAATCGAAAATGTTTCGTGCATGTTTTAAAGGATACGCTCGTTGCTGAACTCAAAGCACTCCAGGCTGTATGCACAAGGACCACAAACTTTAATCGATAGTCAAATAAGCGTCGAGCAGCGCCAGAGTCAAGTCTGGCCTCAGCTCGTCTGAGCGTGTGTGTGTGTGTGTGTATGTGTGTCGCCTGCAAGGATAACAAAGAGCTGCCTTGCACATTGCACTCTCTCCCTCTCTCTCACTCTTTCACACACAATCTCCTATTGTTTGCTGTAATTTCTCTAACGTTTGTTTATATTTTATATTGAATTCGCCTTGGGCCGCATAAACGCAATAATCGCACATTTTATGGATTAAACTCACCTGCTCACCTGCTAATCTATTAAAAATTTACCGCCAGGACCAAAAACTGTCTGCTTTGTGCGTTCAGCTGTAATTGAAGTTTTTCATTTTCATTTTTCTTTTCACTATCTATTTTGCTCCTAACGAATTGGTCGCGTCTCATTGAAATATTCTGAGTTGCTTTAAAAAAAGAAAAGTTAAAATCAGATTTGCTCTGCTTTAAGGTAGATAGATAGAGTTAATCTTAATATAGTTCTAAAAATAAAAACTTAGACGAATGATTGTTGGACAAACTTTGTGATTGACAGACTTTGATGAAGACTCTGAACGAGCTGTCTGGCCTTCCATGTGATTAGCTGATCAACTGATTGATTGATTGCCTAAACGCTGCATAGATAAATTAATTTATCGTCTAATTATCTATAATGGATGATTGTTGATAAGTTGAAAAATGAATTTATTAACTTATAGTCAAATCAGCTAATGAATAAACCGTCTTGCTGTCTTAGCGAATTGACTCATTGACTGAGAGCTTGTAGTCTTAGACTCTCATTGACTTACTTGAAGCTCCGTGAATAATAAATCATTGACAAAATTATAATCAATTAAATTTAACAAATCATCAATAAAAAGTGAGTTTTACAGAACTTTTCTTACCGACAAGATTTAAGCTTATCGATCATCTCCGTTTCCATAAAACTACCATTCAATATATATAACCAAAATATTAAGCCGAAGAAACTGTTTCAATCAGAGCATTTTGAAATGAATTACTAATGGATTTGGGTTGAGAAAAAAAGCCAGGGAAGTATCGAAATATCTGAAGCCTTTAACCAAATGAGTTATTCATTATGGAGTTATTCATTTGAGAGCGAGTCAGCGCTCACTGTCGACGGAATATTAAATAATGAAATATTAAAATCAATGTACAACGTGTTTGCATGGAGTGGGCGTGCTGCGTGGGCGTGGGCGTGGTCAAAGCCAGTGTGTTAACATTGCCCAGTCCGCGGCAAACGAGAAGGTGTTCATGTGAATAAATTGCAATTAACAATATTATTTTTTATTTCAACAAACGAAACGCTGAAGCTATCCGTCATTTACGCAAGGACTCGTACATAAAAAATGGCTCTCATTTAATTAAAGGCAAATTTAATGGGTAAATATTTCATGTGCCACACATAAAGGTCTTTATACACACAGATACACACACACGCGCACACGTTCACATATGTATATGTTTAAATGGGGGTAAAAAAGAATATGACGCTTAAATGTTGGTATAATTTTTATTTTAAAAACAAAAACTTTGTACGCTGTGTGTGCCATGTAAATAGGATGTAAGGGATATGATGGAGGGGCTCAGCAGCAGGACGTGAATGTATATTAAATTTCGTGTTGATAGAGTCGAAAAAAGACAAAAAACAAAAAACAAAAAAATCAACAAAAATTAAAAGGAAGCAAAATAATAAAATACGAAGCGTGCACTAGAAAAACAAATGAAATCAAATTGAGTAAAGAAATCAAAATTAATAGACTGCAAATATTTGTAAATTTTTACACGAACTATTAACAAGGCTCACACAAACTGAGGGACGACAACTGAGGGTAGCCTGAAATACGAGACTCGAGATGTCATTGACAGGAACGTATCCAAATAATAGAAGCAGAAAGCAGAAAAACAAGGACCTATGCAAATAGTCTGCGTTGGTGAGGGACAGAGCATACAAAATGGCGACGGCAACGAAATCAAAGATGGTTGGTGCAAGGGGCGGGCGGGGGGCGGGGGGCTGGCGAGGTGATGCGTAGAGAATAAATTTGAATTTTGGTCACCTGACATGAGCTCTAGCACTGGTCAAAGGAAAATAACAAGACAAAGATGTAAAAAAAAAAACAAAAAAAAAAAAAAAAAAAAATACAAAACAAAGGACAATACACATGACATAACTGGTCAAGATGGCAGCTCCAAAGGCGAATGGCATGACAACAACAAGAACAACAACAACAGCACAGCAGCAGCAACAGTAGTAATAGCAACAACAGATAACGGTACGAACGATGGCACGACAAAGTCATTGTTCAAATGTCCATTCAACTGTAAATTGCAAAATACAAAACAAGTAGCTGAAGCGAGGCAGTTGAAGTAGAGCAGACAGGAAAGTAGCTTGACAAGTGCCGTTACTAAATTGTTAGGCAACGCGTCTATGCGCCAGACAGAGATGGCTGCTCAGCAAAAGTATGCTTGTGCGTGTGCGTGTGTGTGTGCGCGTGTATTGGTAAATTGCAAAAATGCAAATGAAATCAGACAAAAGTTGAAACAAGCTAAAAAAAAAAAAGAAGAAGCAGCAGCAGCCTGATAGAGATGACAAATACACTTGCAGCTAAACAATAGCTGAATAGCAATAGCTAAATAATTTTTTAATGCATTAAGCTTTCGCTTACACTTATGATTAAGTAGAGCTTTGGGATTGCTTGAATATAATAATTATTTAGTATGGGCTAAAAAACCCTTATAGTCTTCATTGAGCGCAAACATAAAATGAAATATTGGGTTCTTCATTAAGTATTGCTTCTAAAAATGTGCTACCCTTATATTCTTATCAATATAAATCACTTTAAGCTTACAACTTCCCGCTTGTTTTTCTCAGTGTAACTGATATGTGTAGCCCTTGTAAATACATATGCAGCATACATCTGCATGGCTTGCCCTGTGTGTGTGTTGCCATATCTATGCCTTTAGCTAAGCATATCGACATAGCTATCCATGCTCCATTGCCATCTATTTTTACCTCCTTTTCCGGTTCTTGGTATGCAAATTGGTTTTGGCTCTTGTTATGAAAAGGATTCCCCTGAAGTGCTCCCATTTGCTAGTGACCAAGTAGTTGACCTTTTCGACCTGAAATTTGTATCTTGGCCAAAAGTTTTGGGATGTCCCGAGCTAGGTGTGAACCAACACGATGCGGGTCTTCCCGTGCTGCCGATAAACTTTCGGAGCGTAATAAAAAAATCAGTTTCTTATTTTTTTTTTGCTTAATTTCTTTTGGTTTGATTTTTTATTATTTAAATTTTTGTTTGTGTTTGTGTTTTAATAAGTTAAATTTAACATTACATTTATTTAGACTGTTAGTTGCTTATCGCTATCGGTTATCGATAAGTTTACACTTACAATTTAATATGCGCTTTAGTTTTGGACAAGGGGAACACAAGACAACTAGATAAAAAATCACATTCACGCACACACTCACACTCACTGGCATACTCACATTCACACATACATTTAGTAACTGTACATTTGGCTAATTCTCTTACAGCATACACTTCAACAACTTAAAATAATAACAGATTTTCTTCTTCTCTCATGCTTTTTGTTGTCGCTTCTTATTTATATACAAAACAAAATTAGTTTGAAGCGCAGCTGCAAATATATTTACAGTTATTATATTTAGCTTATCTTAGAGCCTAGCTTAGGCCACCTCCAGATCGGAGGATTCGTCCGCATCACTGTAATGATTCGGATCGCTTTTGATGTGCACCAATTGCGATGCGTAGTCGCATTTGAGGCCGGCGTTGCCACCTGTCGTTGAGCTCGTGTGGCCAGAACTATTGCTGCTGTTGTTGTTGCCGCCGTTGTTGTTGGTGTTGTTGCTACCGTTGTTGTTGCTGGTGGTGCTGCCACATTGCTCCTCCTGTAGCTTACGCAGTCGCTCCTGCTCCTCGCGTTTCTGCTTACGCCACTTGGCCCGACGATTCTTGAACCAGACCTGAAGAAAGAGACAGAGATAGAGAGTGAGTGAGTGAGTGCGAGGAGGCAAAATCTTGGCTTAGTCTAGGCAACCTTTGATATGGCTTCAAAAACACTTTCATCCGTTTTTCAAATTATATTTTCCATTATGCTCGACCCGCTCAACTGTAAATATTTTAATGTTTTTTTTCTGTTTCCCCGCATTTTCTATGGCTGCTCCTTTGATTTTCTGGTTTATCTGCGCCCAGTCAGTTGCCTGACAACGCCCCCGCCCCTCGCCACTTTTCCTGCCTCTCGTATTCCGCCTAATTAGTTAGCTTATTGTAACTGTAATTAATGTGTGGGGGCAGATGTATATATGTATATAAATGTGTAAATGTATGTGTGTATAAAAAATGCGGCTCGTTTTCCGCTCGCCGTATTGTATATTTGGGCACTTTTTAATTAGGCTCAGACCACACCCACTCGCCGAGGTCGCCCCGGCCAACCCTTGGCTACTTAGTTAATTAAAACAAAAGCTACAGTCAACTGACTTAGGGGTTAATTTGCTACGGTTAACAGGGCTCCGCGAGTGTGGGTGGGGCAGAGCCACTCAACACCACACACTTTCTCTCTCCCTATCTCTCTCTCTCTCTCACACACACACTTTCGTTGAGCTTCTGCTACGCGTATCTCTTGTCATTTTGCTCCTGTCGTTGTTGTTGCTGTTGTTGTCTCATTGGTAACGGGGTGGAGCCAAATAAACTCAGCTCTGGCTCTCGCCCAATCCCATTGCCAAATGCCAATTGCAGTTGTTATTTTGCAACCCTCGAAATGCTTTTTATTATTGTTTGTTAAATAAATACTCGAATTGTTGCTGCTGTTACTGTTGCTGTTGCTGTTGCTGTTGCTCCTGTTTGCAATTGCAGTTGTTGTTTTGAGACAACAAACCAAAAAAGTTTAATTAGAAAAATTAGAGCTTTCATTTTATTTCATTTCAATTTTTCCTCAAATTTCGCTTTGCAAAGTTTGGCGAGTGCCACGCCCACTGCGCTGCCCGAAACGGTACAATATTTATGCAGCAAATCGACTAAATTCTGTTGAAATAACAGTGAGATAACAGCAGCTGCTCTGGGCTGCGCCAATGACAGCCAACTGCAGTGCAGTGTTGGAAAATGCGCTAAACTCATAAGCAGAGTAGCGGGACCCGAGCAGAGCAGCGTGCCCCAGCATGAAAATAGAGCACAGATCTGCTTGAGCTCATTTAAGTTTACATAAAATTTGTGTAAATTTGTGCAGCTGTTGTTGGCTGTGCGAGCGAGTGAGTGGATTGGGGGAAGTGGAGGCTGTCGAGCGAGGGGAGGGGGCTGTTGGCTTATTTGCTTAGGATGGCAGCAAAATGGCGGCGCCCTGGCAACCTTTGAACTGAGCTCAGCTCGGCAACGCAGCCAATTTACGTTTGAAAAGTGTGCGTGTGCCTGTGTCTCGGTGTGTGTGTGTGTGTGTGTGTGCGGCAGTTAGGCAGTGGGCATGGTCACGCCTCGTTGCAGCTGTCAGAATGCATTTGTGACAAAATTTAATAACGCAATCTAATGAATTTTTGAATTCAATTTTACAAATGGCCTGCGGGAAAGCAGCTGTGTGTGTGTGTATGTATGTGTGTGTGTGAGTGTTTGTTTTGCTCTATTTATTTTCATAATTTTATAATTTTATGAGCTTAAGTTATTAAAACCACTCACACACGCACACACACACACACATACAGAGAAATAATCTGCAGCGATTTCAATGCATTTTTCAAAGCTTCAAAAAAACATAAAACAATAAAAGGACTTAGATTGAACAGCTAGTTAATACCCTGTATGTACGATTGAGGTTTGGGAATGCCTTTTAGATATACTTCAAGCTTTGACAGCAGATGAGCGCACTTGAAGCAGGCTTTACTGTAAGGAACTTAGTCTAATCTAATCTAATCTAATCTTAATTTCTTTGCTTATTGAGAGATCGAGAGAAAAGCAATAGCTATCTCTCCTTGCATATACACTTCGGCCACAGGGTATCTGGCCATGAATTTAGCTAGCCGCTTAACTATGTCAACATGCCAGCCGAATCGAATTGCCTATGCTGCAAATTTAATGCGAATAATCTAAAAATCAGTTTGCAAAAAAATATTGCACAAAAAACTCTTTTTTTTTTTAATATATGGCGTGCGCTTGTGGCTGATTAAAATTGCATATTTTAATTAACTCGTAGCCAGGCGGTCGGCGATACGCATCGAACTCTAATCCGACGGGCAGCGGTTGCCCGGGCAAAAAACCTAATCCCGTAATTTCTACGGCCAACAACGTTCGGGCTATGCACATATGTATATATACATTTATATATATAGCTGTGGGTGATTGTGTGGGTATATGTGTGTGCGAGCATTGTCCCTAACCTGAGGCAGTTGCCACCCCGTTTAAAATCTGACTAACGCACAACATTTGCAATGGCCGCGGGCGCCTTTTTTGCAGCCAACAAAAAGTTGCCAAAAATCGCAGTGAAAATTTTGAGAAATTAAATAAACACAAGTGAAAACAAAAAAGTACATGTGTGACGGTGCGGTGTGTGGTGCGCGCTGTGGAGTAGTCTGTGGTGCTGGCCTATGTGTATCAATGAAAGTGGTTCGCATGCAAATCGAGCGGCGACGGCAGCTTCAGTTGCGGCGGCTGCTTCGCAAAAAATGGCTTGCAAACACAACAAAATGGCCGCCGCTGGAAGCGACAACTTGGCATGCATGGGCAGCACTGCGATCGGGGCAGGAAGTAGGCAAGAGGCAAGAGGCAAGGCAGCAAGGCAGCAGGCAGAAGGCAGCGGCAGCGTCTGGCAAATATTGCCACAGATTTTTCAGGCAAAAGCGCATAAATCGCTGATACGTCGAAATCCGTGCGAGTCAAGTGAGCATTGCAGGCCAGGGCAAGGAGGCGTCGGCGTGACGCAATGGCAGCGTGCATGAAATCCATTGAACAAACAGACCGACGGCAGTTGATTTTTAATTAACTACAAAAGCGCTTTATGGCCGCCCCCACCGCCACCGCTCGGCCAGACACAGCTTGTGGAGGCGGCGGTAGTGGTAGTGGAGGCGTGGCAGACAAAACGTGGCGTTTTCTGTTATTGTTTGATTTTTGGCAACGTAAAATGTGCTGACCAGCGTCATGCCCATGCAGGATTACCAAAATGCAGCACAGCGTAAAATGTTGCCACATAACTGTATAAACACACACACACACATGCACAGAGAGATGCATGTGGGTTTGTGTGTGTGCGCTACGCAGTCATATTGTCGCTGTGCTATGATAACTTTGCGCTTCGTTAATCGCCGCAGCTGTGCGCCTAATTTTCATGTTTTTGCAGCCTCGCAAAACGTAGCCAAAAACCAAACAAAACTCTGCCAAAAGTCAAGTTGAAAAATTGTCCCTGCACTTGATTGGCACACGTGCGTGACTGTGTGTATCGCTCGCTCTCTCTCTCCCACTCTCTTACTCACTCGCTCATTGCTACTGTGTATGTAGGTGGGGCCCGGGGCCAGGCAAAATGGCGGCTGCCATTGCACAGTGCAGAACGAGCTGGTTGCTCTAATTAGTGAAAATTGGCAACGCAAGTCGGTTGGAAAGTTCGTCACCAACACTGGCAAGCGCTATTTGCTGCTGTTGTTATTGTTGTTGTTGTTGTTGTTGTTCATGTTGCTGTTTCCGTGTTGTTGGATTAAAAATCGCGCAGCCGTGAAAATTGCTCGTTACGGCTACAGCTGCGTACGCTTCGGTTTTATAACGCAACAAGGCTGCTGACGACAGAGGCAAAAACTAAACCTTTAACTGGTTACGTGCTTGCAGAGTTCGCTAATTAAAGACGTAAGACTCTTATCAGAATTTCTCAATTGCAACAAATTGTCCTTGACTTATAAATATACTACTACAGTGGAACCATTGCTTAACAATTCATTCATCCAACAAGTGAAAAGTGAATAAAATATCGATAGTAATCGAGTTATGCAATTCTATTTGACAAACGCAAAGCAGAAATGTTAGCGAAAATTACAAAAACTAAGTAAATGCGGGGCTGCTCTGACGCATGCATTTCTATTTATAGACGATCACAGTTAGAATTGCAAATGTATGTATTTGTGTACGCATGAATGTTGAGTAATTGAGCTGGCAAGCATAAGCAGTGCAACGCATGTAAAATATAATTTTTGTCTCTCTCACACTCTCTAATTTCTGCTTCGATCAACAGGCAAATGGCAAGGACAAAATGGTCGCACCATTTGCGGTAATTTGAAGAGTCGCCAGCGCGTGCGACAGAGACGTCATGATATTCTTATTGCATGGGTGAGTTAAGCACTTCTTTACGTTTGAGTGATAAGGTGCGCTGCAATTATGTCAGATCATAGCTTATGCTTCGTTAAGTATAAAAAAATGCCTTAAAATAATGTAAATTTTTACGAAAAAAAACGTTGATAAAGAAAACATTTTAACTGTGATTAATCGCTGGCCGCAAACCCCGCTGGCTGTGTGTATGTGTGTGTGTGTATGTGGGGCTGACCTTTTAAAAGCTTAGCGACGTGCACCTGTCCAACTCATCCCTGCCAACGCCCTCCCGCTACTTTCTGCACCCAGCTAAGCTCAGGCTTAGCGCTTTTTGTGTAAATTTATGCAGCTTCGAGGCCAATTTTCGCTCCACACAATATTTGTCTATGGTTACACGCTTCGACAGCCAAAACTGTAAAGCAAACAGGAAGCAAATGTACAGAAATCTCTCCCCTGCCAACCACTCATCAACCCAACCTCAGCTCCCTCTCTCGCTCTCCACCTTTGTGTGTGCCTGGGGCCACAAACGCACTTTGCGCCGCAAAAGTCCCGCGAGAATTGAGAGGCAGCAGCAAGAGCGACCCTTAAACGTTGTCGACGCGCACACACTCACACACGCACATAGAGCGTAAGGCGTAAAATTGCGAAAGCGAAATTGCTCTCAAGTGTTTGAATAATGGAAATTATGAAAAATATAACAACAAAAAATAACAGCAGCATCGGCGGGGGGCACTGAAGTGGTCCGTGTGAGTTTTTGCGGCCAGTGCAACAATGTGGCAACGCTGCGTGGTGGGTTGGTGGGTGCTGCGTTCAGTGGTTTGCTGTTTGCCCGCAGGCCACTTTATTGTTGTTGTCTGATTTTATTATTTTATTTTTATTTTTTTTTTATTTTTGGAAATTAACGAAAATCTGCTGATTCCAGCTCATTGCCATTTTAATTTCATTTGATTCAAACACTAAACAAACAAAGAGAAGAGACTGAGGAGCACGGCAGCACTGAGAGAAATAGCTACTGGGTACTAAGAGCTACTGGGTACAACAGCTTGTATGAATCATATCCATTATTTCAGCACTAATTTAGATTATTTCTAAAATCGTTTCACTGCTCACTTTAAGAATCTTTGATCTCAGCTCCACTTGAGCTGATACCCAAATATGCCTGATTTATTTCTCCAAGTGTACTTCAAGTGTTTTGTGGGTGGGCGTTCTGTTAATGTGTTTATTATTGCTACTGAGAGTTGCAATAATAATAACGATGATGTTGATGATGATGATGATTAGAATAACACTAATAGCAGGAGCAAGAGCAATTGCCTAATTGCTGCACCGCAGGTGGCCCAGATCCCGAGCCACTTGATTGTGCAACCCACACATCAAAGCGGCAACAAAAAGGGGCAAGGACTCACAGTGTCTCTCTCCCTTTGAGGCCGGCGCGCAAATCCGAGCCACTGCGATCACACAATGGCCCAATGAGTGAGCACATTCTATGTTGACCCTTTTCTCTTCTTCTGTTCGAGAAACCCAAAAGCCAACAAAAATATTTAAAGAGCCGAATAGAGAGAGGGAGAGAGGCAAAGGGTGGAAGAGAGTGAGATAGTGAGATGCTTACTAATTTCTTGGCGACGACAAAGATAAATATTTGCGCTGCGCTTGAAGAGTTTATTGACTTGGCTACGACTACGACTACGACTCGGCCTCTTATGGCCATAATGAAGATCAGCAATATGATAATAATGCTTGCTGCTGATGGTGCTACTGCTGTTTGGGAATCTGGAATCGGGAATCCGAAAATGAAATCACCTCAATCACTTGAGCTGCGGGATTAGGCGTATTTGACTTGCACGCACCAACGAGAACAAAAAAACAAAGAGCATCTCAGCCAGACTGAGATTGAGGCCCCGGGCTGAGCGGCTGTGTGGTCAACTCTCTCGCGCCCAGCTACTGTTTTACCCAGCGCAGAGAGCCAGCGAGGAGCGGCGACAGCATGCTTGCCCACTCGACTGTCTAAATAAAAATAATAATTGTAAATGATGAAGTCAAAATAAGCAGATCATTTAAATGGCGATGGGAACCCAATTGCGCATACAATTTGTCATTTTTCCTGTGCTTATCATATATACACACATATAAATGTATGTATGTGTATGTATACCCTGTAATTATTGCTATAACTTCTCGATTGCAATGACAGCATTTATGAACTCTGTCTAGATTAACTTAAAGCGGGATATGTAGAGACTTAGTATAGAATATGTTAAGATATTATATACATATATACATATACATATATATATATATACTGTATTTCATAATTCTGTATATATTCAATTAATTTACTGTCTTTTTCACTGATTTACTAGATCATAAGTGATAGCTAGAGTATATTATACTTATATAGGTATTTCTGCAGAAACGTCTACTTTTTTATACCCTCCCTTTGGTTTTTTTGTTTTTTAATTAAATAAAAAATGCTACTAAAAAGTTAAACGATTGCAAAAAAACTTGTTTATTTTTAAGCATAGTGAATTTTCAAGATGATTACAAAAATACTCTGAAATATTTTCTGAAGAAATGTCCCCATATATTAAGTTCACTAAATACCAAATACATTTTAGTCAGTCTCATACTCAACCTAATATATACATAGTTTCTCTCTCTTTCACGCTCCAGCATATTTTATAAAATTAGTCTTTGTCTTTATATTTTGTTACACTAGTATATCCTATAACGTGTTATACATAGTATAATATTAAAATGCATATTTGTATATCATAGTACTGCAAAAACACATAATACTAATTTAATTAATATATGCTGCATTTCTACAGGGTATCTGTAAAGCGCATACTTTCGCCTGCTCGTTCGCTAACTTGTTTGGTGATTGCTGCTGCTGTTGTTGTTGTTGCTGCTGCTGCTGTTGATGCTGTTGTCTTAGGCAAGATTTTTAATAATTATTGCCACTTATGGCATTGCCATAGAGCCAAACAGAGAGTCAGCCGAGAGCCAGCAGAGCGGGAGGCGTTTGAATGGATGCGGAATCTGAAGCGGACGCGGACGCGGACATGGGCGTAGGGGTCTTTAAGTGGTTGGCTCTCTCGGGACACTTGGCATGCAAATATGCTAAACAGTAGCCGAGTGGCTGCCCCTGGCAGCTGTTTGTCTAGAGCAGCGGGGCGGCAGCGAGGCGGCAGCGGTGCCTCAACTGGAAGACGCCGCTCAAGTTGATTATGCTGCTTAAGTCAATGGCGAGCGATGACGGTGCACAAGATTTTGGATTTGGCTGCTTTGGCATAATTGTTAGTGTTGTTGTTGTTGTTGTTGTTGCTGTTGTCTCTGTCAGAGACAAGTTTCAAGTCGCTTTCTTGTATGTTAATTAAGCCAGCTAGTCGTCGCTCAGCCTGCCCCCCTTCTATGACCAGCAACTTTTTGGGGGCTTAGAGCTGCTTGCCCAATTTCAATTAAGCTGTTTGTGAAATATCCCAAGCCAGACAACAACAGAAAAGAAATATCAAATCTAATCAAATTCCCAAGCCCAGAATCAGTTACAGAACCCCCAGCCAGTGCATATCCTAATCCGCTTAGAATGCGACGGCTTTTGAGTTTGTCGCCTAGGCGAAGGCGTCAATTGCGCCTGCGGGCTAATGTCACAGCAGCAGCAGCAGCAGCAGCAGCAGCAGCAACAACAACAACAAGAGCAGCAGCTTGTTACGCAATTTAATGCTAAATAACTGTTGGTTATCTTAAGCCGAACGGCAAACACGAACTACAAGCATAAACACAACCCCTTGGCACACACACACACACACACACACACCTTTCGAGTGAGTCTGGGCACACGCAAATGTCAACAAATGTCGCACTTGGCGTGCTTCCACTATGCAGTGGGTGGGGCGGGTGGTTGGGGTGGGTTAGATTCAACATTGACCGGCAGCATATTGTCAAAGCGACGCTAATCCTTATCAAGGACGCCTAGTCAGCAAGCGCGATAACCCACCTTCAATCAGCAGCTCGCTAATCACTCAACAAGAACAACAACAGGAAGAGGAGAAGGAGGAGGAGGAGGAGGCGTCGCTATCAGCGCCATCAATAAATTGCTTAGAAATTAAATTGTCAACTTTTGTCGTCGCACTCAACCGAAAATTAGTTGTTTATTCGCCCCGCAACACTAATGGACTTTGAATGGCTTGCACCACCAGCCGCACATGGCAAGCCGCACCACTCGCTGAGATTTGTTGCTGATTTGCCTAATGTGAACTCTCTGGCCAGGGAGGGTTGTAAGCGCCGCCCGGGGTAGGCTTTGGCCGGCCCCGGCGCGAGAGGAGGAGGCAGAGCTCGCCGGGCTGCTCTCTGCTCTGTTTACATTGGCAATGATACGGCCTAACCTCAATGCTGAGGGCCAGCCTGTGGCCCATTACTCAAATTAAGTGAATCAGGACATTGTTTTGCTGTTTGTCTGCCGGCGCTGGCAGCGAAGCCAGACAAATGCTAAACGCTGACAACTAAATAAACAGCAAGAAGTTCACATCGAGCGAGATTGCACTGCAGATGGATGTGGATGTGAATGTGGATGTGGATGTGAATGTCGATGCTGAACAAAGAGCAGCAAGGGCAGGACGAAAGGGGGCGGGTGGCGGCACTCAATTGGTTTCGCGCGCAGCATTAAAACGAGCGTGAAATTAAGGACTTCCACTCATTGGAGATCGGATTCACGCTTTAACCACTTTGTAATTGAATTGGATGCTTGAAGGTGGCTATCTAATGGCGGGACTTGAGGCTTGCTTTAGAGAGTTTTTGAACGAAATATGTTGCATTTCTATTTGGTTTTAGAATGTGTTAAAATATTTCAACTAATTGATTGGCCAATCGGTTAATTCAATCAGTTTCAAATGGATTTTCGCCTATTTTATAAGAACTCAGCTGATACTACACTTTAATTATTGAATATATGATCATATCCTTTCATGCCTGTTGTCATGAAGAGATATTGGAAATTTTGTTTAACTCTCTTCAACGCTCATCTTGTTAAGCTTTTAGATCTGTCCGATAGATATTGAAGTCTAGTATTTAAAACACTTCGGATTCTTTAGTACACTTATGTCTTTAGTCCTCTGTACTAAGCTAGTACCTAAAAGATATTTCTTCAGGCTTTAACAGTTATAACTACTTAATTACTACTCTCATAGTAAACCCCTATGTCAAATGAATCGCAATACTCGAACCAAATAAATACCTATCCGCAGATCATGCTTATCAGCTCTATAATTCCTTTGTAGATAGCAATACTTGGTCTAAATAAATACATATTCACAGATAACGCTTTTTAGCTCTACAATTCCTTCCCCATGTACCCAAACAACGCCTGTGGAAGAATCCCTTTAACCCAGCATAAATTCACTTAGACATCGACTTACCTCCACGCGCTCCTCCTTGAGATCAACTTTGAGGGCGAGCTGCTCGCGCAGCACAACATCTGGATAGTGCGTTTTGTCAAACGTGGCCTCCAGTTGCTCCAGCTGCTCCTCGGTGAAGATAGTGCGATGGCGACGCTTGCGCTTCGGCGGCGGCCCATGGCCCAAATGGCCCAGGCCCAGGTGGTGCTGGGCATGGTGGGCCAAATGCGGATGCGGATGGGCGTGCGGATGATGCGGATGATGGCCGTGGGCGGAGAGGCCAGCGGCCGCAGCAGCCGCGGCGCCATGCCCACTGACGTGCGCCTGCATCTGGGCGGCGGCGACGTGAGCAACGGCCGCGGCATGCATATAATTGGGATAAAAGTTGGGATAGGCCACTGCGAAGGCAAAAGAAACGCTGATGAAATTCATGTGGAAAACAATCGAGAGCGGAACGAGAAATTCTTTAAAATGCGCATAACAAAGCTGAACAAGCAACGGCGGTTGTCATGTGGCGCGCTTCCGCTTGCAATGAAGCGCCCATTGGGGCGGGTCGGCTTGGGGCAGGGGAAAAAAACGGGAAGAAACTTTGACGTTTTAATTCATTCATGCCTAGGCGACGAGGGCCTTTGAATTTGAATGTGGCGCATGTGGAAGCCAGGACGAGCGTTTGCATAAAATTGCGTGAGGGAATCCCACGCTCGAATCAACATAAGACCCCAGCCAATGGACTGATAGCAAACCGCCCGGCGACACACAACCCCCTGCAGTGGGAAGTGCTGGCAGGGCTTACAATGCAAATCCTCTCACCGCAGAAATGGAACGGAATTCGAAATCATCTTTCACGGATCAATGCCTAATTATGAATAATGCCATTCAGGCAAAAAGAAAAAAAAAAAACATGTGGAAATGTGGTTCAATAAATTTTGGAATCCGTTCAACGATCCAAAACAGATAACCTTAAGGTGTTTGCCAGCTCAACAGAAGCCGGAGAAGTTGTGCCAGCGGGCCGAGGGCGTCAATGAACCCAGCCCATTCGGAGTTGGGCTCGGTCGTCTCTACTCACCTAGGAAATCCGATGGGGAGGCTGCGAAGCCACTCGCTGCTGCCGCCGCCAGATGACCGAGATGCAGGCCAGGATGCTGCAGCATGGCAGGAACCCGCTGCGGTCGGATCGGGCTGGCTGCGGCGCTGGAGCTCGAGTTGGAGTTGGGCGAGGCTGGCGACTCGGTGCTGCGTTTGACCAGACCCAGGCCCAGGCTGCCATTGATGCTGATGTTGTTGTGATTTATGTTATTGTTGTTGTTGTTGTTGCTGCTGCAGTTATTGTTGCTGTTGCCGTTGTTGATGTTGTTGCTGTTGCTGGCAGCAGCAGCTGCCGCTGCATTGCGTGAGCCCAGAATGCTGTCTATGGTGAAGAGCGAGGCGGCAGCAGCGGATGCTGCAGTGGGTCCACTTACGCGCGGACGCTCCTCATCCAAAATGGTGGCGCCCGACTGGGAGCCATCGTCGGAAGACGGCGTCTGCGATTGTGGCTGCTGTTGTTGTTGATGATGCTGCTGCTGCTGTTGTTGCTGTTGCAGCACCGATTGCAGCCGCTGGCCCAGATAGCCGCATTGCTGGGAGTTGAGCAGCATGGCGGTGGTCAGGTGGTAGGCGGCATTGCTGGCATTGGCGGGCGAGCGCGAGCGCTGCATTTGCCGTGGCGGCTGCTGTTGCTGCAGCTGTTGTTGGTGGTGCTCGCCCAGATCGGTGGCGCAACGCTTAAGCACGTAGGCCGCCGGCGGTGAATTTGTTTCGACCATGTGACCGAGTGTGCTGGGCGGCGGCGTTGGGGGCGGTGAGCCCGGCGAGGGACTGGGCGTGCTAACAACGGTTATCTTGAACTTGGCCTTGGCCGAACTGCTGTCGCTGCTGGCGCCTCCCGCTAGCTGCGACGGCGTGGTCCACAGTGATGACAGAATTTTGGCGGATTTTGTATAGTGACTTATATAAGAAATAATTGTTAACTTTGCTATTGGTAATTGTCACGCTAGTTGTAATTCACACACACACACGCACACACATGCAAGCACGCACAAGCACTTGAAACACACACGCGACGTGTCTTGGCTTGTGACTGAAGAGATTTTGCGTGCTACTGAAACTGAACCCTTCTTGTTCGCTCGAGCTACGAAACTGTTTTGAATGCCACGTTCAGCGGCGGCAGCAGCAGCAGCAGAAGTAGCAGAAGCAGCGACGACGCGCACGACAAGTTGTCAATCTCTCTAGCATACATACTCATGCACTCCCTCTCTCTAGCATTCATACACACACACACCCATACACAAGGCAGACATGTTCGTGCTGCGACCAATCAAAAAGCAGCTAAGCCTAGCTGAGTCCACGCCTTTGCGCTCGCTCTTGCTGCCATACAGAAAGCATAAAGACAGAGAGAGAGAGACAGACAGAGAGAATGGGCGCGAGAGCAAGTTTCTGCTGAGAGCGCGTACTATACGTTTAATATGGTTGTTGTTGTTGCTTTTGCTTTTGCTCTTGCTCTGTTTTGGTGGTGGTGGCTGATATGGTGGACGCCCTCTGGCTGCCGCTGTGCGTTGCGTGAGTGCGACATCTACTTCATCCGCATTTACCGTTACCCGTTAGCTGGCCGCAAAGATGGCGCGCTCAAAAGATAATGCTGAGCTGTCTCTCTGCATAAAGCTTCCGTCTGCTATGCTACTGCTGCTGCTGCTGCTATTGCGACGTGGGCGTGCTACTCTCTCTCGCTGCTGCTGTTGCTGCTGCTACAGTCGCTGCTGCTGCGTTTTTTTGCTGTCTTTCTTTTCCCTTCTGACAGTTATTTATACAGATAAAGTCATCACTGACAGCCCCCGCGGCTCGTGTCAGCGTGCGAGCAAGCGAGTGCGCTATATATAGGCTAAGCAGCTCGCACTCACACTTCCAAATATTGCTGTAATGTGGAAAATTATGTGCTGGAGTTCGCGCTGTCGAGATTGTGCTTGCGCGGGGGGTTGCGCGGCCGTTGTCGACTGCGCTGCGCGGCGCCGTATCTTAAGAAGATAATGACTAAATTAATGCTTTTATGTTTTTGGCAACACATAAACATCATTATGCGCTCAATCCTCGCTTGGGCGCACGCTCCTCCAGCGTTGGGCGGGCGAGTGATGGGCATGGGCGGCAGCTGCGGCTGCGTCTGCTTATGTATTGGCCAGTTGAATGTGTCGGCTTGTATATAGACTGTGTGTGTAAGCGTGCGTGTGTGTGTGTGGGGAAATCTCTGAAGTCAGCGCCATTTACTGATTAACTGGATGGAGCAAGAGCGGCATTGTGTTATGTTAGATCGGGTAACGGGACATTGTTAACTGTACTTATGCACATGTATGCATGCATGTGTTTGAGTGAGTGTGTGTGTATTCGTGTATGTGTTTATTTGTGCATATGAAAATATTTTAATCTAAAGTTTCCACATCAAACATGCCCAAATGCAAATCCCAAATGTCCTCCGGGCCACCAAGCCAAATGCAGCAAAAGCACAAACTAAGCATTGTCTAATGATAAATGCACTGGCAGAGCCAAACCTAAACTGGACGCCCCAAAACCATATGCTATGCTACAACACGAGTGGAGTCGGGTGGAGTCGGGCGGAGTCGAGTTGGTGGCAAGTGGCTTATGTGCATGCAGCTCGTATGTAACCAACTGATTATGTGGCCACCGCCCGCGCTCTGTACAAGGATGAAAGGATCTGGGCGAAATGGGCGACAAAGGCGACATGTACGACCTGTGCTGCTGCTGCCGTTGCCGTTGCTGCTGTTTCTGTTGCTGTAGCTCTGCTGCGCTCGAATGTTGCCAATGCTTTTAGAAATTATTGAATAATTAAGCATGCCAGCAGCGATTGCTCCAACTCCAGTCTCCACACTTCTTGCTGCCAGCCAGCCATTGGAGCGTTAATAGTCAGCATCAGCCGGAATATGTGTATGTGTGTGCATGTGTGTGGGTGTGTGGTAGTCGTAGTGGACCTTGCTCGTCTGTCTACTATTTGTTTTTGCTCTGAACTTCTTACATGAACCAAAACCAGCAACTCCCGACGGGAATTGGCGACATACACACACACGCACACACATACTACCACTCACAAACATGTGCATACAAGTGGAGTGCGCCTCGATAAGCTCAAAAGTTGGGCTGAAGCAGCAGGATCCAATTCTGCAACTTTAGTAGCATTTGGATTTTTATTGTTATGCTCTTACAGAGGGCATTCCGAAAATGTTTAGTTAGTCTGAAATATATTGATGGATAGATATGCAGGTAGTTGTCTTTAGTCTTTAGCTTTATGAAGTTGATGATCATTGATGAAATTAGTTATGAATGCTTATCATTTTTATATTAGAATGTTAGTATTAGAATGATTTGCATATAATGAAAGTACGAAAAATAATTGAGATATATTTGAAAAATATCTATGTGTATCGGAAAATATTGATAAAAACTAAAAAGTATCAAATAAATAGGATATACAAATATGTATCTTACAAATTTGTAAAACGATAATATGAATTTAATTTAGGTATCAAATATATTTAAGAAAATTATTGATATATAAATTGGTTGCCTTGTTCTTGAACATTAAAAATCTTTGATATTGAGCTGATTGGTAATGTGAATGAAAAATTGATAATATTTATTATTCTATTTATGGTACATTTTTGCTGTAGGCGGAAGTTATATATAGACATTCCGATTATGAAACATATTCTTTTGGGTTCCATAAGAGCAAGCATATATAATCTTCGACTTGATTCAATACATCTCTTCTCTTCAATTTTTTCGCTTGCTCACGTTGGCAATCGCACATATTTTTCGCACATATTTTTTCTTTCATTTCATTTCATTTTCTCTTTCTTTTTTTTTTTTCGCAATCTGAAACTTTGATTCAGTGTTTTGCTGTAGTCGGTTGCCGGCACTTTTTGTTTTAGTTCGTAGATTGAATTTTAAATAACAAATTAAATTAACTCGACTAAGTATTGTGCGAGTCTTTGGCAACGCTCTCAGCAGTCGAGCGAGTGACTGCTCGAGCGTCCACTGGAAAAAGTTCAATTGGCAAAGGACTGTGTAAACACAGTGGGAATAAAAGGTTTTTCTACTTTTGCTACTTCCTTTTGCTGTTGCTTTTGCTTTTGCTATTGCTATTGCCCGATGCTCGAGTCGTTTATCAAGGATTTTTATTTTTATTTCGATTTCGATTTTTCAATTCGATTTTGATTTCGCGCCGGCGGCAATTTGTTGCTCTTTGCTTGAGCGTCAGCGTTTGCCAAATTAGAAAAGTTTCAATTTTTTTTTTTAGCTCCGCTCAGTGATTGAGGAGTGATAAGGGGGTGAGCGGAAGGAGGCAGCGCGTGTGAGCTTTGGGTATTTGTCTAGTTAAAAATTTAAGCGAATTGCGAATGGAAGCCATGCCGAAGCCAACTGCTGCCTGGTGGCTGATGCCTTATGCCTTATGCCTTATGCCTGCTGCTGACATTGATATGTTAATGGAATCGTCGTCCAGGCATCTAATCCTCGCCTCTCAGCCACCCTGCTCGACGGTGGCTGACACCGGTTTCCCATTCGCTTTTTACTTGTCAATTAAATGTTTAATCCAAATATCGTTTTATGCGTCGCAGTTGCGCAGGCATCAAGGGATCAAGCCCCGGGATCAGTATCCGGATCAGTTTAATCTTGCGATATGCGTAAGCGTGCAAATTGCTATGATTACGCATGCGTCATGATCAAATGCGCCAGCAAGAGAGAGCGAGAGAGAGAGAGAGCGAGAAAGACAGCAAGCGAGAGCTAGAGCGAGAGGCAGCAATAACAATCGCGCATACAACAAAAGGTGCAATAAAACCTTGCATGCGGCCGTACATAAAATGGAAAACTGGAATTGCACAAAGCCCTAAATCAAACGGAGCGAGAGAGAGGGAGTGAGAGAGAGGGAGTGAGAGAGAGGGAGTGAGAGAGAGATAGAGTGAGGCAGGAAGGGAATGAGAGCGTGCGAGTGATAAATGTGGATGAATGAAGCGGGGCGTGAGGCGAACCCAGCAAAATGGCCGCCCGAGGTGGACGATCCTGCAGAGCAGAAGCAGCTGCTGCCCCTGAAACACAGACGAGTGCAAACAAGCAGCGCACACTTTGGTCTGTGCTCTGCGGGTTTCTGTTTAGCCATAAACAAATTGTAAATCGTGCATTGAGATGTTCGAGTGGATATTTATATTGACATATCCTAACCATATACAACATAGATATGTGGCAGCCCCGTGAGAGATCTCTCCTACATTTGCATTGGCTATAAATATGCTCAACACGGTCGATTGAGGCTTAGGCAGATGCATAGGAATAACAATAGATTTATGGGCATAGGCATTGGCATGAACTTGAGTTACACTAACTAAAAGGTTTGATTTTCTTAATACGTTACTATAGCTTATGATTAGGCTTAGCAATCTCTTGATATCTTTTTCATTTCGGAATCGTCTTAGTCAAATACACGAAATGTATTCTCATTCTTCCTGTTTAAAGATGTGCATATATCTTCATATTGAGGCATATCATTCAGATTGAAAGTCTATACAAATTCATAGAAACTATTGAGCTAACTTACAATATGTATACCTAACTATGTTTATTAACGTATATAATTTATGGTCTGAATCCATGAGCCGGTAAAGTCATATTATTAATATTATTCCCATAATTCGTATTATGAATTCATGAAATATTTATTCCTGTTTACTACAGGCGATATGAGTTTCTCATTTTTTCCAGAGTTCACGACATTTTTCTTTATTATTGATGCAGATCCATAAATTTATTTCGATTTGTCATCGTAAATTGATTCCTACACAAATTGGAAACTTAATTTTTGGTTAGGGTTTTTATAATGACCTCACAGATTTTTACATATTTTGGATTATCAATATCTCTCCCGTTCTCCAAAAATCATGACAAACAATTGAAGAGAAATTTTAAAGTTAAAGTAAGAATTAAATTGCAAGAATTTGCACATTTCATATCTTTAAGTTCAAAGCTTCTTCTTTGCTATTCATAATTTTCTATAAATATATAATACATTGAAATCTAAATTCAATTTCCTTTTAATTCTTATTAATAATTGTTAGCAATTGAGTTATGCGCAGAATTTGGAATATATTTTGGAAATTATAAATTCTGATCGAGCTTTTAATCTTTTGAAATGCGTTTGCCTCTGCCTATAGTAATTGTAGTAGTGGGAAGCACTTCTCTCTCCCTCTCTCTCTCCCCCTCTCTCTGGGGGTCTGTCATAATTTTTGTGTTGACTTGATGCGTAATTAAAAATTTAAATTATGTGCCTTGAGGATGTGCGCAAGGAAACAAAAGTGGGTGGCAAATATTTGCGAATGGAAATGGATGGTAAAAGCCAGTAAAACATATATTTGGCAACCCGCAAAGGCAACGGTAACGGTTAAAGCGAAGGCAAAGGATGTGAATAAATTATGCCTGGCAAAAGTGAAAAGCGACTCTAAATTACTTCAACTCAATTAATTAGCCAGAGCTAGTCCTGTGGACGGCAGGACAACGCGTGTGGGCCGAACTTTTGTTCGTCTGCTATTTGCCTTAACTCTTTTTCCACACAAATCGCACAATGGGGCTGAGGCGGCACTCATACCCGGGGCTGGGGGGGCATTGTGTATGGCCTGTATCGGGTGCTAGGCACCTTTTGTCAAAGGCAGCCAAAGCCAAATAGTAGTCTACTTTTTATGCCAGCAAGCGAGCAAACAAACATGCAAACAAACAAACAAACAGACAAACGAGAAAAGGCTTGCAAAAGATGCCAGAGAAAATAGAGCCCGAGCAGCAGCAGCAGCAGCGGGAGTAGCAGCAGTAACGGTTGTGGTAAAGGCAGCTTGGAGCGCCTCGCAAGACGGCGCAGCTCTCATCGCGCTGCATTTGTTTGTTTTCACAATTGTCGAGGCCTACGTTCTACTGCCAGCTCTTGCTCTCTTTTAGATATCTTGTTGTTTCTATACCCTGTATATATTGCAGAGCATTAGTAAAGGGGGCAAGGGGATGACATGCAGAGAGAGGTACGGGCGATTCTGATCAAGCGATTAGAGCAGAAGAAAAGGGGCTGCACCTATTCTAGTTGTGCCTCATGTATATTAAACATTAATATACTCGTTAGATCTGCGATTTGTGATATGGGATTAATAATATGATATATTCTGATATAATAAAACAAAGATAATAATCCTCTCACTTTATTTTGATACGAGATATGTATGATATATTTCAAATGATAATATAGTCCATATCAGTTCCAGTGCTTAATTCTTAAGCTAATCTTAATTATATGGGAATTTAAATCACTAATAAATTAATAAGTATCCTATATCACATGCAGATCAAGACTATCGTTTGATATAAGAACTTTAGGTTAGTTTTTATTCAACATATGTATCTCCGACAGACTCAATTCATTTAATAGTTTCTTTTCGTTGGTTCTAGAGGTGATCCGAGTAGAAGTTCTCAACGCTTCAAAATAAGAAAAGAAAGGAAAGAGCTGCGCTTTAAGAAATATATAAACAAATCTAAATCGATACCTGTTCATCTAACCATTTAACCCAGTTTTTGGCCAGAGTAGTCGCAGTAGTGACATAAGTATATGTATATACATATATGGTATACATACTTATGGATATACATATTATATAAGATCACAAAACGTTTTAGAGCCCTTTTTATGGGACTTGGAGCACCAATAAGTCAATGACTCAATGAGGTAGGTTTTCCTCTAGCATACGAAAAAACAAATCTGTTTTCTATAAACTCAACGGTACAGTAATCACACCAGTGAAATTACTTTTTCTCTTAGACAATTTAAATTATAAATCGATCAATGACTATCGGCAAGAGCGATAATTAACGATTGATACAGATCATAAATATCATTTTCATGGCTGCTTATTTGAGTAGAGGATATTTTGACAGTCGAATATGTTCGTTTAGAGAAAGTCTTACTCCCTACTTTTGCCTTTTCTTCTCACTCTCCCAGTACCACTCCCCTCTCTCTCCCTCGCTCTCTCTCTCATGCTTTGTGTTCTTTTGCTTGTTGTGTTCTGTTTTGTTGCCTCTATTTGCCGCGCCAGCCATAAAAAACAATGGCAAAACAATGGCAGCTACTGAGCCAAAGCAAAACCAGATCCTGTACCAGTTTTTCCATCAACTGCAATCAATTGCAGTTTATTTTCATTTGCTCTCTCTGTCGCTCTCGTTGTCGCTCTCTCTCTTTCTTTCTCTTGTTTCTCTCTACATACATGGGCATTATGAAAAGCGATCGTTTTTCTGGCCGCTTTTCAATTGACCGTTCAAATCGCAACAAGGCTCAGCTGGGATAAGCCCCGTTGTAGCCGCAACAGAGGCTGGCAGGGAGCTCTGCTCTGCTCTGGGCTGGGCACTTTCTGCTGCTTGCTGATGCGCATTTGATTGCTGTTGCCATTGTTGTTGTTGCTGGCGATCCTGGTGCACAAAGCGTGTGTAAGTCCTTGGAAAATCGCTTCACTCACTTTTTTGCGCTGCCTTTTTTACTTGCTTTTCAATTTCCTGCAACTAATTGCGAGAAAAATCCTTAAGGAATGGCGCAGATTAGATGCATATCCCTGTACAGATGCATATACAGATATGTTATTGGAGCTGCATGTATGTATGTATATAGGTTTGCAGATGGGTCAGCTGTAACGAGGAGTGCCTCGAGTCGAAAAGGGTGTGAAGTGTTGGCTGCAGCGCGTCCACTTGAAAATCTCGTTATCCTGTCAACGTCAGGCGCAGAGCGCGAAAGATGCCAGTCACGACTCTCGGCCTCTGACTCTTTGGGGATGCGCCTCATCAAGTGGCTGCCCCAGCAATCGGCAGCTGCGGGTGCGAGCGTATCGCTTACCATGCTCAATGAAAAGAGCAAAACAGTCGCCCGCCTACAACCACCAAGTGGATCAGTGGCAGCAGCAGCAATAGAAGCAGCAGCCCTTTTGTCCCATTGTGTTTGTCCTGCTGCTGCTGCTGCTCGGATTGCCGCTCGGGTTGGCTTAGGATGCGGTGTGGTTAAAGCACAAAACTGAGTGCACTCAAACGCCTCGACGGGACTCAATTGTTTTGAGATCAATTTGCAACTTAATTGAAATCCATTTAAAGTAATGAGAGTTACTAACTTGCCTACCCCTAGCCCAGCAAACGGCTCTACCCTTTTACGATGTTCCGCTCTATCCTGCTCTTTTTTTTTGGCTAGTCTCGTCCAAGCTGCAGCTCATCCCGTGCTCAAGAATTATAATCCCACGCCACGGGCTGAGCGGTACCTGCTGCTCAGCCGCGGACTAGATCAATTTGCAAAACCCTTTTGTGAAGGCAAATTGTCATCTTGGCACGCCCGTGCCTTGAGTGTTGCTGAATGGCTAAAGTGTCCAAGTGTTGGTTAACGCTTGAGTAGGATTTCATAATGATAGTACTAGCATAACACTTGGTATAACTTTAAGTAGAACATGTTACGATCTAAATTTATTCAGGTACTATTTATATATAAGTAAAGCTTATCAGCTAGAGCTAAGTGGAATTCCAGTGCTGGCTAACGTAAAAACCCAAGCTTATTGTACTTTCAAATGAAAATACATATAGAATATGTATATATTATTATATCGGGGCATAAAAACTGTGCAAACAGCAACTAGTGTTGGATGACACAAAAAGGCAAAAGTTTATTTCTAAATTGTTGTAAGAGTAGAAACTTGCAGAGCCTGAAAATTGTTCAATTAAAAACCTAAGTGTTGGTTAATGCAGTAAAGTAAAGAGCTGTGCTGCCGATAAGACAGCCCTTTGCCCTTTTGGGATTCCATCATTGCATGTAGGTAATTCAGAAATGTTGAAAGACGCCAAACAGCAAAAGAGCTTTGCACTGCATTTAGTTAACCTATTTAATTAACAACGTAATTAACAACGTACAATGCGAGAGCTGCTCCATTATAAAGAGAAGATCAATTCACAGCTTCAATTTGCGCATTGTGAGTGTGGGAAGCGTTGAAGCGAGTTGTCATGGCAGTGTTGGCAATCGCACAAAAAAACAAAAGAAGCTAAAAGAAAACATACACACACAATCACACACACAAAAATGGGGCATTATCCGATGGAGATGGCAAAAAATATGCAAATATATATACGCGCAAAATATATTGGCCCGAAATGTCGGTTGGAGTCCATTAAAAGGGAATAAGTGCGTGCAAATCCTGGCCGCAGGATATTTTTCATATTATCAGCGTATATTACTTCATCGAAAATGAAAAGCCTCGCCCCACGCCCACGCCCACAGAAAGCAGCCAAAGTAAACATGTGTGGAGTGCCAAGGACTTTCGAGTAGCTCATGAGTAGTTGAGGAGGATTGTGGATTGCTTTTTACGGCAGCGCGACATCGCGCCTTGCCTCGCCACACACAGACACGCCCGCGCACACGCAAATGGAAAGAGATGGACAGACAGTGGGAGAAAGAGAGATAGAGGCATAGGCTGGACCACATATAAGTTGATCCCTTGTAAATCTCTAAATTGTTTTATGACCATATTGGAAAAGTAGGTGTAAACCTAATTTTCCTTTATAGGCTCGGCCCGACCTGCGCCCGGGCAAAGCTCATGCCGAAAGCAACAGCAACAACCAATGCATAAAAGGACATTTGTTGTTCCGGCTTGGACCGCGCGCACAGCAGGATATGCACTCAATCGGCCGCCTCTTCCGCCTTTTGTTTGAACGCTTGTGCTGAGCCTCATTTAAATCATACCGCTGGCCAATTTGCATTCGCACCACAAGCAAATTGATCCGCCCTAATCCCTGGCCAAGCGAGCAACGCAGTCGCAACTCCTTCGAGCTCCGGCCCGGGCTCAAGCCCCGAGCCTGGCCAGGATTTTCATTTAAAAGAACAACACAACAATCATTGCCTTTCAGCGCAGGCCTTCGGCTTCCGAAATTGAAGTCAGTCGGTCGACCAAGCAGCGGGTCAGCTGGCGAAAAGGGGTTCCTGAAAAGGATTAATGTGTCGATCCTGCAAAACAGTGCTGCAAAACATCCAATATGTTTAATTTTTTTCTTTTAAAGTTGTATTTATTTTATTTATTTATACATATAATATAATTAATACATAATTAATAATTACTTTCGAATAATTTAGTACATTTAGTAATTTATTTCCAATTCACACGAAAAAACTTTTTAAATTTCCAACGGTTGAAAAAGTATGTGTGCGCCATCTATCTTTCATTTCATGGCAAGTGAAGTGCTGTCCAGCTGGCAACGCTGCGCTGCCCAGCTGTTGTTGCTAGCTATCTGGCAGCACTATGACGATAAGCACAAATTCGATAGACGCCAAATGTAAAGCAACAAGAAAGTAAACAAAATTATGCTGATAACAATAAATAATAATAAGGATTAATACGGACGAGCCAAACTATGGAACTGGGCAGGCAAAAGAAGCGACGCAAGCAGCGCAAACGCAAACACCAACGTAAGAAGCCAAAGGCGTCAGCAACAGCAGAAGCTGCGGCCGCTGTGGGTGCACCACAGTTGCCCGCCGAGATTTGGTGCAGCACGTACAAGTCTCTGCTGGCGTGGCATCAGGCACAGGTGCGCAGCGTCTGTGGCAGGAGAATGGAGCAGGCGGAAGCTGAAAGCTGTAGTGAGAGGGAGGACGACGAGGAGGATGAGGAAGTGGAAGACGAGGAGCTGGAGGAGCAGCAGTTGTTTGCCGACCCCGACGAGGTGGAGGAAGTGGATGAAGAATATCTTAAGTTTCTGGAAATTACACTGCAGCATCAGGAGGAATTGAAACGCACGCGTGCCGCAGCTGCAGCTGCCGCCCCAGAAACTTAACTGCCGAAACCCACCGAAAATTTATATTTAAGATTTTTTAATTCAAGACTTTATTAGACATACAGTGAAAACTCACTTTAGAGATAAGTTAAGGAACGTTCAAATTGTATATAAAAATTTTTGTAATTGTAAATTGCATGCTTCGATTGGTATGTTAAATGTTAAAATAAGCAAATGGAATATGATTTTTTCTTAATATATGTTAACCTAATCTTTAAATAAGCTAAAGTACAGAAAGTCAAGAATGGAATAGGGAAACGCAAAATGGAAAAATTATATGATACTGGACTGTATGATACGAATAGGATAACAAACATTTAGAAGACCTAAACTCTGGCACCCATTGTATATCTCCTCCGAAAAGCAAAGCCTATCCGATATAAACTGATTCTGCGAAAGAGTTTCATAGATCTTATAATAGGTACCATGACTACGTTCCATGAAACCGTTCCGCGAATACGTTAGCTGCGTTGCAGGCATACGTTTCTTTAATTATGCAAGCGCATCTCTTCAAAGTTGTTCGCCCTAGAAAACGGTAAGTTAATAGAGTTTTCACTGTAGACAGCAAGAACACTTTGTAAAGCTAACAGGCGCCTTTGGCAGGCGACGCGTGGGCGTGGGCGTTGCGTATGCATGTGCAACTGTAAACTGGCCAGAGGAGCTGCTCGGCCACGTTCCCAGAACTTTTCTTGGCCAGGCTAATGAAGTTGGGAAGACGCACATTAAACTGACCGAGACAAATGGGAGGCCATTTGTAAGCAACACACAAAGAGAGCTTCAAATTAAGGCTGCCAAAACGGATAGAGAGAGTGAGAGAGAGAGAGAGAGAGAGAGTGAGAGTAGCATAAAGTGAGGTCGAGATAGAGGGAGAGAGGTAGCTGAGCTGCCATTTCATCAGGGCAAGCCGAAAATATATTTAACAGTGTAAATTTATGCGGGACGCCCATTAATATTGAGAAGCAGCAGCCAGATCTCTTACTCTCTCGCCCGCTTCTCGCTCCCTTCTTGGTGCTCCCTTTCTCTGGCTGACTGGGTCATCAGCGAGCTTTGTATGCTACTCCAGTTGTAGGCGTGGCAACGCATTAGCCGCCTTTCGCGCCGCTTTTCGACAGAAAAACCAAATTAAGTTATCCGATCGTTGGTCCCAGCCACAACTTACAGCTCACAGCTCAGAGCTCAGACTGCAAGTCCGAGTCATTGGTTTGTGGAGCAGCAGACAGTGGCTACCGCCAGCCATCCACTTTAGCTGTCCCTGGGCCGCAGGTGTCGCAAACTAGAGACCGAGAAGCGACCTTTCTATAACTGCAAGCTGCATAAATCATGCACTGCAAGCAGGTGAAAAAGCTGCTGCATAACCCATGAAAACTCTGGGAAGGCCAAACCGAAATTGGGGCTACAACTTGGCACTCCAATTTACTCTTTTTGTTCAGGATTTGAACCGATTGTCGAGGTTAGCTCAGCACATTGGCTTTCGCGTGAGTGAAGTCTACTTTTTTTTTATGTTGCTTAGTTTTTTGAGAGTGCCTAAGAATGTTCTCTTGGGAAGATCCAATCAGCAGCTGTGCAGAGATCTTTGAAATTGTAGTAAAACAAACATAAAAATACATTTATAATATTGTATTCTAGATCAATATAAAAAATAAATAAATAAAAATAAAATATAATAATATTTTATATATCATATTTTTGTAAACACTTTAAAAACACAATTAATATACAAAATAAAAATTTTTTTTAAATATACACATTAAAGATTTAATTTTATGAATATAAACTCGCGAGATTTTTATTTTAGAATTAAAAAAAAAAAAAGAAAAAAAAAACAATAATTTAATTTTAATAAATTATACATTATTTATTTTATTTTAATAAATAAATATTAATGCACTTACTTCATTTGTTAAATATGTCAAATCGAATTGTTTGCTATGAAGAAGGTTATATTATTATATGGCTCGTTCAATGCCAACAAATTTCCAAAAGAAAGTTTAACTTTAAGCTAAGATTTAAGCTTACTAGAATACAGCTTTCTTCTTCTTCCAAGCAATTCATAGTGAGAGCAAGCTGTTGCTACATTGCTTGCAGTCACTCATTTGTGCCAGGATGATGCAAAAGATCATTGAAAATGGCCGCCGGTTCCGGTTGCTAAATGATGCTGCAGTTGGTAAAGTTGTTGCTGCTGTTGTTGTTGTTGTTATTGCTAAGCGACAGCTGTGTGAAGCAGAGAGCTGCAGCAGAGGCCTCTAATTAAATGGGTGTAGCTGCTGAATGCTGCTAATAACCAACAGGGCAACAGCAGCAACAACAGCAACAACAGCAACAACAGCAACAACAACTGCAGCAACAGCAACAACACAGCTTCAACGAGCAGTCAACGATGTGGAAAACAAACAAGCCAAACCCAAAGGGCTCTGCTCTTCTTCTTCTGCCACCTGTTGCCATCTCTTTCCGCTAATGGACTCTTTCATTCGTTTTGCTGCTAGCACAGAGATGGGTCTATAGATTTTGTCAATCGAAGTGTAGTTGGCGCAGAGTGTGTTGTTGCTGTTGCTTCTGATTGAAATTTGTTGCAATATAATCAAGAATGTTTTGCCTACATTTCTATATACCACATAAATCTGTAGTCAACAGCATAAATCGCTTAGTTTATTTTTCAAGGGTATAAAATCTTCGGCTTAATACTCTTCTTTTTG
Organism: Drosophila arizonae; assembly: GCF_054131065.1. NCBI lineage: Eukaryota > Metazoa > Arthropoda > Insecta > Diptera > Drosophilidae > Drosophila > Drosophila arizonae. Next base: position 9,892,865 of record NC_142923.1, on the reverse strand, counting down.
CAATTCTGTTTTTCTTGGTTGTTGTTGTGCTACGTGCTTGGCCGCCATGTTGGCAAGTTTGTGTCTGAAGTCTTTTGATTTAGCATGCGATATGAAACACCCCCGACACAGCAAAAAGAGATCTGGCGAGATCTTGATGTGTCGCATGTAATGCATATATTTTATGACACACCAGCTGAAAAACCTGCTGCTGCTGCTGCTGCTGCTCGGAATGGAGGCCAACGGGCCAGATTGCTGGATGCTGTGTGCGAGAGAGAGCGAGAGAGCGAGACAATCTTTGGTGCCAGACAAATTGTTGCCTACAAATCAATTAAATTGCTAATGTAGCGCGACAACAAACAAAACGGCAGCAGCAGCAGTAGCAACGACAACAACAACAACAACAACAAACGTCAGCAGCGGCAGCAAATCGTGTATTGGGCTCACAATTTAATGGAGCCACATTCCAGTGGCCAGGCAAAAGCGCCAGTGTCATAGCCCCAAAGTCAGCCAATGCCGCCAAAGCGACCGCAAGAAATGCATAAACATATTGCAGATTGTTTTTTTTCTTTTCTTCTTTTTTGGCTAGTCTCTGGCTAGTAGCAGCAGCAGCAGCAACAATAATAATGAGAGGCTCCCCTGGACTGGAGCATGCGAGCCTCCATGGAGCTGCACGAAATCAAAACAGAAGCAAATTTGCAGGTCAAAAAACCAAAAGCTCCACGGGATATTTTTTCTTAGGTTTGAAGATAATCCCAAATCAAAGCTGGGGAATAAATGCAAATGAATTTAAGCAAATGACTGGAGGACCAAGAGGGCAGAGGAGGCGGAGCTAGAGCTGCAGCAATTCTGGCTAATATTATCTCAAATTGAAGAGCAATAGAACATTTTAGTTGGGTTTGAGCGACCAAACGAATTTTCTATCTACAAAGTTAAGGAAACAGATCATGTGAGGAAAATAGAATTATTTATATTTATATTTTTATATAACTATTTTATTTTATTTATTTATATGTAGTAATTTTAAATTCTATTTAAACGTTTCAATAGATGCAATGAAGCCATGGATATATTGTATATATTGATTAATTATATATCATCCGGAATATATATATTTATTTATTTATTAGATGTTAAAGCTAATATAATAATATAATTATATATAAATAAGATTAAGGCCTGCGAATATATATAGTATTAGTTTAATTTACTTAATCAATTGAAAATTATATAGGGTGAGGTAAATCTAAAAGAAAGCACGTTAGCTATATACAAAATAGCAAAAATAACATCGCTTGATATAGGCCCATCATGTCCTAGTCTTATGAAATAGATTGTCGACATTTCCACACTCCAAAAAAGATAGAAGGCATAGAAAATCTGTTAAATCATCTCTCAGAATGATGTCGTTCGATTGCAGAATTCTTTGCTAGTTTAATAACAAGAAAATGCGAACTTTATTACAGATTATAGAAGTTCAAATCCAGTTGACTTGTCTAATATTTAAAGGTGGGGCTAAGATCTAGAAATCCTTGTAATTAAATGTGGGCTGTATCGATACTGGAGGCCTTGCTAAAAGTAGAGCAAATAATATTGCCGTTTCTCAGTTCAGAAAGACTCACGTTGATAAATCAGCGACTCTATTGGAGTTGAATGTGTGTCATTAATATTATCTTCAATTTATTTCTACACATAAAAATCAAAATCAAATGGACAACAAAAGAGCAAAGGGAGGACAGCAATGCATAAAAATAATCATTTAGAATTTATTTACGATACCTAATTGATTAATAATGGGCATAAATCATGCAGCTACATTATATTAGATCATATCATATAATTTTATTATTTTACAAAACGGTTTCTCATTTAGTTTTTCAATCTGTGTGCAGTCGGTGCTGCCTGCGCTCTAATTCACACATTGATATTTTCATGCGTCCAAGCAGCCTCCCACTGTTTTGGGCTGTTGTCGTTGTCACCAGCAGCAGCAGCAGCAGCAGCAGCAACAGCAGCAACAGCAGCGGCAATTGTAAACAGGTTGTGTTGCTGCTGGCAATTCTGGAGTTGGTTGGCTACACGCTGCTGAGTCGCTGTCGAAATTCATTGAATTCAAAACCAATTTCAAGTCCAGTTTCAAGTTGCATTTGTCTTAGTTTCAGTTTTCAGTTTTCAGTTTTGTTTTGTGTTTTCCCATTTGTCGCGATAGAAGGGGCGGCAGCAGCAGCAGCTGTGACGGCTGTTTGGGCGGGGCGGGGCGGTGCGAGGGCAGCGTGAGAGAGAAAGAGATCTCAGCTACAAACTGCGCCAGCGCACGCGTTCAATTAGCTGCAAATTGCAAATCGTGCGGCGCATGCGCAACGTCCGCTGTCCAGTGGCAACAACATGTTGCTGCCGCTGCTGTTGCCAGCAACAGTTGCTAATGTGTTGTCAACAGAACTCGCGCTGACAGCAGAATCGAAAATATTTCATTTCAAATTTGCGCTGCGTGTGAGAAAGTGTGCGAGCGAGAGGGAACGAGCAACAGTTGCTGCTGCTGTTGAAGCTCGCTTTGTTTTTGTTGTTTCCTTTTTTAATTGTGCGCACTGAGTTATGTTATAGACACAGAGCTCACATCCTGTGTGCCTGGTCTCAAATGTCGCTTTGTTGTCTGTCGCTCATTCTAAGCACAAGCGCTGCTCGTAACTCAGCAGCAACATTTGCATCTGCAGTCGTAGCAACAGCAGCAGCAGCAGCAGCAGCAACAGCAACGGATTGCATTCCTTTCAGCAGTTCAGTTTCAGCGCGCATTCGGTTTGCAATTTTTGTCATTTGAGTGAATGATAACTGACAGTTAAACAGGCAACCCGCCAGCCCGCGTCCGCTGCTGTGTTGTTGCTGCTGCTGTTGCTGCTGTTGTGGCCCTGGCCTGGCCTGGCCTGTCGTCTGCTGTCGCCGTTGCATCCTGAGGGCAGTTTTTTGTTTTCGCTCTTGCTTCGGCCAAAGGTAAATGTCAATAAATATTGGCAATGCTGACTGCAGTCGCTGTCATTGTCATGGTTGTTGTTGTTGTTGCCGTTGCTGCTGCTGTTGCTTTGGAATGCCTCAACTGGCAACTGTTGCAGTTCAGCTTGTTATCCCACTCGTGCACGAGCATAAATTCTATCAACAAGCAAATGGAAATATTAAGTAAATTTAGATGTTGCACAGAGCTAGAGTGCAGGGGGCAGGGGGCAGGGGGCACGAGGCAGGCATTGCTGCTTTTGTTTACGCGCTCAAAGCAACCGCCGCCGCCAATCCAGGCACTGATTCTATGGATGCAATGCGAAACCAACCGCAGCGTAACATACATCATTTTCACACCGAAACGCAATTGATGATGAGACCACGATGAAAGGAAACCTGTGGCAAACCTCAAGGCGAGAATTATGAGCGACAACAACAGCAGCAGCATCAGCAGCAGCAGCAGCAGTAACAACAGCAGTAACAACAGCAACAGCAAATGACTTTGAACTGAGAATTTGCAGCTAATAATTTACACAAAAGCGTTTTTAATCATCCTGTGCCGTGGAAGCCTACACGAACGTCCAATAAATTGCCAGCATGGCAGCAGCAGCAGCAGCAGCAGCTACAGCAACAGCAACAACATCAGCCAGCTAAGCTAAGAAATATTTACAACAAAGCAATCAATCAGCGCATTGCTCAATACGCGGCCATAGTCAATGATACCACACTGTATTTCGTACCACTGTAGCGGGCCTCTGCCCGGCCAATGCATTGTGTCAGTCAAGCGAGAGGCAGACGGAGGGACGGCCAGACGGACGGACACTGGGAGCAGTGGGAATGCCAATGGCAACGCCAATGGCAATGGCAATAGCATTGCCGATGGCCAGCAGATCATTGATAATGATCTGAGCCGCAACTAGAGTGCAAGCTGCAAGCTGCGAGTTGCAAGTTGCGAGTTGCAAGTTGCAAACGACAGCAACTCCCCCGCTGCAGCCCGCCAGGACAAATGGTGGAGCAGAGCGCCAAAGACCAAAATCACAAAAGTATGCGTAATGGCCCCAGGGAGCTGAGCGCAAGGCCTGCGGTTGTTTTGCCTTTTGTCTAGATTCTCGCCAGCGATGAGAAAACGCGTCATAAATGCGTAAAGTTGACGACAGCAACAGCAGCAGCAGCAGCAGCAGCAGCAGCAGCAACTGATGGACAACCTGCGCTTGTGTGGGTTTGGCAAAAGGAGGAGCAGGAGCAGGGACAGGAGGCGTAGTGCTTGTCTCGGCAGTCTTCATCATATTTAATGGTTGTGTGATAATATGCCACGTTGCTGTTGCTGTTGCTGTTGCTGTTGCTCTGACTGTTGCTGTTTGTACGCCGGCAACATGGCCATAAACAGTCTGCTGCAGTTGCAGTTGTGCACAAAATGCAACGCAAAACTCAATTAAAGAACGCATTGCAGTCACATTGCAGCCATGATACTTTTTAGCTAGACGCGGCAGCAACTGTTGTTCATCATCATCGTGTTGCTGCGGCTCTGCTCTTGCTGATGATGATAAACAACTGACATTTTGAAGTGCCAGTTCGACAGCGTTGTTGCTGTTGCTGCTGCTGCTGCTGCTGCTGCTGCTGCTACGGCTGCGGCTGTTGCTGTTGCTCATAAATATGGTCATTGCTGCGTCGTCCTCATCATCAACATCATTACGAGCAACTGCAGCTTGGCCAGCATCGTTGTGGTCATCTACAAGTTGGTTATTAGTCGCCCGGAATGTTGGCGATGCGCGTTAATTAACTCATCAATTTTTTTCATTTTATTCGCCTGCCAGCAGCAGCAACAGCCAAAAGGATTTTGGCTACCAGCCTTAGCTAACAAATCACAAGAGTTGCCTGCCTGCCTGCCTGCAATTGTTGCTGTTGCCTGCGCTGCTGCGCTGCTGTGAGTGCGTGTGAGGTGGCATTCCTCTTGCCACCCACCCCCGCCTAGCTGCCCTTTGAGCAGTCTGCTATTTTTTTTTTAGCGAAATTAAGTACCTACTAGAATGTAGTTGAAAATGTCTTTAATAATGACAGCAACTATGTGTGGAACTTGAAAAGCGCGTAAGCATCATCAGCTTCACAACACGTTCATGTGTCGTCGCTCATGTCCGTGCCCCTAGCCCCCTGCCCATGTTGATGGTCCTTTAGCTGACTGGCTGATAGTTGTTGCTGCTGCTGCTGCTGTTGCTGTTGCTCCTTTGCTGCTGTTGCTGTCTGTGCGCAATAATCTGGAACGTCATTTTTATTGCTGCCACTCGCTGGGGCATTCCTCGTGGCTCGATTCGTGTGTCCATTCCTTGATGCCATTCACATTCGTGTGCGCACAGCTCACTGGGCCACTGACTCAGCTCGGTGGTTCGCCAGCTCGCCAGCTTGCCAGCTCGCCAGTGCTTCAGCTGCTTAGTTTCTCAGTTCGTAGTCGCAGTTTCAGCCTGCTCGTTGTCATCTTAAGCAATCATCTCATAATCGGCAGTGGCAGCGATTCTGAGTCCAACTCTCCGACTGTTGCATTTATGCGGCGTCTTCGCTGTCAGCAAATCCCAAGCAGCCAAATCGGTGCAGCTGCAGCAACAACAGCAACAGCAACAGTTGCTGACACATCGTCAAGATGCTGATAGAAATCTACGCATCGGCTCCAGATCTGGAGCGTATTTTGATTGATTGCTTAGGCGGCTGCAGCGGTGGCCATTTTCATCTTCTTCTTCTTCTTCTTCTTTGCCACTTTTGGTGTTAATAATAATTATTTGCAGCGAATTGCCAGAAAGAGAAAAGCTCCAAGTAAGAGAGGCAGATATATTTCATAGCATTTATATCTTTAGAATATAGAAAGAGTTCATTAGCGTAATACTACAAATCATATAGAAGCTGCTCGGCATGTTGCTGCGGGGCTGCGACGGCAACAGTAGCAACAGCGCGACGCTGCCGTGTGTGGCATGCAACCGAAATTTGTTGGCTGCTGTTGTTGGCTATTGTCATTGCTGAGAGTTAGGCGGAGACGGCGAGAGCTGCAGCCGCAGCAACAATGTAACATTGCTGCAATTTAAATAAGTGCCCAGCAGCAACAGCGCCAACAACAACAACAACGGGCAGGAGATAATTGTCGCTCGTTTTGTTTGTTTCGTTTCTAGCGCTCGTCTTTATTTTGCTCCTTTTGGCGAAGCCGGCAACACGAAGGTCAGCAGCGGCAATTGTTGCCGCTGTTGCTGTTGCTGTTACTGTTGCTGTTGCCTGAAGCCTTTGGCCAGCCGCTTACAAGCGTTGCGAATTCCGCGCGTCTGTCGCCATAATTGTTGCATTGCCCCACTGTCCCTCAACACTTTGAGAGATCAGCAATTGCTGTGGCTGTTTAATGAGTGCAACAGCAACATCAGCGGCAGCAGCAGCAACAGCAGCAACTGTGGCATGCGAGGTGTCTAAATTAGCTGGGAACGCGTTTTTCGGCTTGGAGTGCGCGGTCATCAAAAGCGGCATATCATCGCTGTTGCCGTCGCCGTTGCTGTTGACGTCGCTTGTAATTAGGAACAGAGCAGAATGCCAAAAAAGTATCAGCAGCAACAGCCGCAGCAACAACAGCAACAGCAATCCTTTGGCCAGCGGGAGGAGGGTGGCAGAAGCTACACACAAGATTTGTCAGTCGCAGCGGCAAATAATAAAATCGGTAGCAATTGCAATTGTTGTCGAATGTTCTGTTGCTGGTGCTGGTGCTGCTGCAGCTGCACAAAGGGTTGGCGGCTGTACCGTGGACTCCCTGTGCTGTTGGTGGTGGCCACGGCAACATGTTGATCACTGATATCGTCTGCACGATTTGCACAACAGGTAGACTGCAGCGCCAAGAGAAGCTGCTGCCCATTGCTGACGCTGCTGCTGCTGTTGCTGCTGCTGCTGCTGATGCTGCCTGCTGTTTTGTGTGGACAGCTTTTTGTGCTGCTGCTGCTGCTGCTGCTGTTGCCTGTTGTTGTGGGTTTTTGTTGATCTGGCAACTTCATTACTTGACAGCGCACGACTTTGATATAGAAGCCCCAGTTCAACTGCAAAAATGCATTTCAAATGACCAACAGCAGCAGCAGCAGCAGTAACAGCAACAACAGCCACAGCAGCATATGTTGCTGCGACTTTTTGTGCATGTGGCATATGGCTGTAATCAATTTTACAAGTTTTTATTGATGGCAACAGAGTCGCCGCATGTGGCAAGTTGCGTTTGGGCTGGCTGCACACGGTGGTGTCCTTGAGCCAAAGCAGCAACCACAGCGACGACCCACTAAGCTGGCGAGCAGCCAATGGCGGCGGCCCAACACTCGTGTGTGGCATTGTGCAACGTGCCTCAGCTGACACCTAGACACATTTTTGCTGTGGCACAAATCAAAAGGCAAACATTTTCACTTTCAATTACAGCAATTAAAGCGAGCAATGATAATAACTTATTTAAGACGCGCTCGGCTACAACGTGGCCAGTTGTCTGTTGCCGGTTGCCTGTTGCCTGTTTCTGCCACAGGCCAAAAACTGGACGTGCCACGCAATGAGGATGCTGCTGCTGCTGCTGCTGTTGCTGGCATTGTAAAACTAGTTCAGCTGCCTGCGCAAATTGAATTTTCGAAAACTATGCAACACTCATACGCCCCCTGGGTCCTTGAGCCCCGTCGCGCCTCCTGCCGCTGCCACTGCCGCTGCTGCTGCTGCTGCACCGCTGCAATTGCAGCATAAACGCTTTTTAATTGAATACGAATTCTGTTACGCTTCTCGACTGCTGCGGGGCTGTAGGGCAACTGGGGGTGTGGGGGAGCGCTGCCTGTCCTCGATATGCGATTCCCGATCAATGTTGCTGCTGCTGCTTCTGCTGTTGTTGTTGTTGTTGTTGCTGTTGCTGTTGCTGTTGTCGTCGCTCGTTTTTGAAGTCATCGCCCAGTGGCTCACTTACAACTGGCCGCCGGGCATCCTTTTTGGTTAGCTGCTTGTTGATTTTTTGTGTCTATAAAGTTTTATATATAGCTATATATATATATATATATATATATATATATATATATATATATATTGTTAATTTATAGAAGTTTTTTGTGGCTGTTACTGCTGCTGCTGCTGCTGCTGCTGCTGCGGTTGAAATGCCTTGGTCGTTGTCATTAAAACGCGCGATGGGACATCGATTTGTTGTTGTTGTTGTTGCTGTTGTTCTTTTTGTTGTTGTTGCTGCTGCTACTGCTGCTGCTGCAGTTTCTCGTTTTGTGCTGCTCTTCTTTGGCGTTTTCTCTTTGCTGCTTGTTGATTTTTGTCGTTTGCCTTTTAAATGAAAATAACGATAAATCAAAGGTCGCTGTCCACAGTGTACCCAAAATGCATTGCATTTGGAGTGTTTCATTTAGTTACACTGTGCTACACTAAACTGATTTTCTTTTTGCTGCGACAGCAATGCGTGAGCAATATGTTATTGTATTAGCTATATAGTTTATATAAAAGAAAGGGGAGAGAGAGAGAGAGAGAGAGAGAGAGAGAGAGAGAAAGAAAGAGATCGAGAGAGGGATAGAGAGAGAGAGAGAGGGGAAGAGAGAGAGAGAGAATTAGTTTAACATCCAATATATGCGACTGCATATTTCATTTGAAATAAATCCAAGCAGGAGCAGCTGGCCAGCCTAGGCTACCCATTCGATACACACACACACAGGGGCACACACAGGTGCACACTCACCCACAGAGCGGCGACCACTCTCCAAGTTTTGTGCCACTGATGAGGCACGATGATTAGCTGAATCCAAACTGAATCTGCGATGAAGCACGAGCCGCATGCAGTTTAGCAAAGCTGAAGCTAAAGCTTAGGCTAAGGCCAAGCTGATTCTCCGACTGCCACATACCTGTTGCTTTCCAATTGCAACTCGAGCGAAAGTGCAGCCCAGTCACCTGTGCTGGAGCTGGAGCCGCAGTCAGAGACAGAGTTAGAGTTAGAGTTAGAGATGGAGCCTTTGGTATTCGCGTATCGCTTAACGATGCTGCGAGTAGGTGGCCCACTGTAACGGTGCCCGGTCCTGAGAACCTGGCGCAGAGGTTAAGCAATAGTCGGCGGCCAGACCAGAGCACTCAGATAGCCCCGCACAGTTGCAGCTGGAGCCTGAGACACTGGGATGCCAATGTGGAGGCCTAATTAATTACCACGCCGGTGGCTTTCTCTAATGGCTGCTCCGTCTGGCAATTGTTCCCGCCTGTGCTTGGGCCTCGGCTCCTAATGTAGATATTCCATTTGCCATTAGCCAAAAGAGTTGCCAGTGATGAGCGACTGGCAACTGGCAACTGGCGACGTCTGACGACGTCATATGACTACCCTTCAGCTAGAGGGGGGAGGGCGGCGGGTGATCTACTCGCTTGTCGATGCTTGATCTGGCTGATGCCTGCGCCTAGCGCTGACTGCTGCACTTAATCTCCAGACCAGAGAGACAACAGCAACAACAACAATTGAGATTATATCTCATCAAAGAAGCACGATTTTGAAATTACCGTACTAAGTGGGCGTCTAACTGTGCCAGTGTGTGTTTGCCTGTGTATGCGTGTGTGTGTGTGTGTGTGTGTGTGTGTATACTGCTGCTGTCCGCTCAATCTATCCTGTAGCGCTTCCCTCCCCTCCCCCGTCCCTTGCGTATGCCACTCATTCAACAAGCTCAGCAAATTTTCTTCAAATTTTCCACGCTTGCTTTATGCAATTTGTCTACTTTGGCGAACTCTGCGCCTACACTAAGCTACACAATTTACTACAGCCTGTTTAATAATGTCTTTAGTGTCAGCTGATGCCATGTGCTTGGGCAAGGGCTTTAAGAGAGCAAATACAATCTCAATGCTAATATTTTCATTCCATGATATTTTCTATTATTTTGCGAATTCTGTTTAAGCCTTACCTCTTCCTTGCTTGTAGTTTGTAGCATAGTGTAATTCTGAATAGTTATAATATACGTAGTTAAACCGTAAGCTCAACTCCATTGCCGAAATCAAAGTCAAACAGTCAAACAGAGTTCTCAGCGAGTCGTCGACGGGTTCATACCCTAGTAAGGATATGACGTGAATATATAAATATATCCACCTGAAGGTCCCAGCAGGCAGTACTTTGCCAGCTTTTATTAGCTGAAGCTCACCTAACGTATGCTTATCTATACTTTTATAATAATATAGCGATAATAAAATAATTGCGGGAGCATTGTAACTCTTTGTAGACCATAAAATGAAACTCTATTTATTTGACAATTTTTCTACTTAAAAACAAATTTCTGCTTAAGTTTTATCACCTTGTAATAATCAAGCATTGGCTCAGCTCTTATGAAAGTGATCAGTATACATACATATATAGATGTATACATAAAATAAATCGAATGATTCCAAGCATCCAACTTCCTATTCGATGCCAGGGTATTCGAATGTTTTATTAAAAATATTTTAATGCCATTTAGGATTAAACATGAGGCAAGTGTATTAACCCCTGGCGGGGCGGTGAGTCGGGGGACCACACCGAAACAGCTGCCCTCGAAACGGCTCGACTACCGTCGGGGTCAAATGTGGCTACCAATGGCCATTGGCCATTGACTTGGAGCTGAAGTTGAAGTTGAAGCTGGAGCTGGAGCTGGAGTTGGGGCTGCTGTTGCTGTTGCTGCGGCGTTTCGCATTTCGCGCGATGCGTTTGTCGTTTGCTGCTGCGGCTGCTGCTGCTGCTGCTGCTGCTGCTGCGGCTGCTGCTCGGGGTCAGGTTCAATTTGGTGCGTGGAGAGACGTGCGGAGAATTGGAGGCGGTGCTTGTTGCTGCAACTTGCAACTGGCAACGAGCAATGTGCAACTTGCAACGGGCAACGGGCAAGTGTTGCATGTTATGTTTGGCAGCCCACTGACCAACAGCGGCTGCAGCTGCAGTTGCTCCCCACGGCGCATGGACAATTTCTGGCTAATTTCCCCATGCAAACCCCTACATTACACCACCCCCTGCCCCCTTGGCGCTCAGCTCACTCGCATTTCTAATAATGCAAATCTCAGGCGCTGCATCTGCAAATGGGAAATGCGCCTGCTGCTTCATGCAGAGCGACAGATAGAAAGAGAGAAAAAGTGACAGAAGAAGAGCGAGAGAGAGAGAGAGAGGGCATGCTTATCGAGAGTTGGCGGCGTCGGGTGAGAGGGGCTAACACGGCACTGGAATCGCAGCAGACAGAAAAAAATGTTTGCAATGCTTAAATAAATAAAATGAAGAAATTGTAGAATCACGACGAGGCAACAGCAACAGCAACAGCAGCCACAACCAGCAGCAGCAACTGCTGCTGGCTTGCCATTGGCAATCTCTGCCATATTCTGGGCATATCCGAGGCATATCCATGACTGCTTCGGTTTCATGGCCATGGTTTCATTAGGGCCAAGATTATGCAAACAAACTCCGACAATTGCCGCTGATGAGGCGAAGCTACAAGCAGCCGGCCAGGGGGACAAGGGCATGGGGCACTACCGTTCCGGGAGTCCCGTTTCGTTTGCAACTGTGGCATTTGATTTGTGCCTTGAATGAAATTTACTTGACATCGTTTAGATACCCTGCGAATATTGCTGTTACCTAAAGGGGTGTGTAAGAGCAAGAGAATGAATTAATACATACTACTGCCAATTATCTATATATATTGATAGAAAAAGGTATTCATAATATATCATATATCATCATAAATCTGAGACTTGTTGATGACAGCTGATGGATAAATGTAGATATAATATAACATCATCATCAGCTTTTAACTGTTATTGGACGTGTGCTGATTGTAATTTTGAATATAGGTAAAATTGATAGGTCAAGTTATCGATTTTCGATTTATTCCTAGTTGAAACTCAATAGAAATATCTATCAAAGCGCTGTGCCAGCCTACAGGGTATCGTTTAGTCATCCTTTTCTGATTCGGCGCATTCCTGACTCGTTTCATAATATGCCGTTAACAGCAACTGGGCTAACGGCAACGTTTGTAATGTGTCCAATTGGTTAGCCAGTTGGCTTATCATTATTGTTTGGCAGATTAACTAGCTGCCGCCCAGGTGGTTGGCGGGGGCCTGGAGCTGCTGGCTGGCTGGCTGGGCGGGTGGTAGGGGCGGCCGCTACTCTGCTTTTACCAATTTTTCTCACACAGCAGCAATTGCACTGGATGCATGTTAATGATCTTATCGCAGCGCCTAGCATTTAATACCAAATTTGTTTTATGCAAATGAACCGAGAGCAGGCAGCAATTGCAGTTGCCTATTGCCAACTGCAACAGCAATAGCACCGATTGCAACTGGCAACTGGCAACTGGCAACAGTTGGTGACAAAGTCGTATTGCAGGCGTTAGATTTGATGTTGCTGCCACTTTACGGTATTTAATTGATGTTTAACCTTGGCATGGCCCGCCGTCCGCCAATTGAAAAGTGATACCAGCCCAGCGACAACATGCAACGCAATGTTGCACCTAGTCCCGCCTCCTGCCGCCCCAACTTCCCAGCCGCTGCAGCCCAAAAAGGCAGCAGATCGTGCGATTTTGAGCTTGCGATAAGCGATTGGATTTGCTGCCGTCGCTGTTGCTGCTGCTGCTGCTGCCGTCGGTGTTGCTGTTGCCGCTGCTGCTGCTGCAGTTGCCGAAATTGCCGGCTTTATTTAATAAATCTTTTTATGAATTCAATTTATTTTTCAATTTTTCAAACGCTGCGGCCAGCCCCAAAGAATATGCGGCACAGCTAGCAAGCGGGCGGACGGGCAGGAGACGGGCGCAAAGGCGATTGCTGCGATGCGATGCGGCTAAAGATTTCGGTTCATGGCGACCGGAGGTGGGACTAGTGGGCAGACGGGGGCAGCAGGTGGTTCGTTTGCGTGTTTCATATTTAATCAATTTTTGGCTTATGTTGTTGCTGTTGCAATGTTGTTGTTGCTGTTGCTGCTGTTGCTGTTGCTGTAGTTTGCGCCTGAGTCGCACGCTCTTTTATCTGATTAGGCTTCAATTTCTTAATTCAGCCCATTGATTTGGATTTGGCATCGGAGTTGGATTTGGGTGCGGATTTCGATTTTAAATTTTTTGTGAATTTGAATGTGGAACGAAGCCAGGAAACCAGAGAGCCGACACGCAGACAACTTGTTTCTTGTTAACATTGAACTTTTCGTGTTTTGCATTCGATGAATCGATAAAGCGATGCTAATCGATACAGAGCAAGAGTTATGTACTGGATAGTGAGGGGGGGGGGGGGGGGGGGGCGGTGAGTGAACGGTGAGTGTTACACAAAGTCCAGTTGCGGTCTAGTTTGAATGATCATAGACAGGCTTAACTTAAGAGTTCTCTAAAACTATCGATAACAGTTAGCTATCGAAGTATAAACTCCATTACAACTTCAGATTATATGGACTGATCTCAGGCTCAGCTCCATCTTCAGACGCAATCATTGGCCGATATATTTCACAGCAATACAATAGATTCTGGTGCGATACAATTTCTTTTTATTTATCTATTACAAGTCGCGGAGCCTGCCTTTGTGTGTTCCCATACTCTGCTGAAACTGTTTTTGGAGCTCGTCTAATGAGCGGCTGTTGCTCTGTTGCCCTGTGTTCTCGTTGCCGTTGTCCGGTCCAGAAAGTCGTGCAACCAGAAGCGGAAACAAGACAAATCCCATTGCCGTTGCTGTTGCCGTTGCCGTTGCCATTCCCATTCCCGATCCCAATTCCAATTCCAATCCAAATGCTGTGCAGACAATGCAGCAACAGCCGCTGCACATCATGACTTATGCGCCGAGAGAGTTTTCCGCGAAATTTTCGCCACAGCAAGCATGAAAACTAAAAAACGACAAATCTCCAGGAACACCTCAGTTGCTGGTGTTGCTGCTGTTGCATTGATTCAAATGGCAGCAGCAGCAGCAGCAGCGGCAACAGCAGCGACATTGTCGTCATTCAAGGCCAACAAACTGCTGGCTCACAATGAAGTCTGGTCTTGGACTCGGACTCGAATCTTTGCTTTGACTCTGCCCAAAGCTGAGGCCATAAATTAATCAAGCTCTTGGCGCTGGCTTAGGGCCTGCTCTACCTCTACCTCCCTACCAGCCTCCCTCTCTCTCTCTCACTTTCTGTCTCTCTTTTGCATTTGACAATTGTGTGGTGGCTGTCTCCCTCTCTCTCTCTCTCTCTCTCTCTGTGATTGCATCCTTTTCTATTTGCCAGAGGCGCACTTTTGCTTTTGGGGGCCCCAGCGTCTGTCTTGAATGCGTCCATCTGCAAATCGCCGAGATTTGGTTATTGACAGCCGGCGGCGGCAGTTCCAGTGGCAGCGGCAGCTACTCGATTCGCTTTTGTCTGCGCCTTTTGGCCCAATTGACAGCCTGGCAGCAGCAACTGGAACTGAGACTTGCGACTCGAGCTCCAACTGTCGACGGCCGGACGACGCGACGTCGCGGCGTTGCGACGTTCGCTGGGTTCTCTTGAGCATTTTGTCCGCCGCTTGGGCGTAGATAATTTATGTCCTGGCATTTTTGCATACACTCGTAATCGCAAGCGCACTTATTTTTACTTTTACTTTTGCCCAGTTGCTGTTGCAGCTACTGTTGCTGCTGCTGCTGCTGCCACTGCTGCTGTTGCCCTTTGTGGTTGCATCACTTGAAGTAGCCGCCGTTTACGTCGCGTCCCTTTTGTTTTAGTTCTTTTGTAAAAAATAACTCCTTTGTCCTGTCAGTCAGCGGTACGGACGATCGCCAGCTCGACGCTCGCTTTCGGTTGACCGCCCTTCCGCCCCCCTCTGCCCCTTAGCATCTACACATTTTCCTGTTGCTTTGCATACATAAATTCATCTGTGCCAGTTGCACTGGCTGTTGCCCTCGCATTGGCAGTTGCTGCAACAGCAACAGAAACAGCAGCAGCAGCAGCAACAGCAACAGCAACTGCAATTGCAACTCTCGGCCTGCACATTTTTAGCATCTGTCGCTGTTAGGGTTAATGTCAATTGGCCTGGCTACTGCCAATGCCATAAATACGATTGCTGCAGGGAAGAGAGAGGGAGCGACACAGAGTGGGAGAGGGAGAGAGTACAGCCTGTTGGCCCTAGGGGCTGATTGCATTGTCTCACATCCTGCAACTCAGAATCCGCCTTCAATTTAATTAGCAGGTTCTGCGCTTACTTTCTAATTGCCTGCTGGAAGGGGAACGGAGGCGGGCCGGGTGGGGGGCGGTGGTGCCTTAGTCAAGGCAAGTCAAGTGGTAATCATTGTTGACAATCACGAAAAGTTTGCGCAGCTAGCAGCAGCAACAGTTGCAACTTGTTGCTGCCTGCATTTCAATATCGTGCGCGGGTCGACAAGCTGCAACAGCAACAGCAACAACAACAGCAGCAACACACAAAAAACATTTATACAAATTCAACTGGAAAACTAACAAAACGCCAATTAATTGCCAAATAGAATGTTTATCTATGAAATCGTACGCGCTGCAACAACAGCAACAACAGCAACAACAGCAACATCAGCAGCAACAGCAACCACAGCAGGCGATAAAGGCGTGAAGGAGTTGCAGTTGCAATCGCTACAAAAAAAGCACTGCTAAGCATTAGTAAAAGTTAAGCATTTGTGACCGTAACACATTTGAGTTGGCCAATTGAAGTGGCCAGCAACAACAATTGCTGCTGCAAATGTTGCTGATGTTTTCTTGTTGCTGTTGTTGTTGCTCGAGCGAAAGAAAACCAAAATAGACGACAGTTTAGTAAAATGGCCAAATGGCAAAAGTGCGACTGCTGTTGTTGTTGTTGTTGCTGCTGTTGTTGGCTTTGGCTATTGCTGCTGTGAGTCAAGCAACAACATCGGGGCGCTGCCAGCAATGGTGACGATCTAAGCGTTCAGCGTGCATCGCGAGCGGCATCTTAGATGCTTATACGACTGCACACATACCAGCACACACACACACACACTCAGTCATAGAGAACGCGTCGTGCAGATTAGATGCCTCTTCATACATATGCAAAAGGCCGGCCGAAAGTCGTGTCGGTCGCTGCTGCTGTTGCTGCTGCAGCCATTGTTGTTCTTTGGTGCTGATTGTTGTTGCTATTTAGTTTTTTTTTTTTTTTTTGTATGGAAGAAATGGCTTCGACTTGTGGCTTAGCCAAAGATCAAAAGTGAGTGAGCGAGGGAGAAAATGGTGTGAATGTGCAAGGGAGAGCTGCGGAGGTGTGAGTTAAGTGCAACTTAAATTTTAAATGCCACTTTAATAGCATCATTTGCACACGGCCAGCTTGTTAAGCTGAACAGCAAATTTCTGGCCAAGATTGCTGCCAGCCATGGAGCAAGCATAAGCTATAGCTAGAGCCAAAGGGAGCGACGGTTGTTGCTGTTATTGTGCCTCAGCAACATTTCTTGCAAATGAGTTGCGAACCGGAATTGTGAATGTATGCAGTTTATTTATATTACTATTTTCATTTGATTCAGTTCATGTCTGCTGAGAAAATAAATCAAAATCACGCAAATTGCTCAATTAAAATTACTCAACATTTTGGCGGCAGCAACTGTTGTTGTTGTTGCTGCTGTTGCTGTTGTGAAATTAGCATTTGAATAATGAATAACAAACCGAATGCGCTGAATGCAGTCCAGCCTTAAAGCCTGGGCCAACAAACTGCTGTCATGTAAGCGACTAATTAACATGTCAGTCAGTCAGTCAGCAGCAACAGCAGCAGCAGCAGCAGCAGCAATAGCAGCAATAGTCGCAGCAGCAATCGTTGCCACCTTTTGACCACCCCTCAGCCTGAGCCTTTAGCTGTTACGTATGCTACGCACAAATGCCAGTTGAATGGCTTAGAAGCAGCAGGCAGCAACAGGCAACAGGCAGCAGCAACCTGCACAAGTTGCTGTCGTCGAACTAAACAAATCTCTCACGAGTTTCAAATTTGCCAAGGCAGTTGCAGCCGCAGCCAAAAATCGCCGAAAACGTTTAAAATTTTTGAATTTATTAGCCAAAAATGTGCCTGCCAACCGCTTGGTTGGTTGGTTGGGAGGAAGGGAGCGCGGGCCAACAGTTGCACTCTGTCAGCGACTGTTGCTGCTGGGTCTGGACCAGAGCCTCAGCTTGAGCCTCAGTTTGAGCATGGGCCTGTGGCTTCCTGTGGCAATCTCTGGGCTGTCGGTTGCACGGCGCTAATTATCGCTGCTAATGATGCTTTAAAAGGCAGTCGTCGACGACAGGCGGTCGACGCGCCAGCAACAGCATCAGCAGCAGCAACAGCAACAGTTGCGCAACGGCTGGCTGGCCAGTCGATGTTGCTGCTGCTCCTTTCGCTCATCGCATGAGTAATTGACAATTTGCTGAAGTCAGCGTGTCTCCTGCGTCTGCTTGGGACCCTCGTCTCGAGCCTCACACGATACGTGACCGTACGTCCCAGCCAAAAGTGAGCGAGAAAAAAAACGAGAGAGAGAGAGAGAGAGAGAGAGAGAGACTCGCGTTCGCTTCCTGCAATATTTGTATATGTTAATTGTGTGACTAATGACAGTCAACTTGTCATATTTTTATCAACATGTGAAGTTAACATTTTTGTTTTGCCTCGTTTGTTGCTGTTGCTGCTGCTGCGGCTGCGGCTGCAAGTTCGGGTTCTAAGTCTTTCGTTTTGCCTCGTCTTTAGGTGCTTTGCCGCCAGTCGCTTTAATCGGGTCACTTGTGTCAAATTAACGCTTTTAGCGTATGCAGCGCAGATAACGAGCCAACAACAACAAAGTCGTATATATACATAAACAATACTGTACACTGTATATATGTATATGCATTTACCCCTCCCACACCCAGGCACACTCTCACACAAAGTCGGGGGTCTGGTTAAAAAAATTCGTTAGTACGAAAACTCAATCAAATGTCGAAACTTGAAAATCGTGATCATGGTCCTGGCTGCCTACCCTCTCTGTTTTCCCGTCACGTCCCCTTCCCCTTCGCGCCATCACCATCTGCATGCCTGTGTCTATGCCCGGCGTAATGGCTGTTGCTTTGGGCACACAGTAAAAAACAACAAACGGTAGCTGCAAACAAGACAAAAGACAAACTTATCGTTTGAATTATCGGCATTTATTTGCATTTTGGAAACCCTGCAGCCCCACAGCAGCCCCTCTCCTCCACATTGTAGTTGTTGCTGTTGCTATTGCTGATGCCGATGCTGCTGTTGCTGTTGCTACCTATGCTCTGCCTTTAATTCACTAAAAGTTGAAAGCAAATGGTGAACAAAACAAAGAGAAAAGAAAGAGGAAGTTCAATGAAATGATGTGCTACAGATATCCTATACTAGGCTCATCACAATTTAATGCGCCGGTAAGAACTATCGATAGGCTAGATAGAAACAGAGACTTTATCAATATACTGCTATAAGAAATACTAAGCCATAATATACTAAACATCTTTAGCTCATGCTTATTCTATCCCTTTAGCAATTTATACAGGGTATATCGTGCAAGGGAAGAAAGCAACAGCCAACGGCTCTCAATGACAATTGGCTACTTGATGGCAAGCGGCGAGCGCTGTTAAACAATATCACACATACGCGCTGCCAGCAACAGTCGCTGCTGCTGCTGCTGCTGCTGTTGTTGAGTTTCATGCTTCATGGCTCACTTGGCGAACGTCTTGCGTTGCATTTTACAGTTAGCACTGAGGGCTTCACAGTCTTAGACTTTATATATATACGTTGGGCAGTCACACAACAACAGCAGCAGGAAAAAAAGTAAATAAAATTAGCATGCGCAAAGGTAGCAGGAACAGCGGCAACAGTTGCAGCAACGCTTGGAATGTCAACGGCAGCAGCAAGAGCAGCTGAGATTTTTTGTTGCTGTTGCTAAAGGATTTTCCTACTGCTGCTGCTGCTGCTGCTGCTGTTTTGTAGCTGTGGAAAACGTGATCACTTTAACATTTTTGCTGCTTGCTGCTGCTGCTGTTGTTGCTGTCGTTGATTTTGAGTGGTTTTAGCAATTCTAATGCTGTTGCTGCCGCACAGCTGCAGCTGAGGTTCTCATATCGATGGCCGACACATGCCCCAATAGCTGGCAATACCGTACGATAAGCGGTTTCTGATGGTTACACTTGAATTCGCCAACATTTCTCATGCCAAACACACAATATCTCTCGGCCTCTCTCTTTCTCTCTCGCTCTCTCTGTTTGACTGTTGTTCTCTCCTTGTGTCAGTCCGGAAATGTCTGCACTTCTTTTTGGCTATTCACAATGAAATGTTGTCGCTGAAATTAAAAACAATTGCAATGTCAAACAACAGCAACATCAACTGCAGCAACAACAACAGCAACATCAGCGAGAGCCACATGATTGCCTTGTTTTGTGGGCTGTGGCTCTCAGCTTGAACGTCTGTCATGGGCTAGTTCTGGCATTGTTCCATTTATGCAGAAAAGTTCGTACAGGGAAGAGCTGAAGGGTTGGCCGGGCAGCAGACATCAGCGTCATATTCTCCACCCACATGACAACAGCAACAACAGACAGACACGGAAACCAAGATACCAACAACAACCAACAACAATAACAATGTCAGCATCATGATCATCATCTTCGTCATCCTCAGCCGTCGTTCTGTTCTAATGTCTGTTGGCGGCACGGCAATTAAAAGGCGCGCTCTTGTTGCTGTTCGCCTCATTGTTGTTGCTGGCTGCGGCAGATGAAACATTGAAATCAACGTTGTCTCCGGCAACAACAAGACGCGTCCTCAGCCACATCTGCGTTCATCTAACAATCAGAGAACGAGAATTGAGAATGAAAACGCGCACGATTGCGATTAGGAGCGACGAGTCGAGTTGAGTTGAGTCGCATCGCGTCGCATCGAGTCGAGAATCTCGCGCGCAGCTCTGACTATCTAATGTCCCGATCTCTGTGTGTACCGCAGCAATGTCGATGTCGACAGCGCCACCTACATGTGAGAAACAGCGGCGCGGGAGGGGCTGCTCAGCTGACAGGGGGCGGGGTGTTGGTGCGGTGTGCTACGATTGAGGGCTGAGGCTTTTGTAACTGCCGCCTGCAGTTGAATTCTACTTGCAAACTGTTTCTATTTCTGTTATTGTTGCTGTTGTTGTTGCTTTCTCTGTCTCTGCGGAAGTTGTCGTTGGGTTCTTTAGGCGCTTAAAGGGTGTATTTGATAGAAGAACATTTGTTGCTGATGGGGCTGAAAGAGGTAAGTATTATCCTCGTTAGCTTGAAATATATATGAATATGTATTGTCTTATATTTATGTATATATCTATATATGTATATATTTATGTATATATAGTTGTATCATTCTAGAGCTTTCCAATTTCATCCTGAAATTTTGTCTAAATTTCTCTCTCGCTGTCTCAGTCTCTCTGTCTTTGTACACTCAACTCCCTGATATACAATCTGCCTCAAGCCTGAGAATCGTACTAGTTTACCTTGGCAGACAGAGAATAGGGTATCTCGCAGTCGCGTACCTTTGAGTCATAGTATCTCCTTCCAATAGATTCGCATAATTGTGCATAATTTGTGCAGATCAAGCCACCTATAGCCCTGCTGTCTATCTCCAGCTCAACGCACACAATTCTCTGATTAGCTGCCTTTCAGGGTTGGGGGCGGCTGTGTTTGTTTTCCCCTCTGGGGTCTGATCGGCTCAGCTGGGGCGTTGATTGGCGTCTATTTGCAGTAGAATTTCTTGTATTGAATGCTAATTTTGCCAGGCAAAATCAAAGCGCCGTTAGAGCCGATCCAAGAAGCCGGGCCAGACAATGGCTTACGCTCCATTAATAACTGACAGGCGCAACCAGGGATAGGCAAAGAGAGACAGGGAGAGAGAGAGAGAGAGAGTGGGAGCAGGAGCGTGAGTGGACGTAGACGAGGACGAGAACAGCTCGCAGTCAAAGCCAGCGACAGGCACAAAACAGACAGACAGACAGGCAGGTCGAGGAGTGGGCGCATTAGCTTTGCTTTTGTTTTGGGCGGCAAACCCTTTTTGGCTAGCAACAATAAATAATGAAAAGTTGACACGACAACGTCATAACCTTTGAACGTGAAACCCAAAGCCAGCCACACGATGCTGCCCCAGATGGAGCCACATTTGCCCAGATGCCAATGCAAATGCAGCTGATGCACTCGCATCCAGATGCTGTTGTTGTTGTTGCTGTTGTTGTTGATGATGTTGCTGTTGCATAGCACCACCCCCGCACAGACAAATGCATTCAATTAGTTGCTGTCTCCACCTTTCGCCGCGCCCTTTGTTAGCTCTAAGCGATCTGCTCCGAGTTATGCCCCATTGTGGCTGATTGCTCGCTGACTTGTTGTTGACTTTGCGACTCGCTCTATCGCTGCATCTATCACACTTTGCAGAATTGGTAGCAGCTACCACACAATAGCAACAGGTGGCAGCCACAGCTTCCAATTGCCAGCAGCCAACAGCCAACAGCCAACTGCCAATAGAAGCAATTGGCAACTGGCAATTGGCAATTGCCATTGGCCATGTCGCACGTCGCTCATTACATGGCCCCTGTTCAGCTGTGATTCGCATAGACTCTGCTGTTTTCCATGTTCGTTAATCGCAAATGAAATCGAAAACTACGTACAACAGCTATGCAGCCAGTCAGCAGCGGCTTACCGACTAATAGATATCCTGTACAGGCTGAGAAGGGACTTTCAAGCAGAGCTTGATTGTGAATACCTCTGAGGAGGCATCCATCGAGTATTATCTGTTAGCTTAAGAAATATAATAAAGATATGATTTCACTTACTCTCATCTCTCTCTCTCTCTCTTCTCTCCCTTTCTCTCTTTCTCCTTCTTTTTAATGAACTTCCAGTTGTGAAACACAGAGTATTCGTACTTCATATTTTAATTTGGCAGCATCTGTCCGTTTCATACGCTCCCATTATGTTGTCATGCCCATATTAACCCAATTTTTAATGATTACAGGGCATTAAAAGCAAACAAAAACTTGCCACATAAACACAGTTCGCTTCACATTCCCCACAGCTTGCTTTGAGATGTTTTTTTTTTTTTTTTTTTTTTTTTTTTTTTTTTTTTTTTTTTGGTTTGCTTTGGCTTTATATCAAATTAAAATCCAAATAGTGTGTGTGGCTTGTCTGTCTGCCCGTCCGTCTGTCCGTCCGTCCGCTTCTCTGCCCCTCTATCCCCTCGTCCGGCTGTGTGTCTGCGTTTGATTTTCATTTCGATTTGCTGGCATTTTCAAGTTTAGTTTAGTTTCGTTTAGTTTTTTGTCTTAATTGGTTGCCCGATAAGATGTGTTCGCTCATGTTGTTGGCCGTTTTGCTCAGCCACTCGCTGATAGGCTGCGCCCCGCCCTCGCCCCGCTGGCCTATTGCCCGCCTGGACGCTGTCCGTTCACCAGGGCGCAAGTAGGCCCCAATGCGATTAGCCAGCGCAGCGGCTAATGAGCCGTTTTTTTCTGTTTCTTTTTTTCTATGTGTGCTGCCTCCCGTTGCGCATACGCAACGTTTGCCGCTGATCCGGCACGAGTCCCAGCGGCTTTCGGGGGCCGTTCTAGCTGTTTGCATAATTCTCTCATTAGTCAGCTGTCGTTGGCTTTTCGAAAGTCGAAGTTCAAGTTTTAGCACACTGTGTGCGGGTGCAGCAAAGCGCCGCATAAACACGTCACCAGCGGGACACCAACAACAACAGCAACAACAACAACAGCAACAAACTGCAAATCAGATTCGGTCACTTAACACTCTGAGGACGGCGCTGGTACTGCTACTGCCACTATGACATTGGCCAAAAAAATGGGACTTGGATTGAGATAAGAGGGCGACGATACAAGCTGCAGTGGCTGACTGAAAAAAGGCTAGAAAAAAGGCTGGCTGAAAAAGCTTAGGTTATGTCTTTGTACACAGTAAAAACAATATATAGAAAGAGAGGAAGAGAGAAAGAGATGGATAGTGCGAAACGCTTAGGCAGAGAGATAGAGAGAGAGAGAGAGAGAGAGAGCGCGAGAAAGAGAGAGAGTTACATGAAAGAAATGTGGGATATAGAAGGCTACATTTCAATATTCTCTTTTGAGAAGCTAGCTATTGTTCAGAGGATCTCGTAGTCGAGCAGTCTCGACTAGAGCTTTCTTACTTGTTTGCTTCTAATCCTCTTCGCGCTCTACTTGAAAACCCGATAGACTTATAGGTAGGTATTGATAATCAATCGCAGCCCTATCCCTAATCCAATCTCTTATAGGCCCCTACGGCCCTACGAATTTTTAGCAATCCTTATCAGTTATTCATATCAATATCGATTAAATCTCAACCTTCAATAGGATGTACTAGTCTCCAATATCGTATCAATTTTGTGTTATTTATTTCCATCATGTATGTATTATTTCTTACATCTATGAATTTCTGTTAATGTGAGCACAATAGCTGACCTCCTTAGTTATCGATTTCAGCACGGCAACAATCGATTGTTCAAAGTCTCAAAGCCGTTGAGAGCTCGTGTCATTGAAGCATAAGCGTCTTGTTAGCAGACCGTTAAATATGAGATAAACAACTCGTGTGTGCGCCACATTTTGGCAACAAATTAAGTGGCACAAATCGATCAGCTAGAACAATGTGTGTGTGTGTGGGTATGCCTGTGACTGTGTGTGGGCTGCTTGACGTAAAAAAGTCGAATAAAAAACGTTCAATTGCTGCGACGACGACGGCGACGGCGATTGCGACTGCGACTGCAACTGCAACTGCGACTGCGACTGCGCAATGTGTCAACGCAGCTCGCCAAATGCCAAAATGGCTGCCAGTTAGATCTGTTTATGTGGTTGGCAGGGGAGGGTATAGCGAGGGGGGTCACTGCATGAGCAGTGGGGCTTGGGGGCATATAGATTGTTTACTCGCCTGCAGGCGCCAAGTCTTGCGCCTTTGTTATGCAAATGCTGCGCGTTTCTGAAGCCCGTATGCCAAATGAAAAAAATACAAATAATCGAAACAAAAAAAATTTTTATACGAAATCCATGCTGCAATACACACGTATGTGGCGCGCATTTGTGGCAGCACTAGCCCACCTCCCCCCGCCCGTGCAGTCCAACTGCCCCCCTCGCTTCTGGCAGAGCACTTTGCATTGAGCATTTGCTCGGCTTTGGTTTTGGGCCAGTTTCACGATGCGAATGCAAATTTTTGTTGCTGCTTGCCTCAAATATTTTGGCATTTGCGCATTCATTTTAATTTTTCCCAATCGCTGTGGCTCGAACCCAGAGCGTGGAGCCTGCCGACGTGCAGTGGGGGCAGGGGCTGGGGGAGGCTTGATGTTTGGGTTTGGGCAGTTTTCTTAGAGTTTTTTTTGTCGGTTAGCTGTTTAACCGGTTGCCGTCTCATAATTTGGTTTCTGTTGCTGTTGCTTTGCCTAATACGTGACTATCATGTCATAATAGCGAATTATTAGAATTTAATGCGCCTTGCAATGTGGAGCCAAGCTGCCGGCTAACAGCTAACACAGCAGACAGCAGCAGCCAGACAGACAGAAGACGACGGACGGCAGACAGCAGATGTGGCCGTACTGAACCACTGAACCACAGTCCCATATTTATTCAAGCCTAAAAACCAATAACTGGGTCAACAACTGTTTGCCAGCTTCGTGAGGGGATTCCGAAAGCAAAACACCAAATGGAAGCCCAAACAGCTTCGTTAGATAATAATATTTCTCTCTCTGCAACGGCTTCAGGCTTTGGGATCAATGAGGCTGGGTTGGGTCGAGCAGTAGCCAAAGAATAGAATATATTATTGCTAAGCTTTCAGCATATTTTGCATATACTATGAGTATATTACAAATAAGTATCTATTACTTCTATGGTAATCGAATGCTTCCCGCTCATGAATGACTAACCATGCAGTTAAATTTCGAATTATGTCAGAGAACAACGATCCTCTTAGAAAATGGACTGCGTAAGGAGGATTGAAGGGGAAGGGGAATATCAAGTAGGTAAATTTGACGAGTCTTAAATTGAAGACGATGTAATACATATATAATAATAAGATTAAGGATTGTGAACCAAAAATTAATTACTACTATTATTACTACTACTATTACTACTATTGCTATTACTATTATTACTACTTATGCTATTATTGCTAATTATACTACTACTATTACTACTACGGCTATTACTACTACTTATATTACAACTACTACTATTACTACTACTATTATTACAATCTTATAGTTTATTTGTGTAAGATAGTAAACAAATACATTATGAATATAATTCAAACATATCATGTGTATTTAGCTATATTACTACATTTATGTATATGTCGGATATTTCTCCAGATTAGATAATTTTGTGGAGTGCAGCGTGTTCCTGCAGTGCTGCCCTTCTTCCTCTTGCTAATCAACTGTCTGAGTTTTCACTAGCACGTTCGATTACATCCATCGCAACCAACTGGCAACCTCGTCAGGACCACACTCGATATTAGTGTTAACTAACATCACTCAATCAATATTACCCAATACTATGCATGAGCCGATATATCGATAAGATATTATATTCGAATAATACTATCATCTCCGACATATATATCTTCATGTATATCAATTATCTTAAGAAAGTAATAAGAATGTATTTTGAAACATTTTGTGCAAAGGTTGATTAAACGCTTTCAATGTAAGTTAAAGTACACCTCAAATATATACCTTCATATGTACATAATATAAGATATTAATAGATTATGAATCTCTAGGAAATAGTTTCTGCAAGCCGTTTCGCTGTTAAGGCGTCGCAACGCTTTCGCCAGCAATCGATTGTCGTTATCGATTGCTAAACGGGGCGCAACTGATTAGAGGCATGAATATTCATATCGCTGGCTCAAGATCTGCCGCTGCTGCTGCTGCTGCTGTTCGTCTAATCATGGTGATTGTTCAGATTGCGCCAGTTGGCAGTTTATCCTCGGTTACGCCCAGCGCTTGTTGTCGTCTCTGATTTGGAGGTTTTGGGCGCGCATTATGTCTTGATTAAGTATACGCCGTGTGCTTATTGATTTAGTTTCACCTCAAATTGCGCGTTTCACGCTTCAGCCGAGGCCCCAGCCCCACTCAGGCTGCCAGGCAGAGCTAAAGTCAGCTATTTGCCAAGCGCTCACTCTGGGAACACCTGCAGCTGTGGGTCTCCGGTTGCCACAGCTCCGATTCCAACTCCAATTGCAGCGAATCGACACGATCGAGTGACGTTTACATGCTTCACACTTTACCCTGTCATATATACCCTGTAGCGCATTAAAATGCCGTTTTAAATGGGTGTAATAGAACTTGGATCTATATTCATTGAAGCTAAATTTTGATGGCATGTTTGGCTTGAGATTAAATTACCTAATATACATTAGACTGTAGGGTATTCTCATTGTATTGTTAAAGTAATCATTGCCATTACGAGCTTTTATATGGAGACGCTTAGGTAAGGAGGAGCTGAAGAGCTGCCCAGACATATTTTCTTTTTAAAACTTGGAGACCCTTGAGCCATTGTAAAAGTAATCCTACATTTCAGACCACTATTTGCTATCTAAATCAATGTACAGGGTATCTTCAAGTCATTTACTGTTTCGCAGCTCAATATTATTTATTATTTTTGTTATTTGGCAATTCTTTTATTTGTATTTGGTTGCATTTTTTGACTGCTCTTGACAACTGCCGCAACTGCAGTTGTCTCTCCATATTTGGGAGCAGCTGTGTGGCGGTCGCAAGGGGAGGGGGGCAGGTGTTGCATGTTGTCAACGGGGGCGTCTCTCATTTGCCGGCAACCAAAACTTGTAACGAGCTGACAAACGGGAATCGTTGGCGAGGCGTTAAATTTCATGTAGGTATTGATTTCCATTTGATTTGTCGACATGATGCTGGCAGCCCACCTCTCGCCCCGCGCCCTCCGCCTCTCGCCTCTCGTCTTGCGTCTCTCACGCCAGCTCCAGCCGGCAAAACAAACAACTGACAATATTTCACAACATTTCACCTCATTAATCAAACAAAATGCAAGGGCACAAGTCCGTAGCCGAGTCCGACTGCGAGTCCAACTCCAACTGCGTCTCACATTCAGATTGGAATGTTTTTTGGGCATATTTTCAGCAAGTGTCAGAGCGATTTACAGTTAGCTGGCGAAATCGGCAATGGAGAATCACCTTAGCCTCCGATCGGCCGACTCTGAATCTGAATCTGTATCTGTATCTGTATCTGAGTCTCTGATTCTCTGACTCTCTGAGTCGGGGAGGCCGTTGACTTTTTAATTGATTAAAATGAGAAATCGTTACGATTTGTGTGCGCCGATTGTGCGAATGATTTTCAACAAGGATCTGATTTCACAACTATATACTTACATATATATGAGTATATATGTATATGTATGAAGCATCAGCCAAAGGGGTGGCCGGGATGTGGCCAGAGGTCAACGTGCATTCGCCATTGTTTGGAATTATAATGACAAGTGAACGCTGCTTTCTATAGGACGCTGGGCTGGACACAGGAAATGAAATTCGATACTTTCGATGCGCTGTTCCCAGTGCCCAGTGCCCCGATGCTGTTGTTGTTGGTTCTGCGAAATGCCAGATCCCAGGCTCCAAGCTGACCAATAATAAGCAATAAAAATTCCGCGTGGATTTTCGGTATATATGCGTTGAAGATTTATTGTCGGCTAAGCCGCTTTGATGAGGCCCATCCGCTGCATTCGATCCCGCTGCCTAATTGTGTCCTTTTGATGCAACTGTTTCGCATATTTGCCATGCAATCGATGCCAATAGAAGCATCTGAAAGTCTCACAGTCCTGTCTCTCTCCTCTCTCCTCTCTCCCTCCCTCCCTCACTCTCTGTGTGTGTGTCTCGGCGACCTCTAGCCTCATTTCTGCTATGCCGCACCACTGACAACTTTTGTACATTTCTTGCTAAATTAACTGAATTTCTGACCCAGCGCAGGACGAGACAACTGCCCAAATCAAAAGAGAGAGAGAGAGAGAGCGAGAGAGAGGGATATAGAGAGAAAGGAAGAGAGGGAGAGGCAGCGAGAGCAGCAACAAAAAAAAAAGAACAGAAGAGTTGCCAACAACAAAGGCGAATCGTTAAGAGTCCAAAGATCGCATAACTCGCACGCTGCACCACTCCACCACCACCGCCTTGCACCACTCGGCTCCGCTGCGACTCAACTGTAAATTTCCAAAAGACCAAAGCCGAAACTTTTCTGCAGCTGCGACTGCTGGCCGGCGAGGGAGCCCGTCGGGCATCGGGTCGGTCGGGCGGTGCTGGTGGGGCAAATATGCGCAAACTGCTTGATGTCCACTTAAAAGTGTCAACGTAAAATTCTTGGCTGCCCAGTGCACAAAAAGTGAGTGTTGCCTGGTCGCGAGCCGCCGCAAAAGGGAACGACGAGCTGGAGGAGCGCAGCAGCTGGAGCTAAGGGTGCCGCAGGAGCAGCGGGCGAGGGCAGTTGTTAGTGCTCCACGGCAGTGCGGCTGCTGTGGTCGACTTCTGTTTTCGGCTGTGTGGCTGGCAGTCGGCAATGGCTGCCAATGAGCTACAATTGGAAATGAATGAGCTCGCCAGGCGATAGATATACACTGTCCAAAGAACTAGCTGAAGCTGAAGCTGGAGCTGAGGACGAAGTGAGCTGAAAGCAGTTTGCAGCAAAGTTTATCAATTATGGCTGAGTTGATTAGGCCTTGATGGTTTAGCTCTTGCCTTTTTCTCAATATTATCATATATCCCATATAGTAGGGTATCTACCAGCTATATCTTCAAGCGTGTTCCAGCTCAGAGCAGCTATTAATTAGCAATATCAGAAGCTCTTATGTCTGCTGTAGGGCATCGATGAATCGTCGTCTTAAGATTTGCCTCCGCTCAGCACATTTGTTTTTGTCTGCCTTCCCTTCTTGCATACCCTGTACGCATTAGGTGTGCCCCGAAAGGGTGTAACCAAATTGCTGCATGTGTGTGTGTGTGAGCCGATGGAAGAGAGAAGAGTTGGCAGTCCTCCTCTTGTCTGACTGTGGGCAGAGTGATGTGAGCTTGAGGAAGGTGAGAAAACTCCAGTCACATGCGATAGAGTATGACCAGAGTTACATTGGTTTACAGATTTGGTCTACAGGGTATCTGAAATTTATGTACTTTTCTCTTTGCAGCATTCTTACTTGTTTCTGCTTAATTTTTTGTTTTCTTCTTTTTTTTTTTTTTGGGCTTTTGTTATTTTGGCAGTTGAATTGCGCCTTTCGCCAAACCATTCGGCTCATTTATCTGAAAACTTTTCTTCTTTCATTTCGGTTGCAGTTTTGTGGCCGCACTGTGGTTGGAGGGGGCCAAGAGGGTGAGGTGGCGGGCGGCCGTTGTTGCTTTTTACTTCTCTGTGCTTGTTTGTATATTGTTTGTGTTGTTGTTGTTGCTCTGTTGCGGGCCAAAGTTGCAGCATTTCGAGAATTTGGGTTGCTCCTTTTTGCTGTGGCTGTAGCAATGTGTGTGTGTGTGTGTGTTGGTGTGTGTATGTGTCTGTATGCGCTTGGCATTTTGTTGCTTTGTTTTGTGGGCAACAAAAATATCACACGAGTATAATTGAGTTTGACACAATAAATTGCTCATCGCGGACGAGAGCTGGGCCAAGCCAAAGCTGCAGCAGCACCAGCAGCACGAGATGCCTCCTCCTCCTTTTCGTTGTGGTCGTTGTTGTTGTTATTGTTATCGCTGACCTTTAAAGCCGCTGATTTATAAATTGATTCTGTTTAACTTTGTGGCACAGCGGGTTAGCTCCTTTGGGCTACTTGCATCCTCTCGGCAACCTGGCAACCTGGCCAGCTGCTTGGCTGGCTAAGGCATTGCCTCCCCATCTGCAGCTGACAACTGCTGCCTCATTTCATTTGGCACATTAACACGTTTGTGTATAAATTCCTGGCTTAGCTGTTGGATATCACTTGCTCACGCTCATGCTCTCTGTCTCCCTCTCACTCTCTCTCTCTCTTTCTTGGCCTCTCTTTCTAGCTTTCTTAAGCGCTGCTTTAATGAGTATCCAAAGCGTTTGACATTGACGACGGCACGAATATTTCAATTAACTGACAGCTCACCGAAAATGACTGAACAGCAGCTCGAAGGCTGTTGCTGTTGTTGCTGCTGCTGCTGCTGTTGCTGTTGCTGCAAGCCTCAATTGCAAAACTGAGCGACTGTCGCGACTGTCAGCGCGCGTCAAAGAGCTGCTGTTGTTGCCTGTTGATTTTGTTATTTCCGCTGCGCAATGCGATAAAATGCAAATCTCTTTCGATGCTAAAAGGACAACAATAACAACAACAACAACAGCAACAATAGCAGCAGCAGCAGCAGCAGCAGCGACTGCAGCAACAACAACAATGATCAGTCGAAACAATGGCTGCATGTTGCTGCTGTTGGTGGCACATCAACGTCAGTAGGCAGCATCAGCAAGATCAACTCAATGGAGCTGGGGTAGCCAGGCTAATCTTCATCAGCCGCCGTTTGTAGTTGGCATTGGATATTGCGGTTGGCGCAAAGTGTAAGCCTCACACAAATCCCTAGACACACGCGCAGCAGCTGTGTCAGAGCCAGCGCGGCGAGAGAGGGCCGAGCTGGATTTTGCTGAGAAGTTAGAGAAGAAGATGGTGCAGCTTTATCTGCGCAATAGATGGACATTTGGATAGATTGTTCTTGTTTAGCTTTGACGTTGCTGCGCTGTCTGCCTCGCAACGCCCCGCTCCCCGCGCACCGCGCACCGTTCACCGCTGCCGCCCACAGCTTGAGTGGCTTTATGAGATTCGATCATCGCAGCTCCTTTTGGGCCAGCCAGGCGGTGTGTCATGTCCAAATTGTTGAGCCACAGTAGCTGTTATTGTTGTTGTTGCTTCTGCTGCTATTGTCGTTGTTGTTGCAGCTATGGCAGCTATTATTATATTTTAATGGCCGCCTTTGTGCGGAATTGAGTTTTGGATGGATGGCCGCATCTATTCGCCAGCAACATTGCCATTATATTGCCAACATTGCGCGTGTTTCATTATGCGAACTCCTCGTGTTGTTCTCCTGTCCAGTCTCTAATGGCTCTGCCTCGGCTGTGGCACTGGCATTGGCATTGGCATTGGCATTGGCATTGGAATTGGAATTGATATTGGTTTTGTGCTGCTTCGGGATTTGTTGAAACACAAGCGCGCTCATCTTTGGTGGGGAGCGGCGGCAGTGCGAGTCCACAAACGTATCGGATTACATGCGGCGGCGTCGCATCTTTTCTTTGATGCACAACTGTCTGTAGATGCTCCAGCTTCCCGTCTGTGTGAGCTGGCTAATGTGCGACTGCCGGGTAAGGGGAGCGGGACGGCTTTTGCGCTAGCGGAACCGGAAATGGTCAGTGCCAAACAAAAGACTTAGGCAACGAACTTGCTTCTCATATAAACAGCAAGAAATCTCTTTATTGTGCGGATTGGTTTTATTTGTTGCTGCTGCTGTTGTTGTTGTTGTTGTCATTACTGTTGCTGCTGTTGTTGTTGGTTGTGCAGCGTTTCTTGGGCCAATCATGTCGGCAATTAGCCAAAGCCCCGCCAGTTGTCTGCGTGCTCCACCCCGCGCAGCATCTTTTCGTGGTAGCAATTATTTTCGCATTTGTTGTCCACTTGAATGCTAATGCCAAGGGGTGTGTGTTTGTGTGTGTGTGTGGAGTGGGAAACGAGCTTATTAGTGCGCGCATTGCAATAAATTTTGGACAATAATCAAGCGTGTGCTACAATAAAAACTGCGCATCAACCCAGCCACAACTTCAAAGGATTTGCCAAAGTGTTAAACTGACATGCGAGACGAACAGACGCAGATAGAGATGCAGCCAAGACACTGCAGACTCTGCTGTAAGCCATAATTCTGAATGTGGCCAAGCCGTGAGCTAAGCAAAAGTCCAAGCTGCTGATGGCCGCCGAGGCAGAGGCAGACGCAGTCGATGCCACGTAGACGGTGGACGGCAGCTCTGCTGGACCCGGTCGGTTTAGCGTCAGGGGCAAGGATCGCCCCCATAACTGACACTTGCAATGAAGACATTAGCCGCTAATGGAATTGTTATTAAGCCGCCGTCGCATTCGCATTCGCAGTCGCAGTCGCAGTCGCAAGTCGAGCCTGAGCTTAGGCTTCTGCCTCCAGTTGATGGCGGCTTTAATTTTCTCATCAGCCGATCATTTGAGTTGAAATAAAATTATTATTGTATTTCATTTTGAAGCGCAGTCGTCGCCGCCGGCTATCGTCAGGAATTTGGCAGCATGGCGAGGCAGTGCAGGATGCAGTTTTGAAGGCTTAGCTCTGCTCACTGATTTGCAATGGGCAATCGTAAGCGTCATCGTAATCCCCAACTTAATCGTAAGCGTAATCGCTTTATTGTGCGCTTGATGCATTGACAAATTATAAAGGCATAAGGCATAATCAGGCGAGCTATATCTGCGATGCGACTGATTGCATCTTATCACGCAGCAGCAGCAGCAGCAGCAACGGCAGCGGCAGCGGCAACTCGCAAATCACTTATTTTGCAATCAGCTGGGCGAAATCGCAGGCGCAGGAACAGAGCATAGGCATACCAACTGGTCCTGCTTCAAGTTCCCCAAGACTCCCTTGGCTTGCTGTGAAAACTGCTGACGCAGAGTTGTTTCGACTGCGAGATGCTCTGTTGAGGGTAAATCGAAGATTGAGATAGATGGGAGGTATTCTAATTATATGCATAGTACAATAGTAAAGTACAGCCTGTAGATATTAAATATAAGTCGAATATCTCTAAAACTTTTAGCATGATTCCCTTAAAATCCTCTGAACTCCTCCATAATAATTGTTGAGCTCTATAATCGAACTATATTAAAATAAGTTTAATTTCCCCGCAATATACCCGCTTGCTTTTGCTGAACAGCGCATTGGAGCCCAATGCCACACTGCCTAGAGCCGTGAGTGGGGCATGGCCTGGCATGCGACTGTCAGTGGTGTGGCGTGGTGGCGCTGCCCTGTTTAAAAGCTGTCGATGTCCCGATTTGACAGGCCAAGTGAAAAATGTCCATGCGTCCGTCCGACGCGTAGAACAATGTAAAGGCCCGGCTAGTATGTGTACGTGTACGTGCTTAAGGCCGAGACAGGCCAAACACGGCCAGCCTAGCCGCACAGAGCCATACAACCACTTAAATGGCTTTAAAAATAAACCCAACGGGCCTGTTGCTGTTGATGTTGCTGTTGATGTTGTTGTTGTTGTTGTTGTTGTTGTTGTTGTTGTTGTTGTTGTTGTTGCTGTTGTTGTCTTTGGCCTATAACAAATTAAGGCTTTTCACTTTCCGCCGTCGCGTTGCTGTCTGCCGTACACACCCCAAAAACAAAAGGAATGCTGCGTGTCCCAAAATGAATACCTAGGCGAGAGAGCAACCCATAATCATCATCAGCATTGCTGTTGCTCTTGCAGCTGATCCTCCAGCTAAAGATGCTAGTTTTGCAGTTGTTTGCATTACATGTAATATGAATTGACGCGCAACTAATAATAATAACCCGGTCGGGAGTGGAACGCCATGTGACTATAGCGAAAATAACAAACAAAAGTAAAAAAGAACCAAAAACAAAAGCAAGATCCACTGCAATTGATACCAATAGGTGGAAGGAGCAGCAGCAGCAGGAGCAGCAAATCCAGTCCGAAAGTCGAAACTGGCAAATGGAAATAACTCAACTGGTCAAAAGGAGTGTGCAGCAGAATAATGATAATGACGACAGGGCCTAAGGGGGGAGCTGACATGCGAGGGGGCCAGCGCTGGGAGAGGTGTGTTAGTGGCCAGAAATCAGAAACAAATAAATGAGTTCATGCAACGGCTTTGAAATGAAGACAAAGTGCGACGTCGCTCGGACGGCTGCTGCTCCTGCTGGTGCTCCTCCTGCTGCCCATCCTGCTGCTGTTGCTGCTGCTGCCTTTCAATCCGCTGCTTCCCTTCATCAGGCAGTTGGCCCTTCTTCGCTTCGGCTGCTGCACGTCTAGAATTTGCGGTAACTGCAGCAGTAGCGGCAGCAGCAACTGCTTCAACAAGACGGCCTCCGCCTATCCTCGACTCAGATTGCAAAGCGCGACAACAAGCCGGAGTTTGGAGCAGGCTGGTTGGTGAGTCGGCGGCTGCTGCGTATGTGGCATGCCAGTTCAAGAGTTCAGCTACGTTTCTGCCACCTACAACATGTGCCTGCCCAAGTTGCAGAAGTTTCTATACTCTATTTCAAACTGCAATTTCATATTGATTAAAAACTATTTAAAATATTTTACCTTAAGTTGCCAAATGATGAAGCGATTAATTCCATGAGCCCTTTTTGATATACAAGGCATGATCCCATCCATCTGATATATGTGGAGTGCTCGCAGCGAAAATAAATAACTACACAGTTCATACCCACGATTAAGATTAAGATTGCGATCAAGATTGAGATGGAGTTGGAGATGGAGATAGCTTATCGGCTTGCCAAGGGCTGCCTTTATGTGTAACACATTGCGTGACATAATTATAATACCCACTGTAAGGGCATGCAAGCAAAACAACTGCAAAAATAATAATAATGAAGGCGTTCTGCCGGCAATCCATTTCCAGCTCCTCGTCGATGTCTGTAAATTTGCAGTCCTTGTGGTTGCTGCCTGGTGGTTGCTAGCTGGTGGTGGTGCTGCTTGGTGGCTGACCGCCCGGGGCTGTCGAAACGTTAATGGAAATTAATCACAAACACAACAGCAATTTGTAACACGCTGAATGCGGCAAGAAGAACTCAACTGGTATTTTAGTATATTTCATATTTATTTTTGATTGTTTCTTTCGCTATTACAATCTAAGGCTTAAGCATAATGCTCTAGATCTAGAATGGAATACAGAATATATACGCATATACATATATTATTTATATATCGATTTTTACAGCTTTGCTAGATCGTAGAGAGAGAATTAAACAATTAGCATCACACATAAAGTGAAAAATTTCTAAGAAACTACAACTTAAGGGCTAAATATCTAAAGGCATATATCGTTATATCGTTAATCGTACGTGTATATCGTAGATGGTATATGTGTGCATATATCGTGCTAAGTATGGAAAAACATTTACAAGGGCTCTCCAATGATTACTAAAAACAACTTTTTACAATTCTCCCTCTCCCGCCCACTCCTCCTACTCCTCCTCAGCCTCCTGCCTTCCCTTGGCACTCGGCTCTTTCTCTTCATTTCTCAGTATCGCAGGTTGATTATTCTCTGTATTTTGATAATGCGATATCATGGTGTGGGGGAATCAGAATGGGAATAGGGATACGTAAGGGAATGGGAATGGGAATGGAGGCAGACATGCGAGCGTTCTTCTCATTTTTTTTTTTTGCTATATTCTTCTTCTTGTTCGATTCTAAATGGTAATGTTTAATGGTGAAGTGCACTTGGTTCGTTTAGTCGCGTTTCCTTTCGTTCGCGCTTCGTAGCGAAGAAAAAACTAGTTTAGTTCTATGCTTAACTCTACATCGTTTACGTACTACTCGTTACGTACTACGTTAGGCTCTACGTTTTATGTCTGCCTTATTATTATTTTCTTTATTTATCTTCTTCTCCTTACTTTTCTGTTTAGCTTTTAAGAAATGCTTACAACTTATGGCTGGCTTGGTTTTTTTGTTTTTTTTTGTCTGTTCGGCCCGTTGGCGCTTCGAGGCGGCCAACCAAGCATATTTATCAGAGAGTCTTTGTTGGCTTTGTGGTCGTGTTACTACTACAATCGTACATATACTATATATACATTACATACAACAGCTATGCGTGCCGGTGTGTATAAGTGTGTGTGTGTCTTGGTGTTGGTGTTGGTATGTTGATGTGCCTAATGAGTTCCCAGCAACACTCGTCAATGGAATGCGATACGTAATGAATGCATCATGACTTATGGAAATTAATTTAATACAAACTTAATTAACAACAAAGCAAGCGAATATTAAATAATTGAAGTGATATAATAAGTTATGATTAAATAATTTCTTTTGAACAACTTTTTGGAAACTAACTTCATAAGGATTCATGGAAATCTCTGAAAAGTGTTGCCTGGACCTTTGTATTTACTTGATAATGCATATGTGTGTAAGTGTGTGTGTGGGTGTATTTCTTATGTGTTGTGGTGCAATTAATACTATGCATGTGCAGCTGCGCTCTATACGAATCCAAGTCTCTGGCACTAACTAGAACTAAGTACGCTAAGTGGGTTAACTCTAATGTTTGATCACACAGATTTGGGGGGAATTGCGGGTTCAGTTCACGGTTCACATTCGCGTGCCCACATTGGCGCGCTGGCTGGGCTGGGGGGCGTGGCGTGGCAGAGAGACGTGCGACATGTGAGTGGGCGGCCCGCCCAGGGGCGAAATCGATGGCGAACGCGTTGCCAGCGGCGAGAGCGAAGGCGAAAACGATGGCGACATGGCCGAGGAGGTGCTGAAGCCGCCGCTGGCCTCGTGGCCGATGGGCGAACGTGGCAGACCGGACATGCTGAGGTGGGGCGGCAGGCGTAGGCCACCCGCATTGCCCAGCACGGGGAGATTGATGGTGCGCGGTGCCACGTTGGTCAGCAGCGGTGGTGGAATGTGTGCGGGTGGTGCCTTCAGCACCACACTGCCAGCGCCCGAGGAGTGCGAGGAGTGGGCCAGGGACTGTTTGCTCTTCGCGCTGGACGAGGCGCCGCTGCCACTGTGACCGCTGTGCTCCGACATCGTGTCGTCCTTCAGTCTGGCTATCTCGGAGAAGACGTGCGCCAGCGGCTGGTACTGCGGTCCCCAGTCGAGCAGGTAGTCCCAGTTATAGCTGCCCGTCAGCTCCTCCTCGCTGTGCACAATGGAGCTGAGCGAGCCGCCCACATTGCTGCCGCCAACGACGACGGGCACCGGCACCGGCACTGGCACCTCGCCATAGCTGGCCATCACGCCGTGCCCGTGGCCGTGGCCCACGGTGCCGATGCTGCCCGCCGTGGTGGCCGCGTCGTCCGCACTGCTACCCCGCTCCGAGCCAGCGCCGGCCACGTCGTTCAGCTTGGCGTAGATCAGATTTGTGATGTCCGAGCGCGCCGTTTCGTCCGCATCGAACATATGCAGCGTGGGCATGGGCATGGCCATGGGCATGGGATGGCTGGAGCCGGCCATGCTAGAGGCGGCGCCGGTGCCACCGCCGCTGGGATCGTGGTCCACGATGCCCAGGCGGGCGAGGTACTCCTGCGTGTTCTGCACCGAGATGTCCGAAATGCGGCCATCGTCGCTGCCGGCGCCGGCGCCAGCACGGTGGCTCAATGGTCCCTCGTTGATCATGCGTATCTCCTCATCCTCGCCATCATCTTCCGCCGAGCCGCGGCCACTCGAGCCCGACTGCTCGGAGCCGGAGAGCTCGGATGTGGTTGCTGCGCCCGAGCTGCCCGCATGCGGCCCGAACGGTGGAATCTCATCATATTTGGGCGGTGCAAACTGGCCGGAGGCCACAGCACCACTGCCGCCACCCGCTGCCGTCATGCCGCCGCGTATGGGCATGGTGTCGAAGGCACTGGGATCCACGTAGCTGTTGGAGTTGCCGACGCCCACCGTTTCGCTGCTCAGATGCGGCTTGACGGCGTTGCGCGGCCGTCGGCTGCGCATGTGGATGAAGAGGAAGATGCCCGCGGCGGCGCAGAGGACGAGCAGGAGCGTGACTAGCACACCGACAATCCAATCGCTGGGTGAGCCGCCAGAGCCACTGGCACCGCCACCGGCCGCGCCGCCACCCGCCGCACCACCGGCAATGCCGATGGAAGCGAGGTTCGTGTTGGGATGTGCCAGCGGATCCAGCGCAATCTCCACGACGGTCATGTTCGTCAGCGAGTTGTGGCGGCCCGACGAGGCCGAGATCACCAGGCTGATATCGCGGCCGTCGTCGATGAGGCTGTCGTCTAGCTTCCTTTTGATCAGCACCGCGCCGCTGCTGCGATTCACCTTGAAGTGGCTGTGTGGTGCGCTTAATTGGTAAACCACACGTCCGTCCGCACCGCTATCGGCATCTGTGGCCGTCACCTGCCCGACGACAAAGCCCAGCGGCAGCGCTGTCGACGCTGGCAGCGCGAACCGATATGTGCGCTCCGTGAACTGTGGCGTGAACTCGTCCCGCGACTCAATCTCAACGCGCACCGCCACCCGAGCGCTCCGTCCGCCCATGTCGCTGGCCCGCAGCTGCAGATTGTAGCGCTGCCGCTGCTCGTAGTCGAACACTGCGCCCGAGCTGACAATGCCCGTGGCGGCGTCCACGCGGAACAGACGCCACGAGCTGTCATCGCCAGGTGCCGCCACCAGGCTATAGTTCAGCTGGCCAAAGGCGCCGCGATCCAGATCGCTGGCATGGGCCCGAAACACGGAGCTGCCCAGCGGCTCGTTCTCGGCCAGCGAGTGAACGTATTCGGCCAGCGGAAACTGCGGCGCATTGTCGTTCTCGTCGTGCAGCGACAGGTGGAAGCTCTGCAGGCTGCAGAGTGGCCGCGGCTGGTGGCTGTCGCAGGCGCGTATGATCAGCTCATAGCTCGTTGCGCCGCTATCGTAGTCCAGGCGATTGTTGACGAAGAGCACGCCGCTGACCAGGTCAATGGTGAACATGTGCTCGTCGTTGCCGGAACTGATGTCGTAGACCACCTCGGAGTTGGGCGTGTTCTCCTGGTCGGCGTCCAGAGCGAGCAGCTGGGCAATCGAATAGCGCAGCGGCGCCAGCTCGCTGATCTCTGCCTCGTACTTGGCGCTGGGATCGAAGATGGGCGCATTGTCGTTGGCGTCCAGCACGCTGACAAAGACTGTAATGCCGCTGCTCGAATTGGAGCTGGAACTGGAACCGGAACTGGCCACTGTATTACCGTTGCCTTGTCCTTGGCTGAGCTGCAGCTGCAGCTGCAGCTTGTAGAGATCGTTGCGCTCACGGTCCAGCAGCTTGACCAGCACAAGCGCCTTGTTGGGCAGCAGCTCGAAGGCGGCTTCCTCGTTGCCCGCGACTATGGCCAATGCCTGATCCTTGACATCCTGTCCGAGCTGCAGCACTACTGAGCCGAGCGGCGCCGCCTCGCTGATCTGTGCGCGATATTGGGTCTGCAGGAATTGCGTGCGACCCGCACCGCTGTCATCCGGCTGCACGCGCAGCAGCGTGGCACCACTCAGCTGCGGCTTGCCCGCATCCCGCGCCACAATGCCCACAAAGTAGTCCCCGCTGCTGGACACAGCGGCAGGCAGGTGGCTCA
This sequence comes from Drosophila arizonae, assembly GCF_054131065.1. NCBI lineage: Eukaryota > Metazoa > Arthropoda > Insecta > Diptera > Drosophilidae > Drosophila > Drosophila arizonae. The sequence continues at coordinate 9,853,774 of NC_142923.1, read as the reverse complement.
TATTGACCGAGACCACGCCCGTTGTGGCATGCACGCTGAACCCGGCCACTGGGGGCTCGATGTGGTAGCTAATCCTTGAGTTGCGACCCTCGGCATCCGCATCTGTGGCATTCACCGTGACCAGCTCCACGTCCATGGAGGAGCTTTCCAGCAGCTCCGTTGCTGCCGGCAACAGCGCAAAGTAGGCGGGCGGCTTCTGTGCCACAAATCTGGGCGCATTGTCATTCTCATCTGCCACTCTAACGGTGAGTGTGGTGCGCGCCTCGTGCGCCGCATCAGACGCTATTATCTCCAATTGGTACTCCTGCTGCAGCTCGTAGTCCAGGCGACGCTTCAGCACCAGCTTCCCGCTGTAGCGATCTATGCTGAAGTGCATCAGATTGTCCCTCTCTACAGGTGAATCGCTGCCCAGCCGGTAGGTCAGCGAGGGATAGGTGTCCACATCGTTGGCCGAGAGTGAGGCTATAACAGCACCCAGCTCGGTGGCTGCAAAGAGACAGAAAAAGAGAGAGGGAGGGAGAAAGAGAGAGAGTGGGAAGGAGAGAGAAAGTGTAAAGCGGGAAGAAAATAAAGATTATTTTATATACTATATTTTATATTATACATTTCATATGTTATATTTTATATTTTATATTTTATATTTTATATTTTATATTTTATATTTTATATTTTATATTTTATATTTTATATTTTATATTTTATATTTTATATTTTATATTTTATATTTTATATTTTAAATTTCATATTTTATATTTAGACCTTTCCACTTACCCTCACTGACGCTGATCACATTGTTGGGCGGAAACGTGGGCTGGTTGTCGTTGACGTCCACGATGTGCACGCGTATCGTTGAGGTGCCCGTCATCTGGGGCACACCCTCATCGGTGGCGATTATCTTGAGGCTGTAGACGTCGCGGATTTCGCGGTCGAGCACAATATTCGTTCGCACAATGCCGCTGAAGGCGGGCTCGATGACGAACGCGTTGTCGTGGTTGCCGTCCACTATGTGGTATCGGAGGCGTGCATTGGCGCCCTCGTCCGCATCGAAGGCCTGCACCTGGGCGACGAAGGTGCCTTTGCTGTTACCCTCCCAGGCGGTGGCCACGAACTGACGCTGCGAGAACTGCGGACTGTTGTCATTCTCATCCTCCAGCTCGACCACCAGCTCCGCGTAGCTGGACAGGAATGGTGGCTCGGTGGTGCGTGCCACCACCACAAGGCGCAGCTCGTGCGGCTGAGTTGTGGCCAGGGCAAACGAAGAGCTGGTCAAGGCGCGTTGACTCCTTGAGCTATTCGTGCTATCCTGCTGCTCGGCCTGCTCCATCTCTGCCTGCCCCTGCTCGTAGTGCATGGCACGGCCGCGACCGAGCGGCGCCAAAGTTGGCGTGGCAAAGCGATCATAGTCCAGCAGTTGGGGATTCGCCACACGTATTTCACCTGTAGCCGAATCCAGCGCGAAGATACCATCATCATTGCCAGCGCCAAAGTAGAAGTTCAGCTTCTGCCGGCGGCCATCGCTGCGCACGGCGGCCACGTGGAGCAGCTTAGTGCCCATAGGGGAGTTCTCGCGCAGCTTCGTTCGATAGGTTTCGTTCTGGAAGTGCAGCACGGGCACTCCGGGGCTGGGCTCGCCCACGAGCAGCTCGATCAGGCCGACGCTGCTCTGCGGGGGATTTCCCTTGTCCCGCGCAATAATCTCCAGCTGCAACAAATTGCCCGTCTCGCTGGCCAGGCTCTGGGTGGCACTCAGGGCGCCCGTGTTGGGATTAATGCGAAATTTGCTCCGCATGGCAGCTGCAGTCAGCTTGCTGTCCGCCTTCAGGGCATAGAGCACATCCCCATTGGCGCCCTGGTCGGCGTCGTGCGCCTGCACCTTGAGCAGCGTCTGCCCTGGCTGAATGAGCGCCGGCACCTGCCCCGTGTAGGGATAACGCTCAAAGACGGGCTTGTTGTCGTTGACGTCCAGCACATTGATCTGCACGGCAACACTGCTGGAGCGCACCTCGTACCGTCCACAGTCGGTGGCCAATACCATGAAGCTGTAGCTGGCCTGCAGCTCGCGATCCAGTTTGCTGTGGAGGAGCATAGAGAAATGCAGTCAATTAGTATGCGGGGCGTCGAAAGGAATTCATAGCTGGAAGTCCGATGGATCCCTGATTAGGCTTTATGCTTGGCCGAGAGTAAAAACAATCGAATGGGCATCATCTCTAGCGACACTAATTAGTCGCCCGCTGCTATGCCCCAGCATAATCCCAGCCACAATTAGCATCACGAAATGATGTGGAATTAATCCAGTATCACGACTAACAGAGGGACGTAGGAAGGGGGAAGGGGGAGGGGGAGGGCTGGGCGCTTGCCAGGTAATTAAGTCATTTGCTTGCCAGCAAATATTGCTGTTGAAATGATCCACTCGTGTTGCAGCTAATCTGACTGCACACGGCACACAGCACACAGCACACTGAGCAGAGCACGATGCAGGCCCCACTCGAGTGGCATTCCGGTATGTGGTATCTGCCACAAATAATAAACCAAAATGATTAAAATCCTAGCCATAGTCAAAGGGTTGAGCAAGTCTCGCAGCTCTCGCCGCTCGACTGCGATTGCATGTCGTCCAATAAAACGAATTTAGCAAATTACGAGCTCATCCAGTTTCAGCTGCAGCCAAGCAATTCTCTAGCTCCATGTTGCTGTTGAGCCTCATTATACACTAACTAGTAAGGCATTTATATTTTATCACTAAAAATGCCGCGATGAGCTGCTGATTTACTGTTTTCTTTTTTCATTGAAAATGGTTAAATGATTTGACTTTTTGGCTAACACAAGTTACTGATATATTTTCAACATAATATTAAATTAATTTCATTATTAAATATGCCATTCTGCCTAAACTCTGTTAGGGTATTCAGAGTACATCTATGCTCGGTTCTCTTTTGCTTTCGGATTTTATGAATTGAATCAGTCAAAGTGAAGAAACTGGCTGCAGAAACATTCCGCTTGCCGTCGCAGTTTGTTGTTGTCTATTCAAAAACAACAGCAACAACAACCACAGCAATGCCTGCCAAGGGTCAGTCAACAGTTTTGTTGTTGTTGTTGTTGTCATTGTCGGCTGCGCTTGCTGATCATCAGACAGGCGAAGCAACAAGCGAGAGCCTCAGCAACTGCGCCTAGTCTTGTCCGGTCAGTCAGTTCGTCAGAGTCTCCACAAAAAAGTAGCTAGCAACAACAACAACAACAACGACAACAACAGCAACAGACTGGACAAGCGGCAGCCACATTTTTGCTGTTGTATTTTTTTATTTTTTAGCTGTGCTGCTCCAATCCTGACTTTATTTAGCCCAAGCAGCGCGAGTCCAATTCCAAGTCCAAGTCCAAGAGCGCGACCGCGAAAGCGATCCAAGACTAACAACAACGTCACGAAATGTCTGTCCAGGCTGCACGTCTGTCCATCTGTCTTACCGTCTGTCTGTCCGCGCTGTCCACTCTTGACTGTCGCTCTACAATTCTTCTACCTCGCCATGTGGTGCTGCTCTCAGTTCTCATCGTTGTTTTCCGACTTTTGGTTCGCTTTGGCTGGGTTGCCTGTATTTTTTTTTTCCTGAATTTTTTTTCCTTCAGAGTTTCTGTTGTTGGTTGGGCTTGCTGGTTGGCGGGGTTTTTCGTTTTTATTGTTTGCCGACAATCAGCGCAAGATAAAAATTGGTACATGACAGCGGATCGCGTTTGTATAAATGGCAAACACTGACGCTACTGTCAACTCAAGTGCTCCCAGTGCTAAAAGGCTAAAGCTAAACCCAAATCTAGAAAGGCATCGGGGGCAATGCATCAAAGCGAACAGAAGAGCTTCGAATTGAATCGAGTAGGATCTGGCTGCACTTCAGGCCGGAACTGAGCGCTAGTAACGCAATTGTAGCACCCCGACTCGACCCGTCTCTCTCTCTCTCTCTCTCACACACACACACACACACTCTCTCTGGGCATCAGACGGAACAAGCAATTGTTGTCATCATTGATTGTCAATAAGCATAAATTTGCACCAGAGGGGGCCCTCAAGTACAGAGAGCAGCGAGACCAGCTCCAGGTCCGACCTTATAAGCCAGCCAGCTCTGCGAAGTAGCAAAAAAGTAGAGCCAATCCTTTTTCTGCGTACACACACACACACACACTTATATATGCAGCTACAAGGCCCAATGCTATTTATAGCTGCTGCGGAGGGTTTTACCGGATTTTCGTTGCGTAGGATGTTGTCTACTTGTCGTAGTCGTAGTCGTAGTCGTAGTTGGGGATTCGCAATCGCAGTCGCATTAGTTCGCCTTGTTATTGAGGAAATTAAGTATTTCAATGTTTCACTGGCATTGTCCTTGCGCCGAGATCTAGCTAGCAGATAAGATGTTGCACTGCATTGACCCAAGACAAATATCCCCTTAGCTAAAGTCTAAAGCCTCAATTCGATGTGGCGCTACCTAGTCTGAGGCGGACTTTACCTCGGCATTTTGTTAGGGTAATCTGTATATCTTTCGGCATTTGTAGACTTACCCGACAGTGGTGATGAGTCCGCTGGTTCCGTCGATAGCAAACTGCCATTGCGTCTCATTGGCCAGGGAGTAAACCAACTTGGAGTTCACACCCAGGTCGGCATCGCGGGCATTGATGCGCAGCACGCTGCTGCCGATGGCCGCATTCTCCGGCACACTGGCCACGTATTTGGGCTGGTCGAAGCGCGGCTCATTGTCATTCTGATCTTCCACGAAGACGCTGATGTTGCAATGACCCTGATGGGTGATGGGCTGGCCGCGATCCGAGGCCTGCAGCTGCAGCGTGTACCGAGCGTGCTGCTCCCGATCCAAGGGCCGTGCGCTCAGCTCGCCTGTCCGCGCATCAATGCTGAACTTATTGCCCAGATTGCCGCCTGTCGTAGAAAGAAATCGGAAGGAGAATAGCTCGAATTAGAGTCGAGTTCATTCCGAAATTTATTAGGATATACGCACCAATAATGCTGTACACGATCTCTGCATTGGCGCCTTCGTCCAGGTCGCTGGCGACCACCGTGTGAATGACGGACGATTCGCTGTTCTCCGGAACGGAGAGCCCGTAGCAGGAGCCCGGCCGGAACTCCGGTGCATTGTCATTGATGTCGCCAATGCTGATGATGAGTGTGGCCACGTCAAAGTGCTGGCCCGTTGCCGGCTCCGCGCTGCTCTCCGAGGAGCGTTGTTTGCGTATGGCAGAGGTGGGCGTGGCACTCATGCGATTGGCATCACGCACGTAAATGGGCAACGTGTAACGGGACTGCGTCTCACGATCGAATTGGCCACGCGTCGTCACAATGCCGCGCTGCCAGTCCACATGGAAATGGTTGTCCGCTACACCATTGGGTATTTCATAACTGAGATTCGCTGTTGTGGATGGGAGATTGGATTTCAGTGGGACATTAGTGAAAGCAAAATTAGAGGTGTAAAGTCAAAGTGCGACTGATCTGAAGTCCTAATCGTTAATGAGTGATGAATCAGTTTTCCTTCCACAATTTAATAATTAGTTAATACTTATTCCATAGCATATTTAATTCTACAAGTCTGCTTACCACTGTCGGCTCCATGAAAGGCTTTGGCGGCTACCTGCAGCACGAAGCTGCCGCTGGGCACATTCTCCAGGATGGTCGCCTCGTAAACGGCCTGCAGAAATCGGGGCGGATTGCTGTGGCTGCCCTGCACCAGCAGCTGAAGGCTGAGCGTCGTGTGCTGTGGTGAGGGAGCGCCATGGTCGCTGGCACGGATGGTCAGTGTGAATCGGCCAGTCTTGTCCAGCTGCTCGGAGGCAGGTGGCAGCGTCTTGGCCAGCTCAATGATGCCCGACTGGGGCTTGATGCGAAAGCGTCCCTCGCCGTTGCCGCTGACAATGTCGTAGCTGATGCGCCCGTTCTCGCCAGCATCCCGATCCACGGCCACAATATGCGTGACCATTTCGCCAATGCGTGTGGCATCGCTCACATACACTGTGGCAGCACCACCTGCACCACCTGCACCACTGGCACCACTGGTGCTGGGCACCACAAACTGCGGCGCATTGTCGTTGGCATCCAGGATGCGCAGGCGCACCGTGACCGAGGTCTGCAGTCGTTCCGTAACATTGGAGGACTGATCCAGTGCCTGCACAATGAGCAAATACTCCTGCAGCGACTCATAGTCCAGTGGCGCCTGCAGGCTCAACGAGCCCGTCAACGAGTCCAGCGCGAACAGCGGCGTCGCCCTCTCCAGGCTCTCGTTCAGCTGGGGCGAGTAGCGCAGCAGGCGGTACTGCAGCTCCCCGTTGGTGCCGGAGTCCGCGTCGGTGGCCGTGAAGTTGTGTATGATGGCGCCCACGGGCAGTGATTCGCTCACCTGCAGCTCGATCGGATCGAGCGGCCAGCGGGGCGCATTGTCATTGACATCGGCCACCTCGATCTTGACGGTGATCGCGCTGCTCTGCGGATTGTTGCTAGCCGAGGTGTCCAGAGCGCGTATCTCTAGCCGGAACTCCGTCTGTAGCTCGCGGTCCAGCTGGCGGGCCACCACCAGATTGCCCGTGTTCCTGTCTATGTCGAAGGCACCCTCGATCAGGTCCTTGGTCAGCGGGTTCAAGGTGTATGTGACGCACAGTGGATCGTTCAGCTCATCCAGGCTGTTGCTGCTAACTGGCGGCAGCTCCGCGCGCTCATTGGGGCTAATCGAGCCCACGACATGGCCCACGGTCGCATCCTCGCGTACCTGCGGGAAAAAAATCGAAAGAAAAGAATAAATAAGGAGTAAATAAATGCGGCAAAGGCAATTATAGATTATTTGCTGTTTGGGGCATTAAGAGAGTGGGCAAGGGAGGGCGCGAGCGGAGGACGCTCTACTTGACTGCGACGCGGTGCCTGGCCTGGCCTGGCCTGGTCTCGTCTGGTCTGGTCTGGGCCGGGGTATCTTAATCTCAACAACAGTGTTGAAAATCCAATCTTAAAGCAATAATTCATACTTCAAGATTACGAAGGCAGCAAACATTTAAAAATTTCATTCCCCCAAAAACAACGCTCGATGTCGATTGCTGCTGCTGCTGCTGCTGCTTCTCAGGCCAAACGCTTTGTTGGACAGAGCGGATAGAGGGGGGACGGTGCTACGAAACCACCAAGTGCCTGGCTTTGGCCATGGCCAAGGCATTGGCAATGGCATTAAAAAGAAATTATGCATTCCGACCAAGTTGGCGGCCCCGAAAATCACTGAAGAAAAATGTGAGCCGAATTGCAGGTTGACGGCCAGCGAGGGGCAGGGGGGATGTGTGGTGGTATGCTATATGTTGTGTGTCTGTGTTTGTGTGGTGGTGCAGCAGCAACTCCTCGCATATAAGAATTTAATATGCAAAACCGCAAAAACCGTTTCGCAGCATAAAAACAAAAAAGGTTTTGCGTTGTTTGCCTCCTCGGCAGGGCTCAGCTCGCAGTGTATGTGTGTGTATGTGTGTGCATCTTCTTCTTTTTTTTCATAATATACATTGAAAATATTGTTTGGGTCGCCAAAATGGAGACACAAAAATGACAGTCACGAGATTTATGCCGCAGCCAAGATTACGCAGGAAGAAGGTCTGTCGACTGCTGCTGACTGTGGTGCTGGTGGTGCGGCTGCCACTGCCACTGCTGCTGCTGCTGCTGCTGCTGATTTTAGTGGTGCTCTTTGGTTTGGCTAACGACTACTGCTATGACTGCGGCTGACCACCAAATTATGCAAGGCAATATTGCTGCAAAAATGGACACTGCCAAAATGGCGCATGATTTGTTGTGTACTTTTATAGCTGACTGTAGGCCAAGCATGAGAGCGAGTCGTGGTGCTGCTGGCTGTGGTTGTGGTGGTGGTGGTGCAGCAACATGCAGGGTGGCTGAAATTGCTTAATTACAAAGATGCATATTATATGCTGACTGCAGCGAGCTCAAACCAGAGCTCGATTTGTTTGTGAGCCGCCAAACAGGCCAACAGCCCAAGCCAATCAGGCTGTTCCCACTCCTGCAGCTCTTCCGCCAGCTTTTTAACTGCCTGGTCAACGCCAACGCATAAGAACAAAGCGAGAAGAATGCAGATGCAGTTGAGGACAAAGCACGGAATCAAAGGCAACCGCCAACGAAACGCAACGAAATGTGTCAATTTTAATTGTTGCCGAAGCGGATTTAAAAGGCGAACCGCGGCCGGACGCACAGGGTCAGCTGACTGACAGACCACAGACAGAGTGAGAGCTAGAGCGAGAGCGGGATATCTGTATGGTTACTTAGCAAGAGGGAGATAGAGTGAGACAGAGAGAGGCGAGAGGCAATTAAATGCATGTCAAAGCGTCGCAGCCATCAGACTCGGCTTTTCGTCCTCGTCCAGCAGAGTGTCGGAAATGCGGCAACAGCAACTGGATGAAGGATGAAGCAAACATGCGCAGGCGGCTCTGAGGGTCTCTGGCAATGGGAATGGGAATGGGAATGGTTGGTGCTGGATTGCAGATAGGCATGTGTATGCAATAATGTGCAGGGTATGCAAAACATGTGCGAATCGAACGTGATAAAAATGTTAAGAGTCGCATCGTTTTTAACTGCTACAGTAAAATGCCGAAATCTAAACAGCGCGAAGAAACAAGAAAACACTAAAGTTTAGAGGCAGAGCGAGAGCGGGAGAGAGAGAGAGAGGGAGAAAGAGAGAGAGAATCAACGAATGATGAATACACTTGCAGTTAAGAGGGCTCTAAAACAGAATTTCAAAGGGCACAAAAGCGCTGAAAATTTTAAGCTAAATATTCAAATACAAAATTTACACCCATTAATTAATGTGAATTCCCAACATAATATACATAATAAAAAGTTTCTAATGGATATGTCTTCGAACTGATATTCCTTTTGGTGGTAAATGCTATTTAAACATAAGTTGGGCAAATCAAATTACTATAGATGATATACATACTATATAACTTTGTTCCATTCCACAAAACATCTACGTCAAATACTATATATGAAACTTGACTAGATCGAATTAAAGAATATATTCGCAGCATAGGTTTCTTTTTTTTTTTTTTCATTAAAGTTTTTTCCTATATTATACTTTCGTGGCCCATCAAAATGATTCAATTAAATTTAGTTAATTAATATTTATATTGAAACAAATTGAATAACATTTCTCCGATATATTAAGTTTTTAAATGTAATGAATTAAGTAATTAAATTCAATTGAATAAATTGATTAAGTAAATATGAAATATTTGTGATTTACATATTTTAAGATCTCAGCAATTTTAAATGTTGCCAAAGATAATATAATTAGCCTCATTTTATTCAGTTTCCATTTAGAATATAAATTGTATGTAAAGCATTGTACAAACTGATCCTAACAGTCCTTAAATATCTCGATTCGACATTCCCTGTTTAGCTAAGTGCATGTCGATTCGCCTTGTATGCTTTTCATATTTTCACAGGCAGTTAAAGCATTCGGTATTAGGCATATCCATTATAATGCTCAGTTGACGGTTACGAATTGCAGTTAATGGGAAAGCGGGAAAGCTGAGTGCAGCGGGACTGCAGTCACAGTTCACAGAGTGACAATTACGCGTGCGCCATGAATAACGAGAGTCAAGAAAGATGTTGTTGCCTTCAAGTGCCCCTCGCTGCCTGCCGCCCCTCAATGCGCCAGCACTGGGAATGCAAATCAGGAAGAGTTTGCAGCACTCGCACCCGCGCTGACCACCCTGAGCCGCCCGACAGGCCAGAGTCGGGGCGCGCTGATGTCTGTTTCCGAGGCTGGGGAATCGTGTTCTTGGCCATTGTCACGTGACGCCCGATGCTACAAATCATCCGCACAAAAGGCAGGCGACAAACGCGCTGATCACGACTGTTGTGGAAAAAGAAGCAGGAAATCAAACGAGCCAAGCTGGAGGGACTTCGTGTAAAACTAGAAGCGTCAAATAGACAAAAGTTTTCCTGGAACCACCTGGAAGAAACCTGCTCTACCTCTGCACTGCCACTGCCTCTGCCCTCCGCTGTGGCCGCTGGGCAAGTGACCCGCCCATAAATCTCTCACTCACCCTGAAGACCAGACTGGAGCTGGTGAACGTCGGCCGATTGTCATTCAGATCGAGCACCTCGACGCGCAGCATTCGCAGCGTCTGCTTGGGCGGATTGCCGCCATCGGTGGCGGCCACCGCCAGGCGATAGATGCTGCGCTCCTCGTGGTCGAGGACGACGCGAGTGCGAATCACGCCAGTGTTGGCATCAATGCTGAACAGGCCATGCCCATCCGAGTCACGACCCTTCAGCAGCGAATAGTTGATGGATGCATTCTGGCCGTGATCGCGATCGATGGCGCGTATGCGCACCACCTCGGTGCCCGGTGGCTGCTCCTCGCGCACGCTAACCACATCCTCCTGCGGATCGGCTATCTCCGGCGCATTGTCATTCACATCTGTCACATGCACACGCACCGGTGCCCGGGCACTGCGCATCGGCGTGCCCTGATCCCTTGCCTCCACCATCAGATCGTACAGTTCGCGCAGCTCCCGATCCAGCGGCTCGCGTGTGCTTATCTCGCCTGCAATTAGAAGGGAAGAGGCCAAGCATTTTAGTTTAGTAATTAATCAAGTGTCAATGGGATATGAAAATGTTGGAATATGGAATACTCTATAAAGAATCGGAGCTATTTAGTTATTAGCAGAGATATTAGATTGAAAAACAAATGAATTGCAAACAAGATAAGTTCCGAAATTTTAAAGTTCTCATGAGAGCTCACTCTTAATCTAGAGATCTAGAGACCGAGAAAGAGAGAGAGAAAGCGAGAGAGCGAGATAGAGAGTGAGAGCTACCGCTAACAATTGTTGATTGGTTTTGAAAATGTGGCTCGTAACTGGGTCGCAGATGATTAATGCCAAAGTGTTGGCTGGTGGTGTGCCAGTGGTGCTGGTGGTGCCTCCGCCTATTGCCATCAAAATGTCATGCCTGGCAGCGTGGCGGCCAAAAGAAAATCATGTCAGGAAAAACGAGTTTGCCAGAGCCTCTGTTGTTACTGCTGCTGCTGCTGCGGCTGCTGCGGCTGCTGGCAGGATTAGCAGCACGCGATCTCCATATTTAATTTAAATGAAGCGAGACGCTGACTGTGGCTCCTTTGCCAGTCAGGCCCCTAGAGCGGACACGCACACACACACGCACACACACATATGCACATTGGCCTGCAAAATGTCAACCCAATGATATTCCATTGACGGATGAGCTGACAGCGTTAAAACTGTTGTTGCTCAAACACTAATGGTCATGCGCTGCTCCTGGCCTGCAGCCGAGATAGTTGGCTGCCGGCTGCGCCATCTACCCATCTAGCCATCTAACTGGCCATCTAGCCATATCTCAAACAGATCGCATTTTATCGCTTGCCCCATCGTCAGCAGCAGCAGCAGCAGCAGCGCCGTCGTCGTCCCCGTATGGGGAACTGGTTTCCGTTTGCTCGTGCGCGTTTGATCTATGGGCGACGTGGGCAATGGCAAGGAGCAGTGCAGAAGCGACAGCCAAGTGGAGCAGTAATGAATGACCATGGGTCATGGCTGCTGGCTTGACAGTGGCTTCTGCTCGGACACGAACTCTAACGGCGTTGAGTGAGCTGTTCGGGCTGCGACATTTTGTGGATTGGCGGCTACCGCGCAGCGCGAACATCGCGAACATTGCGAGCACTAATTTATGGCAAGAGGATGCGTCGACTCACCTGTGACGGGATGCACCTGAAAGCTGGAATTGGCTGGCAGCAGGCTGTAGCGTATGGCCGCATTCTCGCCCAGATCCGCATCGCTGGCACTGACAACGCCCACAACGGCGCCGCGTCGCAGATTCTCCTCGATGCGAAACTCGTAGCTCTCGCGCTGGAACTTCGGATCATTATCGTTGGCATCCAGCACGCGGACCAGCACACGGGCGCGCGCATGCGCCGCCGGCGTGCCGTTGTCGGTGGCCAGGACGGTCAGCTCATAGCGATCGCGGCTCTCTCGATCGAGTGCCGCACGCAGATAGATCCAGCCGGAGTTGGGAAATATGCCGAAATGCTGGGCAAGATCGGCGTCCGGGCCGCCAGCGTTCGCCAGGCTCTGGCTGGCATTATCCGCGCCCGCGTCCACGATGCGATAGGTGATGCGTGCGTTGTTGCCCGTGTCGAGATCGCTGGCATTCACCTGGATGATCTGCAACAAAGAGAGTTGAGAGAGTTTGCGTTAATTTGGAGCAGCCAGAGATGCAGAGCGACAGAGACGGGGAGAGTCTCAAAGGAGCAAGAGGAAAAGAGATCTACATGCCAAACACGGCTGGCGGTCATCAATCATCCACTGAAGCGGCGGCATTGGGATCTCTGATGCATGTCTGCGTAAATCTCTAGAGGAATCCCTAGAACTGCAGCAACTCGTTTCAGCCTCGTGATGCCAAAAGATATAAAGTGATTTTATGATCAAAACTAGTTCAACAGGCAGCATGCCGCATGCCGCATGCAACCGGCCTGGACACAGCAGTGGATGCAGCAGCAACAGCAACCGCAGCATCTTCTCTGGGGTGTTGAGATATTTTAAAAAAGATATGACGCCTGCCTGACAAAAGCGTGACTTTTACGGGCTGTTAATCAAATTTATGTTGCGCATTTAGTTTGCATTACAAAAATTTATTTTTCAATAAAACTTCAGGCAGCCGAACGTGGCTGGCATCTGCTGCTATAGAAAACCCAATCATAGTTATAGAAAATGCCTTTACTTTAACCGTACTTTCGCTATAAATTATAGACTGTCTGACTTAATATTTGCATGTGAGAATTTTCTCATTAGATTTCTAAAGGATATATATTTTTCAATATAATATCATTTTACATAGAATATTTTTATGTTTTTTAGATGTTTATATTTTATTTTTATTCGATTTTTTTTTGTTTTAAACATAATTTCCTTTTAAAAAATTTTCTTTAGAATAAATCGTAAATCGCCTTCTAGAAGTTATATCCTTTAACGTAATTTCCTTTTAGTTTTTTTTTTTTACAATTTTGTTTTAAAACTTTCTAGTAGATATTTATTTGTGCTTCTTCTTCGTCTTTAATTTTTTCCTAAGGTTCCCATTTAAGTATCATCTCCTCTTATGATATTATTATATCAAAAACAATTGAAATTTATCTAGATTTCTATTCCTACTAGACTTTTTTCCCAAGTGCAGGGCCAACAAGCTGTGAGTCTTACCTGTGAATTAATGGGCCGCGATTCGGACACATTCACCGCATATTCGTCGCGCTCGAAGACGGGCGGATTGTCGTTGACATCCTGCACGTCGACGAGTATGGTGAGATCCGCCGAGAGAGGCGGCAGTCCGCCATCGGTGGCCGTCACAATTAGCGAATGCCGCTGCGCGGTCTCGTAGTCCAGATGTCGTGATAGCACCAGGTGGCCCGAGCGTGCATCGATAGCGAAGAGGGCAGCGCCCGTTGGCTGCGCCTTGTCGCGGCCCGGCTGGGTGGCATTGGCATTGCCCGTAATGCTGTAGGTCACCTGCCCGCTGCTGCCCGAGTCCTTGTCGTGGGCGTGGGCGGCGAACAGCGGTGTGCCCAGCTCGGCATTCTCGGGCACCGAGATGCGCACCATGCTCGTCTCGAACTCCGGCGCATTGTCATTGACGTCCTCCACCTCGATGTTGACCTGCGTGTGGCCATAGACGGGCGGGTCGCCGCTGGTCGCCTGTATGTTCAGCAGAACCTGCGCCTTGGCCTCGTGGTCCAGCGGGCGGGCAATCCGTATGTTGCCCGAGGCGGGCTCAATGCTAAAGTAGCCATCCGGATCGCCCGAGTATATGGAATAGCGCACCGGACTGCGTTGAGCTGCAAGTTGGGAAAGAAAGAAACAGAGTGAGAAAGAATTGATGAGAAAGAATGTGAAAAGGGGGAAGCGGGAAGCGGGAAGGGTTCAAAGGGTTGCCAAAAAGATGCCTCATTAAAGGCAATTCAAATGCCAGTGAGCCAAACAAAGGACGCGCAATGAGTTTGCAGATGGAACAATAGAGCCAAAGAATGAACGAACACTGAACCTCTCGTACCAGATTGACACATGAGAGGAGCCAGCCGAGGGGCCTGGATCAGCAACAGCGACGGCGGGAGCAATGAAAGGAAGTGCACAGCGAAAGCAGCAAATTAAAGCTCAAAATTCATTTTGCATAGCCATTCAAAACAAGAAGGAAAAAAAAAACAGCAGACTCCCAACTTCAGCCAAGTTTTCGTCTTTCCTCCCATCTACTCCCCGCCCTGACCCAGCCTGCCTTCGCCCGGTAGACAGGCACTCGAGCTCGTGTCTTGGCCTTTTGTATCAGCGAGCAGGCGAGCGAACGATGACGAGGACGTGGAATATCGTTGATGGGTGCAGATTTCTGCCGAAATTTGCGTTTGAAGTGTTTTGCTTTGGCTTTGTTCTGCATGTCTCTCTCGGTTCCCTCCCTCTGCCCACACTCTGCTTTGACCTCATCCCCCCATCGGCTCTGCTCCTTCACCTGCTGTCTCTCTCTCTCTCTCTCTCTCTCTTGTGGCCCATTTTGCGCTCTGCTCTGCCAGTCTTCTTTCCTTTTTGCGTTTCTTGTACAAATTTTATTTTAATTTTCCGTGGCTGTTATATTGCAGGCAGAGAGTATATCACTTTTCGCATGAAATATGCAACAGATTGCTGAGGAAAGTTGAGAGTTCTTGCAGCAGTCATGCAGTCTTGCAGTCTTACGAGCTTAATTAGCTAATGGTCATATATATCATATACTCGTAGTTCTTTAGGTTCTGAATAAGGACATTAGATCTGTGTACATGATATCTCCTTTAAGGATCTTGCCAGTTCGTGCCATTTATCTACAATTAATTTCATGAAGAGAAACAAATTCGGTTTCTATAAACTCTATGCATAATATAGAAATATGTTTATAGAAATATACAACTATACTATATATAAACATCCTCATATGAAACTCCTGGCTTCAGCCCTTACTTGCCTACATTACACTTATTAATTCAAGGGTATTAGATAGTCGCCATGCCTAGCATATGCTGTGCTACTTTTCGATTTTTTTTTGTTTTTGTTTGGTGGCCCAACGATTGGAGCATTCAACCGTTGGTCCATTCAATCGCCCGCTCATCCGTCCGTCCGTCCATCATATGCGCATATTTTGTTTTCCAGCTCACTGAACTAATGAATGCAATCCAATACAAAGACGTCGCGACGCTGGCCGCCAAGTTTGGTAGCCACGTCCTGACCCAAGCGCAATAAATATATATATACACAATATATATATATATATATATATATATATATACACAATTTGGGCAAACAGATGAGCCTGCCCTGTGGCAGGGCCTGGCTGGAGCGAACTGGAGCCGGAATTCGTGTGCTACTTACCGGTGTCACTGCTGGTGGCTATCACCGAGCCGACGACTGTGTTGCGCGGCACATCCTCCTTGACGTAGTAGTTGTAGCGTGCCTTCTCGAAGATCGGCGGCCTTTGCATGGCGTCGATGATGCTGAGGAAGACGACGGCGTCGGTGCTGGTGCGCAGGCCGCCGCCGTCCGTGGCTGAGATGTTCAGTATGTGCATCGCCTGGGTGCGCACGGACAGCATGTCCGGCCGTACGACAAAGATCTCGCCGCTGGCACGATCGATGCGAAAGATGCCGCCCTCGTTGCCGGCGACAATGCGATACGACACCTGGCCAAAGCTGCCCGCATCCGGATCCGTGGCCACCACGGCCACAATGGGCATGGACGAGCCGCTGCCCTGTGCCGGGCCAGATTCGCGCAGCGATACGTTGTATTCCCGCGGATAGAACACCGGCCGATTGTCATTCACGTCTGTCAGCTGGAGCTTGATCATGGCCGTGGTGCTCAGTCCGCCCCGGTCGGTGGCCAGCACCGGAAACTCGTAGCTGTTGCGCCGCTCATAGTCCAGTTCGCCGGCAATGCAAATCTCGCCCGAGGCCGAGCGCACCTCGAACTCCGTGAGATGCTTGAAGCCCTCGCCGAGCGTGTAGTTGACCATGGCATTCACGCCGCAATCCGGATCGCTGGCCGACACCTGAGGGCGCAGAAATGAAAGAGAGAGAGAGAGAGAGAGAGAAGTTAATATAATAATGATTATTGCGGTGCTTGCAGTGCGGCACTGTCGCTGCCGGTTAAACGGTTGCTCTGCCAATTACAAATGAAGTTGTCAAAATTTTAATTTGATTTAAAGGCAACGGCTTAAAGCCCGCGCAGCTTAACTTAATTTGCAACAGTCAGTGGGGCAATTTGTTCTGGTCATGCTTTGTATAGAGTCTCGAGAGCAGCCTCAGGCAGCCGCGTATTAAGCGTATGTCAACTTAAATTTCGGCTTTTCTCATTTTTTTGGAGTTGCTGCTGCTGCTGCTGTAGCTGTACAGGAGCATTGACCTGGCTTTAATGGCTGCCAATTAGTTGGCATTTGCGTAATCAACATTTACATTTAACGGGCTGCACGCTGCTGGCCTACGCCACCCTAAAAATAGCCCAGCATCAGAGCAACGCTAGAAGGCGGAACAGTGGCCTGACGGGGGCACTCAGAGAGTCAGCTATGGCATTTTGCCAGACGCCAACGAACAACGAGCACAAAAAATCTGCAATTAAAACTGTCATTATTTCACTTTAAATAGTGGAATCCACCCCGTTCCCCACTCGCCGCCTGCTGCTCTCGTCAGGCGAAACAGACGACAACAAGACGGGAGCTAACAGTCCGCCTCCCGCAGTCTCTGCCTCAGTCTCTGCCTCAGTCTCTGTATCTCTGTCTCTGTTTCTGTTTCTGTTTCTGTCCCCATCCATCCGTTTCTCTGTCTCTGTCTCAGACTCAGACTCCCAGACTGATATGCATTTAAAGCGAAACGTGTCCACGTCGCGGCGACTCCTCACGTTCAATTTCTGCGCTAATTACACTTTTTGTAAGCCAAAGGCATCGAACTGTTGGGTCGCAACGGTCCGCCTGGCGAAGATCTGCTTAGATTGCTGTTCCGCTGCTCCGCTGCTCTGCTGAGCTGCTGTGCTGCTGTGCTGACTAAAGACTTTCATTAAGCTTAGTTGGCAGCCGTTTAAACCCGTTTAACCCGGGCGAAATTGTCGCCAAGCAACGAAGACGACGTCGACGACGATGTCGTCAGAGCCAACAGATTGGCAATTTTATCTGTCAACAACATGGAACTGCTGTTGAGAAACACGGCCCAACGACAGATCCCGATGGCTGCCCTCGCGCAGCTGCAGCAGACGCCCACACGAAATAGCTGCTGGGATGAGCAGCCAACGCCTGGACCTGGACCTGGACCTGGCCCTGACTCTGACTCTGGCCCTGACCAAGTGGGCTTCGTCTGGGCCAGCTCCCCGATAGCCCGCCAGCAACAACAACAGCAGCAGCAACATCAGCTGCAGTGAAAGGTAAATCAAATCGCCAATTCCAATTGCCAGAAATAAGTACGAAAACAATGAGACAAAATGTAGAAAGAGAACAAGAACAGCTAGCATTGGGAAAGGAACGAATTCAATTGACCAGACCAGCCGGAGGTAGATATTTAATAGTCAACCTTACAGCCGATTGCTCCTCGGGGGCCTGTATGACTAAATCACTTCACTGAGAGCCAGCTTCAATAAAGCAAAGACTGTACGGGCTTACACTTAAATTGTGGAAAAGTCAACATACCGTTCGATAAGATATATACTTAATGGGCCTCAGAAATGTCATACTCAATGCGTTAAGGATTTCGTCACTCAAATGCTTCAGTACACCAGTTAAGTTCTGATAAAAATCGAGTTCGTTGCTCAAGTCATTCGTTTTGCCTGCGCGCGCAGGTACTACAGAAAGCCCTGTTTGTTGTCGTCAAAACTTTTCAAGAGTTATTCATCTTTGTCAGCACGCACTTCCTCACACATACTCAGCCGAAACACTCGTGCGGGGTGTGTGTGTATGGGTGTGTGTGAGTGTGTGCAACAGCATTCAATAACCAATTATGGGCTAACAAGGCCTCAGTTTCTTGACTTGAGCTCGAGATTCAGCACCAACTCCAACTCCGACTCCAACTCCAAGTTCAGCTTCAACTTCAGCTGCGGCTGGCTACTGCAACCGCTGTTGATGTATGCAAATAAGCTGTCAAAAGTAATTTCATTCAATTACCTTATTTATCGTACGAAACAACCAAAACGAAGGAGAAATTCTGTCATGGCCAAAACCAAACAGCTCGGCCAGCACGAAGCTCGGCCAACAACAATGCGGTCGGTCGAGCTGCCAGTTGATTGTCCCGCTTCTTGGCTAACTGGCGTGTGAGGCTCGAGGTGCTGAGAAACTATCCGAGCAGCGCTCCCCATGCAGCCAGCCAGTCAGCCAGCCAGTCAGCCACATCCTGGGCCAACGGATCGTGGTTTGGCTTGATTAACACCTCGGCTAGCTAGCCAACGGAGTAGAGGAGCAGCGGCCACTGGCAGAGGGGGGTGGGGGAGCAGAAACATTGCATTTGGGGCTAATAGAAGGTGGCCAAATGTCGGTCGTGTCTCTGCCGCGGATTATCAAGCAGCCAGCGCTTTTGATAAGAGTCGGACATGTCTTGAGGCCCGTGGCTTACTGTAGTTGCTGCAACGCCTTGCTCACCCTTTCCCCCCTCACCCAGTGCGTCTAATGCAGCATGTGGCATTCGCTGTTGTTGTTGTTGCTGTTTTAGTTGCTGTTGCTGTTGCAGCATAGGCCAGGCAGCAACGCAGCCTTGCATATTTTTATGCAATTTCCGGCAGATGTGGATGATTTACCTGCCCCGTGAGTGTGCCGTAGCGCGTCTGATGAGAAATGACTACGTGCCACAGAGAGCAGCATCAAATGCGAGGCGTGTAGCAGCGCCACACAGTGCAGAGGTGGCCAAGGGGACGGGCTGAAGAGTTTAGAGTGCAGCCTCCTGATTGCCAAATACTTTGAGCTCATGCGAAATCATTTGAGCAACATGTATTCTGAATGGGAGCCGTGTCTTCTAGCCATGACAGCTTAGATTAAATGCTAACGGTTGCTAATCATATTGTCCAAGTGTTATCGATTAATCGAACCTGCCTCAAAGTGGCGAAAATTACAATTATTGAAGTCATGCCACATATTGTCGAAAATCGTGCCTAACTCCGACTCATTTGGCTTAGATATAAAGCCATAAGCTGTCTCTTGTCTCTTGTGTGTGTGTGAGTGTGTGTGTGTGTTGAGCATTAGCATACCCTACTTATGGATCAATCAAGAGTCTCAAGCCAGGCTATCACGCTACGCTGTAATCCAATCTCCCTGGCACACATTGCAATGGGGCCAATGAAAGTGTTTGCTTCACTATTGCTGCTGCTGCTGCTGTTGTTGCTGTTGCTGCTGCTGCTGTTGCTTGTGTGGTTTGGCGGTTGCGTGGGTGGCAGCTGTGCGCGCAGAAACCGTGCAATTGTATCGATTGCTAAGGCTGACCAGCTGATATCGAATTGGTTTATACAAAATATGAGAGCACTACTCGCTCCCCTCCTGCCGCAGTCGGCGCCCTTTGCCGGCTGGCTGCGTTGTATGAAGATTTCACACTATTTCATTGATTAGTCACGGGTTCCCAGTCTCGAGTTGCCAGCTTTCAATAGCAATTGCAAGACTTAGTCTTGATATTTCCGCTATGTCTGCATTGGCTTGTTCTGCTTCTTCTACTTCATCTGGCGCATCTCCTGCTGTTGTTGTTTAATTTTTCTTTCTTCTGCTTCTTCTTCGTCTACATGCCACCTGATTTATGGTGACGCCTTATCAGCGCCTCTCAATATTTATTGCAATTTTTAGAAATTATTTTTCGTAAAAATTCAACGCGTTCGGCACCCTTTAGCCGAGCCGCAAGATTTATATGTGAGCAGATGTAAGGCTTTGATGAAGAGTTGCTCTCACTCTCTCTCTCCCTCTCCCTCACACAAACACACACACACTCACGGAGTATCCCTCAGTATGTGTGCGATTGCAATTTAAAAGTTGAACCACATCCACAACATTCACATTCACAAAGTTGTGTTCTTTGTCGCTGCTGCTGCTGCTGCTGCTGCGGCGCAGCTCAGCAAACACCGAAAAGCAATTCTAACAGTTGTTGACCGTGCTCCGCCGCACCACCGGCCCCGCCACGCAGCTTGTCGTGTTATTAACAATTTTTAATTTTCCGGTATAGATTTCTGAGCCACAAGTGCGACGATGCGACGTGTCTTCAGACTTGACTCTGATTCCCCTCCCTCTCTCTCTCTCTCTCCCTCACTTTGCCTGTATTTGCTCCACCTTGTCGCCGGCTGCGCCTGCTCTGACTGTGGTTGTGACTGTGGCTGTGCCCGGAGACTGGTTGCATCATCAAAATGCATCTAACAAGGTTGTTAGGTGTTAAATAAGTGTGCTTAAAAATTTATCTTGTACATTTTCCTCCATTTGATTTATGTTTTGCGCGCCCCAGCCAAAGAAGTCAAATGAGTCGGCGGCGCTGTGGTGTGGTGCAGCGGTGCAACGTTAGTTTTTCACTATTTTTTAATGCTAGTCAGCAATGGAGACGGGCACTTGGCACTTGGTGGTACAGTTGGTGGTGCTGTTGGTGGTGGTGGTGGCGGTGTGGCAGCTGTTGCAGCTGTCTGGCCACGGCCACGTTTCAACTTTGAGCCAGTCGCCTTTCGCTCAACGTGCCAGCGAACAAACTTTTGCTTTCGCCACAAAAACAAAGATCCGATCCCCAGCAACGAGTCGAGCTACGTTTTGGACTCATTGGGCGCCCATTGCCATCTATTGATAAATCAAAATTCCAATACATGCGTGCCGAGCAACGGGGCAAGGCGGTGCAAGATTTGCATTTGGCCGCCAGCTTCGGGCTGGACATGGAGCTGCAACCTGGAGCCTCTGGCTGGACTTGACTGTGACTGCAACAGCAACAACAACAGCAACAACAGCAACAACAACGGGAACAACAATTGCATCGCCAAATGGCCAAAAACATGCGAAGCCCAACTGCAAGACAAGGTAACTAAGTATGCAAAAGCTCACTCAATGCTCAGCATGGCCAACAGCAGCAACAACAACAGCTACAACAACAAAACCTCAACCTCAGCCACTGCCACTGCCACAGCGAACGTCACAACCACCGCGAATGCGTTTCTTGTGTTTGGCTAAAAAATGCCTTTTTGCTGTTTCTCTCGCTGCTGTTGTTGTTGCAGTTGTTGCTGTTGTTGGCAGTTGCAGCTGCCACCCGCCGTCGTCCGTCCGTCCGTCCGGACAAAAATCTTGGCTTAGATGATGGATCGTTGCATAAACTCGTGAACGTTGCCAGCTCCACGGAATGCGCACGTCCTCACGTCGCTTAGAAATGTGCGTCGTCGTCGCATCTCTCCGGTTGACGGCCAAGGCTGGGGAGGAGGGCAGGAGAGTGAGAGCCAAGGCTAATGTCAACGCATTCTAAGTGTCTGCGACAAAGCCGAAGGATTAGAAGCACAGAGAGTAAGCAGAAAGTAAACAGAAAGTGTGGGGCAGCAATCGAGAATCGAAGCTATCATATCCCTATATGATATATTTATACGAGAGATGATGAATTTTATTCGAATAATAGCAGAGCTAAGCAGGAGCTAGTTTGTGGTCATTCTCAGTGCTCTTGAAACACAACTGTTCAGGGAAATTTAATAATATTAAATTAAATAGCAATAATTAACATACAAAGGGAACCAAATTCAATATAGACCCAGGAATAAAAAGTTTTCGATATTCGTGTTTTTTTTTTTCAAATTAAATCACGCGCTCCTCTCTAGCAGCAGCCCCGCTGAAATAAGGCCACCTTATCGATAAAGAGCCCTTCCTCTCATTAAGCTGCAGTTCCTCTCGCATTCAGCGCTAATTAAGTTGGATGCACGCTTCACGGACCTCAGCTCGTCCTAGATGCTCCGCAGCCCACGCGGCGCGCAAAGCCTAATGAAATCAAGAGCGACAGGAAGTGATGTGGTCATGGCGCAAATCAGCAGCAGCGCAGCAAATGATGCGGGTGCCCAGTAGCAGGCAGAACCCATTCTGAGTGGCCGTGGCGGAACCAGAGGTTGCCACAAAAAAATAAAAATAAAAATAAAATAAAAAAATTCTAATTGGCAGGCAGCGTGGGGCCACAGGCCAAGAAAAATCTGATTTTGACATGGCGCCCGCTTCTGTTGCTGTTGTTGTTGCTGTTATTGTGGCTGCAGTAACGGTTAGCTGGCTGGATGCTGGAAGTTGGGAGTGTTCCACTAACTGGAGCAGCAATTAATCAAACAATTTTGAACGTTGCTTGGACAACATCAATTAAAGTGTTGTGCGAAATTAATAAGGCAAAACTGTCATAGACGAGAGCAAGTGATTATATGATAGATACCCTGTAGGCAGCTGCTAAATGCTTGGCTATTATGGCTCAGCTGATAGGCATATTGACAATCGATATTTATCGTTTGTGGCGATGACTGAAGGTATTCAATATAAACCCTAATTCATATACAAGGGATATGCCCCGAAGGTGTTCTATAACCTAAAATTGATTTGAGCAGTATGAAAATAAATTTTAATAATATATTAAGGCAGAAAAAAAGAGTTCGCTTTAGATAAATAGCTCTTCATGGATAGTTTCCTTTTGCTATTGAAATACTTATATAATTTGGCACACACTAATATCCCTTTCATTGCCAGCTAAGCAGCATATTAGCTGATTTTCTCATCATCCAACATGAACAGTTTTCTATTTGTATGCCCGAACTGCTTTCGCGTTTGTCGCATGGCAATTTGCTTCCGCCCAAAGAAATAAAATAAACAAGCAGCCGAAAAAAATCAACTACAGCGAACAGCGAACAACTTATGCGTTGTCGCATTGCCAGTTGTTGTGCGATTTATCGATTGTACCAACAACAACAACAACAGCAATGGCAACATCAGCTGTAAACAGTTACAAAGTCTGGGAAACTGCGTTCACTGGGCTTTCCTGCACATCTCTCATGCAGTGACAACAGCAGCAACAACCACAGCAGCAACAACAATAACAACAACAACCACGTTGTTCAATTTTCCTGTTAGGTTTTAATAAAGCACCTTTTTTTTTAATGGCCAGCATTTGTGGTTGTTGTTTGACTTTCGCCTTTTCCACAATCCGCAAAAGTCGCACCAAAAATTGAAAAACTAGGAAATTGTTCAATGAGTTTCCAGAGGTTGTTGTTGTTGCCTGTGTTGTCGCAGACAACTGGCTGCACTTGCCATACGCTGTGAACTGACCATAACTGCCAGTTGCATCTCCATCTGCAATGCAGCGTGTCTCCATTTGACTTCGCTCTGCCCTGCCTCTGCCTCTTTCTCCATTGCCATCTATGCCTAACTGGAGCAACTGGGCCACACAGTGAGCCGAGAGCCGCGTGCTCTCGGCTGGCACAGTTAGTCTGCTGATCCGCTGCTATCCAGCGTTTATATCGGGGCCTTTAACTAAAAGGCCTGCGATAAAAATCACAGCAGCCCTTCCACAACAACAGTCAGCCCGTACCCAACGTCGATTCGGAGCTGCGCTTGCAGTCGCTACAACCACGCATTCAATTTCGTCCGCCCACGTGATTCCATGTTTCGTCCGTCGATCGTCGATCGTCGATGGCTGATCGCTGATCGCTGATCGTTCTCTAGGCCAATAACAATCACAGCCAGAGTTTGTGTTTTGGATATTTGCATAAATTCTGCTAGCAGCCACAAAAAGTGGCACTCCAAGTTCCACAGTCGCAACCACAGTCAGAACCACAGTCTCAGGCTTAGCTTTAGCCAATCTGAAGCCGAATTCCCCTGTTGCCCAGTTCTAGTTGCAGCCGCAGCCGCAGCCGCCGCCTGGCGAGCGAAAAATTGCAAATTGAAAATGTGAAGAAGAGCGCATAAATTTATTGAGATTGTGTAAATATTTGCGCAGCATCATATGGCCGCAAATCAAAAACGTAGACAACCTATATAAAGGCTCCCGGAAATTGGATGCTAGGCTCTATAAATCAGGCAGCAAAACGAGCAATTGCCCAAAACCCCGCAAATTAAATGAACGAAAATAACTTTTTGATTAAAAACAATGTTGAGTGAACGGAAAATCAAACTTAATTCCTTGCTAAGAATATTATGAATTACTATATACGTAATTATCTAATAGAAATCTGTGATATTTTTATCCAAATTTATCCATCGAATTTTTATGTTTTTATTTAGTGCCAGATATATGGATTAAATTGTGTAAGGATTGAGCTGGAAATAAAATAGAAATCTTTGATAAGAATATTATGAATTGCTATTCAAATCTTATCAAAAATATTTATCAAAACAAATTTGTGCCTCTTTTATCCAAATTTATCACTCAAATTTTTATATTTTACAACTTAGATCCAGGTACGTAAACAATTGCCATTTTATATGCAGAGTCTATATGGCCTAATAAATAAGACAGCACTTTGTTGGTTTTTATTTCATTGCCGCTGACTTTGGTCACTTTCGATTTGGGATTTGGAGTTGAGTTTGAGTTGTGGCTGGAACTGGAGTCGGATTCGATTACAGTTTCGGTTTCATTCGCCTCTGCCAACGCTGGCTGATAAATGCGCGCAATGGCACGTAAAGTGGACAAGTCTAGAGCTGGCAAGTGGTTAACGCTAACGGTACTAGGCAGCTAGGCAGCTTGGCAAGCAGGCGTACCAGCAGACAGCCGTGGGGGGAGGTGGGGCGAACAAGCGAGCGAACCGAGAAATCCATAAGTTAATCAAAAGTTCAAGTTTTGCCAGGCAACTCGTTGTTTTTCTGTTTCTGTAAACTTAAATTTGCGTAATTTAAAGCAATTCCTGTTATTTGGCGACGCACCCACACGCCCGCGCTCCCGTAATGTACAGCACAGCTTAGAGCCAGGCCAACAGTCGCATAAATCAAACCACAAAGTGGCTGCAGCCCGGGAAGCCAAAGAGCCTGAAAGACTTGGCTGTGTGGAACGCATGTGGATTGCAAGTGGAGCGTGGCCAAACGATTTATGCGATTTTAAATATCGATTTTGTTGATTTTTGTGAGGTTTTTAGCCTGGCAGGTGGTGCTGGGTCGTTACTCGAGTGGTGCCTGCGAGCCAGCCAAGCCAGGCCAGGCCGATAACCGTCGCAGCCAAATTAATTATGAGTGTGTGCGGCCCTCCCCCTGCGCCCAATTCCAGCCCCGCAACGCGGACAAATTCAATTTTCACTTTCAGCTCCGCCGTTGGCCGCAAGTGTTTTTCAATGTTTGGCCTGAAATATTTGTGGCCATTAGCCAAGCGCACTTTTTCACTGCTAAAAGCATTATGCAAACACTCTGCAATTAAGCCGTGCCCCGCACACCCCGCACCACCTAGAGTGGCACCTCTAGCTAATGCTGGCTCTCGTGCCAGACAGTGGGCGTCAGGGGCGTGGCGTGTGTTAATTATGCACTAACAATGACAAATGCGCGTCAGCCTGGTTAATCAGGCGAAAGAGTTCAATGGACGCCCCCAGCCAAACGGCGTACCGCCCACCGCCCATCGCCCCCAATCCTTCCCCCTACCACATAGACTGACCACTGAGAAACCATGAAACAGCTTCGCATTCCATTCCATCGCGCCACAAACCGCAATAGCAGCAGCAAATTCAAACCGCAAATATCAATTTTATTGTCTGACCAAGGCAGAAGCATCGACAGCAGCAGCAGCAGTGAAACCGCAAAAAGTACAGATAGACTCGAGTCCGGCGACAGAAACCTAATCAGAAAAGTCAGCTTCTCATCTTCCTGATGCGATTTGTTCCGACCACAGGAACAAATGACAGCGATAATGAAAATGTAAGATCCCATGTTGGCAGCCAGCCTACTCGATTTCCATTGCACAGATCACTTTCACTCGCAGCGAGTCATGAGCATTGCAATCGTCATAATGCTGCGACTTTTGATAGACCGCAATTTATGGCTGATTTTAGCGTGTGTGAGTGTGAGTGTGTGTCTGTGTGTGTGTTCAACTGTCTGCCTAGCGCAACATTTGCGACGTACAATAATTTTTGGCTGCTGCACAGCACAGCTGCTGCTGGCGGGCATAAATTGGTTTGGGCTTTATATTAATGCAAATATCTGTTGGGGTCTCTGCGTTGGCGACCCCCCGCCAGCACTAGCACCAGCTTCGGCTCCAGCTTCAGCTCCAGCTCTAGCCCCAGCACCAGCACCAGTCTCACAGCCGTCCACTGGCGATCGCTGCACCGATTGTCTGTCCTGGCCAGTGCGCAACATGTATATAAGTACAATATTTTTATACCCTGTATTTACCAAAAAGTAGATGGGGGTATATATCAATATTGATTAAGATTGTGATCAAACTGAATAAAACGTGAAACTCATAGTGTATATAAATAAAATAAAATGTATACATATTAACTACAGTGGAACATATAGATAATATTTCACTTATTAATCATAGACTCTAAAACTTCTCTTCAATTACCTCTTGCACACTAAATGCCTGAATATACCAGTTAAATTCTATTTCTAGGGTAACTGCCAGTCGAGCATGGCCAACTATAGCATTTTCATTAGTTTCTTTTATTTTTGGCGCTGTAGCTGGGTGCCTTCCGTTAGCTTCCAGAGCTGAGCGCTTGTTACAAACGAGTTACAAACACCTGTCATTACTATGGCAAATGGTGGTGCATATTGCTGTGGTGCATATTGCTGCTGTCCAGACTGCGGCCGCGTCTGACACTCAGAATTGCATAAGTTCGTCGCGTTCGTCGTTTTTATTGTGCCGTTGTTTATGAAAATGATAAGCAGACGCGATTTATGACCAGCAGCAACAGACAACTGAAACAACAACTGCAACAACAACAACAACCACCGACAAGACAATTGGCAAAACAACGCGCGACTTTTTAATTGGGACGCGCTCCATTGTGGTTTCAGTGGGTGTGTGGATTGTATGCGGAGCATGGGGGCCAAAGTTGGGCCACGTATTGCAAATTATGGGAACTAAAACAAAAGACTTAGGCAACGAACTTGCGCGTGCACTTCCATTGACCATTCAACCGCGCTGGCCAACGAGCTGCTTATGCAATTGGCCCGAAACTCGTTGCGCCTAATGACGGAAATATAATGCGTTTGGCCAGCTCCAAGTGCTCCAAACTGCACCACTCTCGCACCACTCACTACGCTTATCGCATGCCATTTTAATAAACCATTTTTTCAATTAGCCTCCTCGTCGAGGGAAGCGCTCGCACAAAAAGCGAGCAAATCCGATGCAAAAATGCGCATAGTTTAGGCCAAAAAGCCAACCAGCCAGCCAGCTAACAGCTGCAACTGGGGCAAGTGGGCCATCGACTACGACGTCGCGGTGGCCTAATAGAAAAGCCAACAAGTTGACTTGGCGGTTCGCCTGACTGTTCGACCAGTCTCACTCTCTCTCTCTCCCTCTCTCTCTCTCTCACTCTCGCACCACCGAATGGATGGATGGTGGAGTTCATGGAGCGTCGCGCTGTTGTTCGAGTTATGAAGACACAGCCAAATAGTTTTTGACAGTTTCCAATTGGCCGCGAAATTATGTCGCTGCTCACGGTGGCCCGCAGCCTCATCATCCTCATCTTCAACCTCACCGGCAACAGCAACATCATCATGATGCTGCTGATTATCATCAGCATTGTCATGGTGATACAGTCACTGACTGTCTCGGACATGGAGACACGCACACATCAAGTTGACAACTTCAGTGAATGGCTCGGGTTGTGCAATGCGGCTGACAGCTTCGGGAGTTAGAGTTCGCATGACAAGCAATGCTGCTTTCGATACGAAACAATCGAAATCGAAATAAAGTATCGATTGTTGTTTATGCAAATATTTCTGTATGCGGTCATTATTAATTCATAATCGCACAAGGTTGAACCAGTTGGGCTATTGATAACGAAGAAAGTTCCAGCTTTTCAGTCAAACAACATTTGGAGTCTGCCAAGCTGCTTTTCATCATCGAAGTCATACTTTCATTCAAGACAAGCGTTAAGCAGACCCGACACCCCCAGATAATCCGACAGCTGGTCATTTGCAGGATCTCGGCGGCTGATGGACACTAATTGATCATCGAAATAGCTAAATGACTTTTGGTATTTGGAAAGTTTTGCAGCCGAGTAAATGGGAGTCCGAAATGCTTAAGAGAATCAATGCATTGCTCTGGCAGCAGCTCATAAGCGGCACGCATGAGGGGGCGGGGAGTCTGACCGCGTTTTACGAGCTGGGAACAAAAGTTTTTGTTAAACTTTCAATTAAAGTTTGTCTTATTGTAAAATAATCGACTTTCTATTTGCCAGTTGTAGTTGGCTACTGCTTGGTCCTAGGCGCTGACGGGGGGAGCGGTGAGCAGAGTCTGTTAATGCAAATGGTATTTGATTGCTCAACTTTTGGCAACCCACAAAAAAAAAAAAAAAAAGCTAGAGGAAAAAGTCAAATAAAAACGAACCTGGCAATATCCCAGTGCAGCGTTTTGTGTGCCAATTTTGGTCAGCGATGCGTGACTTTGTCGATGTCGTGTTTGTTGTTTTTGTACGGGTGGTAGGCGGTGTAGGCGGCAACGGAGGCGGGTCAGTAGAGTGCGGCAACTGCAGCGACTGCGGCTGCCAGTCAGAGATGCCAAAATGCCAAAAGAGCCACAAAGACTATAAAACAAATTTGGTCAAGCCAAAAAGGAAGCCTTTTTTGAAGTGATTTATGCTAATTACGAGCAGCAACCCACAAGCGACAGCAGCAGCAGCAACTGCAACTGCAACTGCAATAGCAACAGCAACAGTTGCTACAGCTACAGGAAAGGGCGTTTAGCAAACAATTTTCCGACTGGCAGTGACTGCACGTGTGGGAAACTCTCTGCTCTAGCCCAAGCAAACACATGAATGCACAGAAAAAACAAAACACGAAATATATACATATATATATATCGCATCGGCCGTATATGTTCGTTATATATAGAAAAGTAATTTATTTAGTGACACGCCCACCAGCGATATAAGCGAAATAATCTTAGTTTTTCTTGGCGCTGGCGCAGGTACTGGCCAACTGGCCTGGACTGAAGTGGTCACAATATATAATTAAAATCAAAAAGGCCAGATGTTGCCAGCGCTGGGCTTGCAGCAAAGCGTAAAACAGCCAATGATAGCAGCAGCAGTTGCAGCAGCAGCAGCCGCAGCAACAAGGCGTATAGACACAAAAGAATGAGAATCAACGCAACGATCGATAGAATAGAATGTGGCAATAACAAGTAAGAGTGATCTAGTCGAAAGTGAGTTGCTAAGAAATACCCTGCAAAGGGCTTAAGGTCATCGTAATGATATATATATATAGATCAATAAAGATGTAGAAGCAATAGCAATCTGTCTAGAAAGGAACTTAAATTGCCCCTGCTATGCAAGTATTTCGGATATCAATCTGTTTATCTATATTTTATAGAAACTATCTATATTAACGAAGATATTTGACATTAATCCCCAATGGAATAGCATGCTGCCTCTTTAAAAACATTTGGGCAACGGCAAACGCTTTCTTAACGCACTTTCAATAGCTGCAGGGTATTAACAACAACTGGCTTAAACAAAGAACTCAAAGTAGAGCTAGCCGTTCGCTGCTCGCTGCTCGGAGCTTGAAATGTGCAATGAGATTGAAAAGGGCGCAGATTGCCCAGTTATTAGCTAAGCCTGAAGTGGAGACCTGAGCGGTAGACAGTAGGGGGCAGGCAGCAAGCGCTATAGCCTGCTATTAAAGCAATAAGTTGGACAACGAAAATTGCACATTGAGTAACGCAGAGTGCTAGGAAAATGAACTGAGCCAATGGCAGCGAAGGGCAAGACACGGAACTGGCATGAGCACGGAATGTTGGATTGAGTGGCCGAATGGCAGAAGGCGAATGGCGAGTGCGTCACCACGGCAATCCCCACCTGATGTGTGAGTGTGTGCGCGTGCGTGTGTATGCATGTGAGCCATAAAGCCGAGTTATGTGGTAATGATGGCAACAAATGGCCAGAATGCATCGCAGCCACGCATAAAGCATGTGCGGCCACCTCTGGCCAAATTACTGTACTTGCAATTGATGGCCAGCAGCCGTGTAATGGTCAGCGATCAGCCAAACAAAGAGCACGCCAGACCAGACCAGACCAACTGAACGGGCAAAAGAGATATCAGTTAGCTGTCGATAGGCACAGGCCGATGAAAGTGTTGGCAGCAGGTGCACTGCGGCCAGGTCGGCAGCAAACAATTGATTCCACCCAGTAAAAGATCAACATAAGTAATATTTGCTGGTTGAGTGCTGCTATAAGAATGGGTAAATCGATATAATTTCATCGATAAATGAAAAAACTTGTTTACACTATGGAAAATACTACCAAAAATGAGAATATGTGTAAATGAAAGAAAATAAGTATAAATATGTACATAAATGAATATAGATCAACTATATTTACAGACTAAATATCGATAAGAATTTCGATAAATTTTCAGTGATAAAACCAATCAAAGTGCATGTTATGGAACTATATTATTAGAATAAAGAACATTTGTGTGTGTCGAAATATAACGATATACATAATTTATGTGAATATCATAACGATGTCGATTAGTCAAGAATCACAAAGTAACTAAGATATTCCAATGATAACTCCAAGCTGATAAGAATACAGACATACCAGAATCATATAGTAAAATGTTCCGATAGTTCTTGGCTGAGATACCAAACATTGAAACAAATTGTGTTATATCGATTAAGATAACATATCGGACTCTCGATCTTTGCACTATTTTTGCCAGGCCTTAGCACTGCGACGGATAGATAAATGCTCTGGGGAAATTGAAATTCCTGAACATGACTGGGGATAATCACCGCCCCCCAAATCGAAGGCTGATAATGGGAAGGACCATACGTACGATCGACTGATCCAGTAATTGCAGCTGCTGTTGCTGTAACGGCTGCTGCTGTTGTTGGGGAGCTAAACAACTTTTAGATGATTTTTCGAGTGAATAAAACAATAACAGCAACAAGTACAATTGGGGGGGAAGGAAGGGGGACAAAAAGGGAAGGGCCACTGGTAATGGGTATGCGAACCAGATGCGTTGCCATGCGATAGTTGCGCTTGCTGTTGAGCTTGGGGTTGGGGTTGGGAATGGGGATGGGTCTGGTTCTCGCTTCATAGTCTCAAGTGTTTGATGGTACTTAAAAACTACATTAAAAAATAATAACAGCAAGCGACGCCAAAGTTTATTGAAGGCACAGATAAGTGATCTTGTAATCATCGTGTGGACGAGACTGAGCGATGGAAGACGGGAGAGCAGAGAGAGAGAGAGAGAGGGAGAGGAACGGGGCAGACGGCAACGTATGAAAACAATAAGAAATAAAATCGATAAAAATGCTAAAGAAAAACGAAACGAAACGAAAAGTTGGCATTAAATGGCTGATGGCCTGTCTGCGACGTAGACTACGGAATCGGCTTGGCCAGCGTCGGGTGCGTGCATTGCCAGTGTCCGTGGCCAGGGGCAGAGCTGGACACGGGGTCAGCATGTAAGCCAAGTTAAGGTGTGTATTTGCCATAATTTGCCACAGCGAACACAGGAAAAATGGCTGCAATGCACCACAGAGAGAGAGAGAGAGAGAGCTAGAGAGAGAGAGGTAAAGTGAAAAGGGGGGCGTTTGCTGGATGAATGAAAGCGAGGACAACTCAACTGTCGAGGAACTTGAAGACCACTCGGACCACTGACAACGGCACGTCATCATCAGCAGCGTCATCAACTTTGATGGGGCACTCGAAGCGATGGACAATGGGCAGTGGGGAGTGGGGAGTGGAGAATGGGCAACGGCAGCCCGAAAAAATAACATTACATATTTTGGGGGCTGAATAAATATTTCTCTGCAGCGATAGCAATCACAACACCAACACAAACACACACACACGCACGCAGAGAATAAGAAGAAGAAGCAGTGAGTTGTGGCATGCTGGCAGCGGGTGCGGCGGCACGGCAATTTGATGGTAGATGGAAGATGGAGACGTAGACGGCGCTCGCATGTGCGCTAAAATTGAACAAAATCATCAAGAGTGATCGACATGTGAGCCAAAGTTAATAACAAAGCTCTGTGACTTTGGCAAAGGGAAGGGCCACAGGGAAGGGCAACTGCAGCAGAAATGAAGTTTTGCCCGGTTGTTGTTGTTGTTGCTGTAGAGTGCGGGGAGCAGCAGCTGCTGCTGTTGCTGTTGCTGTTGCTGATGGAGGTGAAACTGAAATACGAAGAGCGAAATGATTTTTAATAAGCGATAAAGCAAAACTGCTTATTGGCTTCTTCTGGCAAAAGGCCAGGTGGAGCCGAGCCGAGCCGAGACGACTCGAGTCGACTTGAGTTGATGCCAATGTCGGGCTGGGTCTTTGCCGCAAATATTTATGCGCGCACGTTGCGCTGCACAGGTCGAACGGTGAGGGGCGACGGGCGACCGGGGACGGTCGGACGGGCTGCCACAGAAATTATATTGAAAGCAAATCGAAAAGCCAACAGCAGCCGTTGCAGGCACAACAACAATATGTATACACATATATAAATACATATATATATATATATATATATATATATAAAGGGACAGGCGGACAGAACTTTTTCGATCATACTCATCATTTTTGAAATTGCTTTCAACACCAGTTGGCAGCAGTTGTTGTTGTTGTTACTGTTGCTGCTGTTACTGTTGGCGGTTGTGGTGCAGGCTGGTGGTGCGTAAAACCATCAACGGCGACGCTTGCATCAGCGATTGGCAGGCAACACAGCTCAGCTCAGGCAGCCAGCAAGGGCGGGGGCGGTGGTGCTGCCGGTGGTGGCAGCGCGCGTGGGGTGTAACCCACGGCGGCGTACGCGCACTTCGTTAGCCAATGCAAGCAGCCAGACTCCATTTGGACACGGCCGTGTGGCTGTGTGGTTGTGATAAGCATTTTGCGTTAATTTGCCCGAATGTTGCTTAATGTGCGCAAAAAAGAAGAAGAAAAGGAAAAGCCAGTAGAAGAAGCAGCAGAGGAAGCAGTCAAGTCTGTCCCGGGGGGAAGCTACTTCCATTCTAGATGCTTTATCGCTAATTGGCGAAAGCAAAGCATATATAGCTGGTATTTACTGTAAGCAAATAACAATTAAAATGAAAAGGCAAAAGCAAAAGCAAAAGCGATTTGGCGTTGCAGCTGCATATAAAACAAAAGACTTAAGCAACAAACTTGCCAATGTGCTTATCGGAATGGAATCAGATGCAGCGGCAACCAAATTGATTGACAGCTTCGCTAAATCATTTGTGCTGCCAAAGTGTCAGCCAGGTCCTTGAGCCAAGCCAAGCCAAGCCAGCAGAGGCATGAGAACGAACTGAAGCAGGAGCTGGAGCTAAAGCTGAAGATGAAGCAGGAGCTGGAGCACAAAGCGGCACCGACAGCTTCAAGCGATCCACATAAATACACACAATTGACAATGATAATCAAATGTTATGCTAAAAATCTGCCAATGCCAAAGCCACAATAACAACAGCAGCAGCATATGCAAACGAACTATAAGAAAAATAAAATACAAACCAGAAGAAGAAGAAGAAGGAGAAGCAACAGCAGCCGCAATGCGCACAGACAATGCGTACAAATCGTTGACAAAAATTTATAGTAGCAAAAGAGGCAGCCAATGAAAAGAAACTAAGGCATACAAAGAGAAGAGGGGCCGAGGGGAAAAATGAGCAGCTAGACAGCACTCGCAGCAGCCGCATGTTGTTGTCCTTGTTGTTGCTGTTGTTGTTGAACAACAACCGAAGACAACAGAGCTGAACAGAGCTGAGCAGTTCCAAGTCAAGAGCTTTGCACATCCTTGCTGCTAGTTTGCATACCAGACTGCAAAGCTCCCCCCGCAGCAGTTACACTGAGAGAAAAAGCTGAATGGGGAAAATATGCAGTGAGAAGTACATTACAGAAAATATATTTATGCTTTTTCATAAAAATAAATGCAGTTTAAGCATTTTTGAGTTCAATTCCATTTCAACTTTATATTTCGGCTGCATCTAGATTTTAGTCAATTTGCACACTTTTTCTTTAAGTGTAAGAAGCCGACTCGCCGCCAAAATCAGTCAGCCATGCGGCTTCCGACGACGACAGGGACGGAGACAACGATGCTATCCCTACGATAAGAAATTAAATTAACGAGATATGTCAACGATGAATTCATTGCCAAGGTTTAAGCGCAAATGCCGCCATTCTTGAGCCGCTGCTGCTGCAGCCGCACCACAACTGCGCCCCTGCGCGCCTCTCGCCCGGTTGAGTTTTTGCATTTGTGGTTTGCGGCATGCCTGGCGCAGCGATTAGCTATGCTTTGGCATTGCGTTTAGCCCAGCGCAGCCAAGCGGTGACCCACATGGACATTCAGTCAGTCACAGGTAGCACACACACAGACACACACACACACACGGGTATCCAAAAGGGTCTGGATTTGAGCTCCTTTTAGCATTTGCCTGTGTCTGCCTGCTTTCAATGTCAATGTCTGCGCCTGGCTGCCATTCTTCAATATAATGACATCACAAAAGCCTCAGCCATAGCCAGAGCCAGAGCCAGAGCTATGGCTTCTCTTTTCAGCAGCCAATAAGCCCGGCCCGATTCATGCACCGTCCGGTGCTGTCCTGCTGCCTGACTGGGCTGTACGATTTTAATCACATTTCTTTTGAATTAGATTCGAATTGTTGTTTCAGCAGACACACACACACAAACACACACAGAGACACATACACACAGACAGTTTTACTGCCTTTTCATGAGTCAATCAACAGTCGCGTCTTTTGCATATGTAACTCCAGCGCCCCCTCCCCCTCACAATGGCCTCCCTGTTTAGCGCTTCTCAGAACCAAACAAAAATGTGCATGCATACATATATATATATGTATACTTGTTTGTGTATATATTTCGATTTCGATTCAATTTAAGCTGCTTCGCATTCGATTTTGTTGCAATTGCCTTTCGCTTTTCTTGGGCAGGCAACTGTCAGCGCAGGTGAATTTATGTGCACAAACCTAACTGGACAGTAAATCATCTGCACCACCGCAACAGCAGCAACAGCAGCAGCAGCAACAACAACATCAACAGCAGCAGCAGCAGCGCTGATTGTCTGCTACCCAGGGCCAGCAGCAGGACCAACTGTTGCCTTCTTGGATTCTTTCTTCCGCTGTTTTCTGTATAAAAATATTTCACTTCTGGCAAAGGCTATATGGTGACAAAAGCAGCGGGCAGCAACATGTTGCTTGTGCAGATATTGTTGCTGTTTCGCTGTGTTCCGTTGCTGCGGGCTGGCTGCTTGCTGCTGCTCTTTGGCTCTTCTAGCTGACAAAAAATGTTCATATTTAAAATGCAATACGCTAAAATCAACTCTAACCCCGGCCCCATTTAAGCCGAGAGCCATGCTTATGAAACACTCAACAGCAACATCCACTGCAGCAGCAACCACAGCAACAACAGCAACAACATACTTCGTAGAGGTTAACATCATTATTTCACCTTCTAATCAAAATCTAACCATGTTTGTGCACATTATAAAGTCGTGTGTGTGCATGTTGTTGGCGTTGTTGTTGGTGTTGTTGCTGTTGCTATAGCTGTTGCTGTTGCTGTTTGGCTGTGTTGCAGGCGGCGCCTTTTGCTTGCCTCTAAATGTCAAAAACTAACCGAAAAGCGGTTCACAGCATTCGCTGTAGCTGATATCAGCTCACACTTTGAGAAACGTATTTATTGCCATTTATTGGCCAAAGAAAATCATGCGCGACTTGACCCAATGAGAGGCCTGGCTCAGGCCTGCTCAAAATTGTGTGGCCAATTTGTGTCATATTGGGAATTGGCCAGAAATGAAGCCATTACATACACACACGTTGCCGTTGCTGTTGCAGTTGTTGTTGTAGGTGCAGTCGAGTTATCGACTTATCGGAATGGGCGCCTGGTCTAGGGCTGTGGCTGTGGCTGTGGCTGCGGCATCTTTAGCCGCTCCGCACTTCATTAGCGTGCAATTTAATTTGCACACACACTCCAAACGCATCACACACACGTACATAAACATAGACAGAGAGAAAGAGAGAGAGAGGGGGAGAGAGAGAGAGGGAGAGTTGCTGCAGCATTCAGCAGGAAGTCGTTGCCTGGGCAACGTCTGCCAGAGTTAGCATTTGCCGCTGCCCCCAAGATTTATCAGCAATATATTTGTGGCCCGCGCTAAGGCCTCTGGGATGCCTCTGCCTGGTGCTGCCTGTTGCTGCTTGTTGCTGCTGCAGCTATTTAGGCATGCGCATGGTCAACAATGTACAGGTTTCTGCTGCAAGTTGCAACTGCCGCATTTGCTCGTATGTTTTTTTGGACTCGCTTTGGGTTTGTTTGTCTGTTTGCTTTTGGTTATATTTACTAATTGAATCGACACCAAAAATGTAAATGCAACAACAAACAACGCGCGCCCCGGACCAACTGACACTGACAACAACAATGGCACCAACAGCAGCAGCAGCAGCCACAACAACAACAAGCTGCGACCACTTCCAGTTTGGACTTTGCTACGAATCAAGTGAAGCAGCAGGCAGATGCTGCAACAGCAGCAGCAGCAGCAGCAGCAGCATCCACGGCCTCAGCCAGAGCCACAGCCGCAGTGCCTGCTTATGCCGCCACGCAAAGTAAACAATGAGAAAATTTATGTTAGTCAAGTGCGTTTTCAACGGAAAATGAGCGAAAATATATAAAACTATTGCGCGTAACGAGCGCAGCAAAATGCTGAGGCTAAACTGTGGCTCTCTCATGCCCTTGCCAAAGGTATGCAAATGATGCTGAGAGAGAGAGAGAGAGAGAGAGAGAGAGAGATAAAGGGAGAGAAATAAGAGATGTCTAAACTTACAGAAAGAGTATTCAGTTTATTAAGCTATATCTGAGTCTTACTCTAATCCATTTTGGCATATATTCAGCTTCTAGCTCCAGGCGAATAAATGAAATGGCTCTCTCTCCAAGCATAGGCCAAGCTATCACAAGCTCTCTATATATAGGGTATTTCATATTCGGCACTCTGCTTCCAACTCGTTCTACTCGTTCTCCTGCTCAGTCAACGCGCATATTTGTGTGGGGTTTTTGGGCTATGCAGCTGGCGCGGCGGGGGGCAACGGGACGAGCTCAGGAACTGGTGACAATCAGGCGACGACGACAGATGTCGCAACAAGCTGAAGCACATCAGCTGCATCAGCCGAAACGCAGATTGAGCCAGCTTCTAACTGTACTTGTGTGTCTATGGCCTTGCCGCCGCCGGCATGCGATGTGCGAGACGCAAGCGGGGCAGAAGACAAAGGCAGAGACTGATAAACAACGGCAGGAACAACAAAGTTGGAAAGCAGCGCACGACACGCAAAACAGGCATCAATCATGCGGCAACTAACCGCCATTGAAGCATATGCTGATGGCTCGAGTGGAAGGAGGCAGCGGGGAGCGGACAGCGGACAGCGGACAGCTAACTGGAGGCTGGGAGCCAAAGTTGCTGTTAGCTGTGGGCACGACGCCATTTACATGAGGCGACACCTTGAACTAGTCGGCCAAGACAAGACGTCGACTCTCTAGCTCTTGGCCAGAACTTGTCATGGGCAATCATAACGTTGCCAGCCAGCAGATGGACGGCGGGCATGTGAGCGGGTCTGGCATAACCGTTTCCCGTTTGATAAGCGGCTCTGACTATCAGTTGTTCCTAATGAGGCTGCGGCTAATAACTGCTGCTACTAGTGGGAAGTCGAGTGATGCGTTCCAATGCCCACGCCCAGCGACACGCCCAAAAAGTGGGCTCGCAAAAGTCACGCGAAATGCAAATCGAGCGGGGCAGAGTCAGTCTCAGGCTGAGCCAGGCCAAAAGGCTCAATGCGCACTAGAATTTGGCCCTTTAAGCCCAGCTGCAGCTGTTGTTGTTGTTTTTGTTGCTGTTGTTGCTGTTGCAGTCCGTAAAAGGGTAAAATGCCGTAGAGCACAGAGACAGCGTTGGAGCAGCTACGCGAAAATCTGCTAGAATTTGCCATTTTGGGCACAAAACATTTAGCCATTTGGCTGCAACAGTCATGTAGCCTGTTTCATGCCAAAGGGGTCTGGGTCGGGGCTGTGTCTTGGCCAAAACACACTCACACACACACACACACACAGTCACTGGCAGGCATACGTGTGGAGTACATGCAAAGCATGGCCATTTGTAATTACCAACATGGCCGTCTGCCATAACAAAAGACTTAAGACACAAACTTGAGCCAAAAATTCTTTTTCTTTCTGTATGTTTGTTGTTGTGTTTTCATTTTTTTTGGTAACTCTTGTGCTCGCAAATTGTTGACCAATTTGTGACCCAAAAATGGACTAAGACAATATGACAGCAGCACCCACAGTGCCCACTCGCTGCACGCACCACTCGATTGCCCACAGCAGTAGCAGCAACAGCAGCAGAAAAAACAACAACAACTACTACTACTACAAATGACCACTGACAGGCGGCAGTCAGTGTCGGCAAGAATCTCACAGTCACGTCATCAACATAACATCATGATGAACAACAGGCAGCAGCAACTTGACTGCTGCTGCTGTTTGTCAAAATGGCCAACTGCAGAGGTCTGGGAAGGCGGTACATGTGAATACCTTCTAGAGGCAATCAGTAGCACTCAAAGGAAAGCATAATATGAGAATGTAAAGCAGGAAAGACAACAAAACAGAATGAAAAAAAAAAGAAAAAAAAATATGAGCAGCACAACAGCAGAAAGGGAGAGAGCGAGAGAGAGTGCGAGAAAATGGGTAATAAAAGGGAGAGAGCGAGAGGCAACAGCAAGAAAATGGCTACCAAATTTAGTGGCTCTTCGGCCAACTGGACTTAAGGGCTCTGCCCCAAATAACATATGCACGTACTATAAATAATACGCCCTCATGTTGTTGTTGTTGTTGTTGTAGTTGGCTTCTTAAGCGGCTTTTGCGGCTTTTGCTCTTAGCTCCTAACTCTCACCTGGCAAATTAACTTTAACGCTTCATTCTTCGCTTGTATTTTATGGCCAGCAATAGGGCGTGGCCATAATTGTCTTAGAGAGAACAAACAGTGCGGCTTCAGTCTCTTACCTGTAAGTAGAAAAGAAAAGGCAAATGTTAATGCGAATATTTCTTCAAAGTTTCGAAAACACCAAGAAGCAACTCAATTAGCTGTTCACAATTTGCATAAATTATATTGTGAGCAGCGATAAGAGCTAAGTGAGAACTGTGTGCGGCCCAACAGCAATGTGATTAATCCATGTGAAAGTAGAAATTAAATATATTTTTAGATGAAAACTGTGTGTGTGAGAGAGAGAGACAGACAGAGAAAAGGTTCAGTTTTGGAGAGTATCAAATAAAGGCCTTAACGAATGCAGACATGTGGCAGAGAGTGCCGGGCTAAGGTGTGCCCTTTAACTGGCAATAGAAAATCTTATCTCTAGTCTAGGCTTTACTTTCTGACGTAAATATGTAACCAAAGCTTCAACGTATCATAAAGTATTACTAAGCGTTCTTATCCATTCAAGCTTTATGATCTAACCCAATAAACTCAGTTTCATTCGCTGATCAAGCACTGATAAAAACTCTTTCTACATCTCCTCAGTGTTACAAGTCTGTCATGACTCTGAGAACTCCCCATTTATAACCCACTTCAAAAGCGTACAGGGTATAGAAATTAATTAAAGCACCTCAAATCACAGTCAGTCAGCCTCAGCTGGGATTGAGATTGAGATCTTTGTCTTAAGAGCTGAGCTACTACCTCAGCAGTTACTTTCGCCTCGCTTCAAATGTTCTTTATGGCCAGATGGCACTTCATCAAATGACACGCCCACGCCGCCCCATAAATGACGCCATATTTGGCCAGATTTTGTCTCTATATATCCACGTGTGACTGTGTGTGTGTGTGTGTGTGTGTGTGAGCAATTACCGCAACTCATTTCACTAAACGACAAATGATTGCGGCGCCCACTCGACCAAAGGCAAAGATTTTGACTCGTCGAACTGTCAAATTTGTTGACAGCTAAAGTCGAGTAACTTCGTGGAGGAGGAGAGAGGCATGAGAGCGCGGCTGGGTGGGGGCGTGCAAACACGGATGCAACGAACTGGGTGCCAATGAAAGCATCTCTTAAACTATGTCAACTCTGGTTGAGGGCGTTCGGTCGGGCAACGTGTGTTCGCTTGTTACGTTACACAGCACGAGTAGCTGCCATTCCAAGAGGCCATAAAAAAGCATGAGCAGCCCATAAAACTGAAAACTTGCAACTCGAAACTATGGCAGAGCCAATGCCTGAAACGCTTGCAGCCGAAAAAAAAGAAAAACAACAACAACTAACAAAAACAAAAATGAAGAAAACCCAAATAAACATTTGTGTGATTTAGTTAACAAAAGGAAAAATGAAATAACAAGAAAGAACAGTTAGTTCAGTGTTGTTTGACGAAGACTGAATGCTCTTTATGAATATGAAACTGAACCTGAGTGGGAGATACACTGCGCGTCATCAGGTTAGCGCCCCCCTTTACACTCAACCTCAAAGCTAAATAAAATCTAAACTATCAGAGCTCCATCTTTGAAATTTTTTTACATTATACTCCATTTATTTATCTTTAAAATACAAAAAGAATGGCTACTGTAACAATAGGGATTATTTTTTAATATTTTTTTTTTTGTAAAATGTACAAAAAACATGTAACAAAAATTTGGTCATCAGATTAGCGCCCCCTGCGCTAGATTCAATTTATTTAAGTTAATGACCAAAAATAACACCATATTTTAAGCTATTATTATTTTTAAGTAATATTAGTAGTGCGTAGTGCCGTTTTTTGTTTGAAACTACTTCAAAAATTCGATTAGGAGTGGAATTATAAAGTTGTTCAATATTATTCAAGGATATGGTTGGCCAAGCGTGTTCAGTACCTTCGATTAACTCTGTCTTTGCACTATAATGCTTTCCGGACTCATATACTTCCTGACCAACCATCCCCAGACGTTTCCAATGATATTAAGGTCGAGTGAGTATGGTGGCCACTCCATGAGATCAATTTTTTGGCCCTGAATCCAGGACTTCAGGGATTTGGATTTGGATTTGGAGCATTATCATGCTGGGAAATCTAATGCCGGTTTTCAGACAGGTTATAGAAATGCGGAACAGCAGTTTTAAACACGGTGTTATAGTCCTATGCGTTCATGCGCGATGTCAAAAATTTGAGCTTACAAGCGCTGTAGTAAGATATTGCACCCTACATCAATGCCACACCACCCCCCCGCCGCAACGGCTTGGAAACCGTTCCAAATTATGTTCTTCTATGCGTAGGTCATGGATATAATAAATTTAGCCATCAGTTCCTTCCAAATTAAATTTTTCTCATCAGAAAAGCCAACATGCTGCCATTGGATAGACCACGTCATGTTCGCCCGGCCAAAATTAATGCGTATTTCTTTTCTCAGCATATCGACTGGTGTCTTTTTTTTACATTCTGTTTCTTTAGGTAATTAACTTTCCTTATTGCTCTTTGGACCGTTGATAAGCTCGTCTTAACACCGATTTTATCCCTAATCTTGGTGGTCGATTCATGGGAATTCGAAGCTTCCCGAACTAATGCTCTTCTATTTCCTTCTGAAATCGCTTGATTATTGCCGCTTATATAGTTTTTTCCATAGTTTTCCCTATTTGTAAGAAAATTGCCACTTAGTTTTCTGTTTTTTCCTGTTTTTTCAGCAATTTTTTGGTTGCATAGTCTAGATTCAAAGTATGCCTCAATCTTTGATTTTCAACCAAAGATAAAACTGTTTCTTTACCCATACTATAAATATATTGAATGCTTTGAGCTCCACAAAAAATTTGGTGAGTGTAATTGCCAAAATAAGCAAGATAATTACAATTGCATTTGGGGGCGCTAATCTGATGACGCAAAATAAGTGCACACATTTTTTGCGAAAATAGAAAAGAATAGAAAATAAAACATAACGGGTTTTCACTCGCGCTTTTTTTTGGTATGAGAGACATCTCATATGATGATAATGAAATAAAAAAAAAACCAAGAAGTTGCGTGCAATAGGCAAAGAGAAAAACGTAAAAGAAAATGAGTGTAAGGGGGGGCGCTAACCTGATGACGCGAAGTGTATATGCAACATTTGTTGTTTTATACTATTATATTTTACTATTATATTTTATTACTACTTGCCCAATATTTATTATAAACTTAGCTCATCTCAGTTCGGTTTTTGGATTTTAACTCACAAGTCTAACTTAATGAGACTGCTTTCATTATTCATTTCGGATTTGAGCATCTCAAGGGATTTGCTAATTAGTAAGTATTATTTTGAGACTAGAACAATTTAGATTGCTTTCCCATAGTCCCATTTTCACTCTAATTAAAGAGAAGCTCAAATATAATTTTATAAAAACTTCGTTCAATGTTTTATCACATTTTCCTTCAACGCAACACAATCCATATAAACTTGCCTATGCTCTTTCAAAAGTAGTGCATTGCTAAGAAAAATGAAATAAAAACCAAGGCAGAAAAAATGTGCGCTGCAGTGCAGTCAGAGGAGGGCAGACGCAAGAGGCAAAAGACGGAAAACAAAGAGACATAAACGTCCACCCACTTGTTGCTGCCTGGCTGTTAAAGTGTCAGTTACAGCCGAGTGGAAGTGGCAGTTGCAGTTGCAGTTGCAGTTGCGGTAGCTGCAACAGCGAACAGCTAACTGTGGCAACCGCTGGGAATTCAGCCTCATCTGGGTTATGCGCCGCTCGCCCTTTTTAATTCGCTTGCTATCGCTGTGCGGCCTGTAAATATTTGGCATTACGTTTGCCAGCAAATGAAGTCGTTGTTGTTGCTGCTGCTGCTGCTGCTGTTGGCCAAAATGTTGCCAGGCCGTTCGACATTTGGCAGTTTAGCTAACGCCCTCGGGGCAACACTCAATGCAACTGCCAATGCAGCTTCCACTTGAGCTGCAGCTCCAACTCGAGGGTTTGTGCTGTGTGTGTGTGTGTGTGTGTGTGTCTTTTTCTTTGTGGCCCATCCGAAAGCTGTTGTCGGCTTCAGTTGCTTTTGCTGTTGCTGTTTTTATTTTTTTTCTTGACCGCCCGTTCAGTTCAATTATTTATGTTTAGACACCGACATGTTCGCTGCCGCCCCTCTTCAGGCGTCGCTTAACGGTTGTTGTGCTTTTTTTTTTTCTTCTCTCGGTCTGTGACAAGCGACACTTTTATGTGTCACTGGGTTGCCAAAGACGCCGCCCGCTCGCCTCTGTCCCGCCCCACCTCTGTGCTTGTGTGTGGGCGCAGCTTAAGTCATTATTTTGGGCAATTAAAGCCAGCGAAAGATGATGGCAACTGTTGTTGTTGTTGTTGCTGTTGCTGCTGTTGGCTGCTGCATGAAATTCCTTTTCTAATTATTGCGCCATTTTGTTAGCCGTTCGCTTTAGCGCATTCTTCATCCACTCATTACACGCATATTAAAATTTATTGCAAAATTTCTAAAGTAATTTCTCATAGAAGACGAGTAGCTGCGGCCCATAGAAGTAGCAACAGCTGCTGCCCGTCGCTGCTGTTGCTTGATGAGTACTCAACGCCTTCAGTTCCCTTTCGGGCCAGCAAACGATGTTCATTGCTTTTGCAGTAATTAAAGCGATTCAATTTTCTGATTAGTTCGCCGTGGCCATGAACACATTACAAGCCGGAGTCCAACTCCAAGTCCAGAGCCAGCGACTGAGACAGAAACAGACACAGAGACAGAGACAGAGACTCAGCCGGTTGTATTTCTGGCCGAAAGCCTGAGCCATAAAATGCAAAGATGCAACCACCCATCGATGTGGCAACAACGTGGCGATACCCATGCACCTATCATCCAGCACTTGTTCCTCAGAGTGTGTGTGTGTGAGCGTGTGTGTGTGAATACTATAAGGTGAATACTATCAGGTTTTATGCCCTTGCAGTGTTCATAGAAATTTTGGCACGAATTGTGGAACGAATTTCTGGCATGGCCAAACACAAATTGTACTTGTTATGTATCTAGTCCCTGAATATTAGTTTATATAACTCGCCTTAGGTAACTTTTGCCCATGCTAGCTATCATGTAAGAGATGTAAGGTATTTGTGTGTAGGCTGTAAAAAGTCAAGAGGCTGCACAATTTCATATGTGAAAAGTTGCTGATAGCTTCATTAATTAATTTATTGATTATTATTGTTTTATAAAAATATAATAACTGTCATTAATTAATTTTGTTTAGTTTTATTGTCTTTATGAATTTATTATTATTATACTATACGATAGGTTGTGATTATATACATATATATATATTAGTATTATTATTTTATTTTATTTTAATTTTTATTATTTTTTTTTAACTTTTAACTTTTTTAGTTTTTAACTTTCATTAGCTTTTATGAATCAAGCGTTTCAGTATTGAGTCTCTATGAAAACAATTTTTTTTTTGCTCTCGGAGAATATACCAGGCTCTTCATACTAAGAGCCAATTTATTGCTGATTTTAAGAATACCAATACTCAATACCTTTTCCCATATCATT
Organism: Drosophila arizonae; assembly: GCF_054131065.1. NCBI lineage: Eukaryota > Metazoa > Arthropoda > Insecta > Diptera > Drosophilidae > Drosophila > Drosophila arizonae. Next base: position 9,809,208 of record NC_142923.1, on the reverse strand, counting down.
TATTACACCAGCCAATATGTACTCAATAATTTATTACATAGATAATCTCTCATGGATCTATATTTGCATTTTAATGATTGAGATGATTCACACTAGACGCTCTAGACTCCTATATCTCCATATCTTCAGCTGAATTTTGTTATGTTTGATTTGCAATTATGAAATCATCTGCTGTTGCCGTTGCATTTGGCCAACTGCATTTTTGTGCGTTGGCCTCGTTAAATTTTAATTCACGAAATTGTTTCAAATGTTGAAAAAGAGACCCAAAAATGGGTTCACGATTTACGCAACATTCGCAATGCAATGCGCTGTTGCTGTTGTCTCGAACAGTTGTTGTTGTTGCTCAGTTGTCTGTGCTTAAACCGTTTTCATTCATGGGTAGACGAGGAGGAAGCCATTCATCGTGAAACTGTGAAAAACTCAATCAATAGCGCGCATGCCGATGCGTTGCTAAATGGCCATTTGGTGATTTGGCCATTTTGATCGGTTTCGCTGCGAGACGCTTTTTAATGGCAGCATTTTCCAGCGACACTTTTGTCATCCAGCCAACTGTCGCCCGGCCCGGTCTTGGCCAAATTTGATCTATGTACGCCTATTTTTGGCAGCAATAAATTACGCACGGCTCGCATTGAAACTCTTTGGAATCGATTGGGCTAAGCGGGTCCCACAGCTCGTCTCGGCGGTGGTTTCAACTGTTGCTGCTGCTGCTGCGGCTAATGAGCGCTTTGGCATTTTGGCCTGGCTAAAATATTTTGTTGTTGTTGTCTATAAAAATCGTTTTTCTTTTTTTTTCTATGTTTGCCTCTGCTTCTTCTTCTACAGTTTTTAGTTGATTTTGTATATCGTGTTGCGGGGCTGTGCCTTGAAATTTATTTAGCAGCGTTTTGGGCGTTGCGCTGCCGTTCGACAGGCAGCCACAACAACCAACAGCAACAGCAACAGCAACGGCCAACAGCAGCAACAACAACGACAGCTCATAATTAATTGAAAATAATAAATTTATGACAGATTTTCGACTGACGTCGACGCCTGCATGTGAAGTCGACTGCCTGTGTGTGTGTGTGTGTGTGTATGTGTGCTTGTCGCTGGGCTGGTTAATAGTAACGGTTAATGGTGTAACGCCAGATGAGAAAGCAAACAGCAACGGCAACGGCAACGGCAACAACAGTGGCTGCAACATCTAAGCAGCATACAAATAGGCCAACAGAAATTTTTAATTAAAGCATTTTGTCCGTTTTGGTCCGCCTGGCTGCGGCCTGTTCCCGGTCAAGCAACCAACTATTTGTGGGTGTTGGTCGGCATTACCGAACATGTGCGAGCGCAGGTTACTAACTATTTATATATACATATGGATATACTATAAGATATACACACTAACGCACTTCATTGAACCTGGCCCAAAAGGTGGGCTAAAAAGGCAAGTGGCTTCAGGCCTTAATGGTATCTAAGGAACTGTGTGCAGCAATGCTCTATTTAGAGTGGAGCTATGGGGCTGTTGAAACGAAGACTGTGATTGCTGTGTCCCTTGAATAGATGAGCTAATCATAGTCTAAGACTTTTGTTAATAAAACAGATTAAGTTTCTGCTCAAACATATTGAATAAAAATGAAACTATTTAGATACAGACTTTAGTTACAGCTTGAGACCTGCGGTCATTATAAAGCCAGACAGGTTTGCTATAAGTTCTTCACCTGACTTTAGATAAAATCTTCCTTCTTTTCACGTACTTATATATCTCTTATATTTGCTTATTCACAAATTTCATTTACTTTAAAATATATTTTCGATATTTTCAATCTCTTTCCTCAGACATAAGAGCATCGTTTTAGGGCTTGACTAGCAAATCTATCAATCTCATACTCCACATACGTATAACATTTTCATCTTATACTTATGTATCATATACTCTAAAATATATGCAAAGTTTAGTTAACACACACAAATATTCCGTCTCATTCAATCAGTGGGCATAAAGAGTTGCAATAAAAAATGCTTATCAAATATATATATGGATACATACATATGGAAAATGTAAATCGATATTCGTGAGTGTCGTGCCACACTGTTAATTTTACAGCGCACGACTCTGACTAGAAACAGTTGCACACTTTAATGGGCATTTGTTATATTTAATTCATTTTGTATACCAAAAGTAAAATCTAGCATTTAAGTGCCTACTTTCAGCTAGTGTCATTTGGGAGATTTAAGATTCGAGACGCCAGCGCGAGCTGTGCCTAATGCTCATTTAAATACACGTTCTCAACTCTTTGTGGCAGCCGTTACTTTTGCTGCTGTTGCTGGTGGTGGTGGTGGTGGTGGTGGTGGTGGTGCTGCTGTGGTTTACGTTCGGGTTCCATTTAAATTTCCATTTTGTGTTTATTAATCAATGGATGACAAGCCCAGCGATAAGCCGGACAGAGTGTCTTTCTCTGGGTCTACCAAAATGTATTTATGGCCAAAGGTGAATTTTGTTGTTTTCTGGCGTTTTTTGTTTTTGGTTTTTTGTTGTTGCTGGTTTGTGGCCTTTGCGGCTGTTGCGGCTGTCCAAATGTTTCTGTTCGGTATTTAAGTCCAATCAATTTGTGGCCCTGGCTCTGGCTCTGACTCTGACTCTGGCCATGGCCCTTACTCTCGCCCTTTCTCTCAGCAGCCACATGGTTTTCTCTTAATTCCAATGCGCTATCAGCGCAATTAATAGCAGATTATGCAAATCAAATGCGAGATATATGTGTGGCATATGATAATATGCATATACACAAACACATACATACAAATATATATTTGTATGAGAAGATGCCGTTGTTTCTCTTAACCCATTTGCGAGAGGCAAAACTTGGTTATCTAATTAAATTCTTGGCTAGCTGAACGGGGGAGGGTCTGGCAGATGAACTCTAGTTCATTCCAGGTAAATGAGTGCTAAATTGAAAATTGTCTTGTGTCGATTAGGCGCGTAAATCGATAAGCGCAAAACCAATTTCCGATTGGGGCTGAGTTATGTGCGGCACGATTTATGGCTAAAGGGAGCGCAATTTACAATTTGCAATTGCATGCAACAGATAGAAAGAGACAGACTGATAACGACGGCCTGTGATAGAGGGAGATGTGCTGATGTTCTGACCAGATGCCTCAGCTGTTGCTCAGATGCTGATCAGCAATCGGCAACAGCAACAGCAACAGCAACAGCAGCAGCTGCTATCCAAAACCAAGCGCGAATAATATAAAATTAATTAAAGATGCTAAAGATAATTGATTAGGCAGAGCGATTAATAACGCTTCGTTTAGAGCGCTTGCTCGACAAGGCAAACTAACACGATAAAATGGCACCAATTAAGCGGCAATTGATAAACAACCAACGCTGGCTATTCTCCAGCAATCAGTCCATCAACTCGCTTAGTTCTCCATTAGCATGCACTCAACGCACAGAGATTTTATAGATTTGCCAGCCAAGTACTGTGCAATGGAGACTGACTAACAGGTCTAGTAATTACATCAACTCCAATCCAATTTGTTGGCTTTTATGTTACAAGTCTCATTAGAACTAAAAGAACTAAAGAGCTAAAAGGCCTATTAAACTGTGCCAGGAGCTGTGTAGTAAGTCGATGCCACATTTGATAGTCTTGCTCCTTTTCATTCTATAAAAAACCTTACAACGTGTTTGCCTAAAACTCAGAAAGAACATTTTGAAAACATCTTCAAGAGATTTAAATGAAGTAAATGTAGATTTTGGATTTTTATATATAATTTTTACATTATATTTATATTAATGAGAATGCCTCAATCATAGTTCGAGCTGCATAATAATCAATAAAATTAATAAATAAAAAAAATTCATTTTTTTTATTCAAAAATATGTGTACTATAAATATTTTTAACAACAAAAATATAAATTTTTGCTAAAAGCTTTCTGTAGGTTTTTGATTGACTAAGTCACGATGATTACAAAAAAAAAAAAAAAAAAAAAAAAAAAAAAAAAAAAACATTTTTGGCATGAGAGACATCGGACCTGAATGATGTTTGCCGCGCCCATTTCTGTTCAATAGTTCCCATCGACTAGCAATTGTAGCTGCCTGGTAGCTTGCCTCCTGCCACTTGCCACTTGCAACCTGTAGCTGGCCACTTGCAACTGTTTAACTAAGCAGCTTCCTGCAATAATTCGCCGCTGCCTCATAAAATTTTGCAAATTATTTGCCAACTTTTGTTCTGTTCTGCTTTAAGCATACGAAATGTTAACGACTTTAGCCGTGCAGCCAGCTCGATTGATGAGGCGGGTGTGGAGTGGGGGCTGCCGAGGGGAGGCCGCTCTCAAGTTATGCTCTGCGCGCAACTTGTGTGGCTGCTGCGGTTGCTTCTCCAATGCCAATGTTGTTATCTTTTTTACTGCAAATTATTAGTTTTTACCGCTGACGACAAAAAAAGAAAGAAGAAAACATACACAAGCCAAAAACAACTGCAGGAGCCGCAGTGGCAGCAGTGAAGAAGAAGACGATAATTAAAACTCTAATTGTATGCGCTACCGCCAAGTCGCCAAGTCCAACTGCAAAGTCAGAGTCTCCGGACTCTGTGCGGCTCGCCGTCCAAGTCGTAAACTGTCCGATTGCTGGCAGAGAGCCCCGTGCTGTGAACGGCGCACATTGTTGATGCCAGCCAGTTGCAGGCAGGCAGTGCTGCTCCTGCAAACAAAGTAAGCAGCCCCCAAAATGGCCGCCATGGCGATGACAACAGCAAAACAACTGCAAATGCAACAACTGCAGCAACTGCAACGATGAAAGGTTGCCTCAGCCTCATTGCAGACCGCTTGCATATTTGGCAAACCGCAAAGTGTCTGTGCATCTCAGTCCCTTCCTCTTCACACTGTCAGGCTGTCTGTCAACTCGCAGAGCCGACACCTGAGCTCACCCGTCAAAAAGGCAAAGTAACCCTGAGAGCAGCAGCCCGCTTTGATCATCTGCATCGAAGCGCAAAATCAATTCGTCTATTTCACACACTCCTCAAGCCGTGCGGGACGAGGCGTTTCTAAGTACTCCGGCGTTTTGTTTTACACTACATGCAAGCTCAAAGGCCCACGAGCGTGTTGTTCTGCGGTTAGCTAAACACTATTGTTACATCACTGCCTGTCTCTCTCTCTCTCTCTGTCTATCTGTCTCAATTGGAATCTTAGTCTGTTGCAGTCGCAGTCGCAGTCTGTTGGCCCCATTAACGAATTGAGTTGGTAATCCGATGCTTACGGCTACGTTGGCGGCCATACAAAAATCCATTCATGAATAGCCAAATGCAGTGCCAAGCAAATAGCCCCCAACAGACGACGGCGGTGCGGGCACCGATTCAAATTTCAAAGCGTCACCAAATTAAAGCCTAAACAAATCACCAATATGTCGAGCTTGAGCATTTGTGTTGAATAATTTGAGTTGATAAATGAAATTGAGCTGTATAGCTGTTGGCCACTTTAATATGCAGCTCTTAGTTTTGTTTGCCTAAAAATGTCTCAATATGTAAAAGAATTGCTGAACAGCTGAAAATAACGAAAGACTTAGGCAACGAACTTGAAACTCACTTCTGGATTTTTTTTTTTTACAAATAATAACTGCATGTATATGATCTGATATCTTAAAGAACTTTTCATACAAAGCCAAAGCTCCACCTCATTTTTTGCCCGCCCTTTGCTCTCCCTCTCTATTACTCTCTTTTGTTCATTCTTTTCCTTCATCTCCTGTTGTCATTCGCTCTTGCACATTTGCTTAATTTAAGACCAAAAGAAATGAAAAAGGAAGCTTAAAAGCAGCCGCAGCGACAGACACCGACACAGACACAGACAGTTCGTAATTTTCAGTTTTTATTGCACCTGAGACGCTCCCCAGTCCGACTTGCTCGCCATCGCTCATGCCCGATTGCTGCATGATTATTGCGCTGATGAAACTAATTATATAGTGCAGGGAGACAGCCACGACGACGACGTCGACGCTGACGCTGACGCCGCTTCCCCTGCAGGTCCCACCCTGCAGCTCAGGCGACGCTACTGCCCCAGCTCTAGCTCCCAGCCACAAATGAAATATACACGTCAAGCATTTTGATATATGAGTCAGGCGATTGCATAAGCCGCACGCAGCGGGATCTGCCTGGAACTGTTCGCTGTTCGCTGTGCGCTGTGCATTTCCCGCATGGCTTATCAATAGTATCGTGGACAATGCCAAGATGCATTTCATGTGCATCTCGATGATGCCGGCGATAAAAAGAGCGGGCCACAACTCTATCGATAGCAATCAATGTCATATTTAATTCATTGTTATGGCCTTCATAAATCTGCGCTTCACCGAGTGCTAACGGCTGTAGTGAGGGGGGCTGAGGGGGTGGGCTGGTGGACTGTTGTGCGTGTGTGTTATTGAGGCAAGCGTTAATAAAAATGTCAACGCGATCATAAACCGAACAACAGTCGACATTAGGGCGTTGACGTCGCTGCCAGCGTCGCTGTCGACGCGCGGCACATTTTCATAAAATGTGGCAGGCGCAGTTCCAGTCGCAGTCCCAGACGCAGTCTAGAATTTCGTGCATGCGTGGCCAGAGCTGATACCAAAAAATTGACAGTGCGAGAGAGATAAAGACAAATAGAGTACCAGCACAAGAGAGAGTGAGAGAGAGAGGGAGAGGGAGTCAGCGAGCGCTGGCGGCGTTGTTAAATTGGTAACATGCGAGCCTCTTGGTTAACTGAACGCGTTGCTCGAACTTTATGGCTTTATGTGCCACAAATGTTTTATTGCAACAACAACAGCAGCAACAACAGCAACAACAATAACGATGCAGTGTAGCATGCCTCTTCTTCTGCTGCTGCTGCTGCTGCTGCTGCAACTGACGTGCAACACAAAGTGAACATGGCATTATTATGGCTGCCTGAGCTCCATAATGACAGCTGATTTGAGTGCTAGCTGAAGCGGGGCGGGGCGTGGCCAGTGGGCGCATTGTTGCAGCAACTAAAATTGCCGCTGCTACTCCAGTTAGCGGCAGCATTAGCCTAAGATCTTGACATGTGTTGACAAACGTCTGACAGGCAACAAGCCAAGTCACATAATACTCACACAAAGTTTCAATTTAAACTCCGAGTTTGCTTGCAGCTTACCTGCAAAGAGAATGGGAGAGAACGAGAGGGGGCTGCGTATTAGTTAAGTGCTAAAATCAAAGGAAAATCTGTACAAAGAATAGTAAAGGAAAATAAAACGTGAATGTGCTAATCGTGTTGCCAACAATCGATTGACCAGCAACAATGTTGCCAGGCGGTGCGCGCCAACAAATCAAATGTGGCCATGCAATGCGCCCAACACGAGCAGCAGGCAACATCGGCAACAACATTTATGAGACAGCTGTGGCAGCGCCAGCTGAATTCTACAACTTCCTCTCTAAGCCAGGCACCAACACACACACACTCGTGTGTGTAGACTCCCAGTGCCAGGCGCAACAAAATGACGTTGCTTGGCTGCTGCAAATGCGAGAAATGCAACAAAATTAACATCATCAGACAGAAATAATCTATAATGAACATAAATCTCTTTTTCTACAACAACAACAATAACAACAACAGCAACAAGAACAACAACGATACGCCGCTGCCTTCTTTGAGGAAGTACAAATTTACGTTTGGTGTTGAAATGAAATGCTAGAACCGACTCCAACTTCATCTCCGACTCGAACAGCAACAACAGCCCCAGCTATAACTGCGAGTGCGATCTTCATACTCAGGCGTGTGCTAACTGCACGTGTGCCTGTACTTGTACTTTGTACTTATATTTATTGAGCACGTTGCTGTTGTATTTGCTGTTCTCTGATGCACTGCGCGGAGAGCGAGAAGTTAGAGTATGCTGTGGGAATAGGCATAGGAATTGGGCAATATTTACTTCAGAGTGGAAAGTAACAAAGTTTGGTATTGAAAAGGTCAATATTCTAGTTGATTCTCAGATTTTCCATTGCCGTTGCTAATTGTTTATAACTGTAGAAGGTATACGAGGGTATAGTTTACATAGTTTACATTGTTTTCATAAATATTTTAGACTATGAATGATTAGGCAAATGCTATACAATCAATTGTCTTATCGATGCAAGTGATTTTATATGATAGTTTCATAGATATTCCAAAACGGCAACACAAATTTTTAGACAGACAATCCTCACTTTTTTGTAAGATTTTTTGTGGGCAAGATTCTTCATTATTTACTAAAGTATAAATTAACTGTTAATGCATATTACCTACAAATATATTCCCAATATTATGCAGACAAGATTTTTCATTAATGACCACAAATATATTACCAATATTATGCCTGCCACGCCCACTTCTCAGCACGCTTAAAAGCACCTCTACAGCATCCTACCACACTCAAGCGAAAAGAGAGCATTCCGCAGTCCTAATGTCTTGGGTGCTGAGAGCTCGTCTTTATCTGCGCCAAGTCGTCGTGTATTTCTTGCTGCCTTCAACGCTAAAAATATTTGAGAAATTTATGCGTTTCTGATAAATAGAGGAAACGTCTGCACAGACATTGAGCAAATTATTAGAAATATGCGCGTTTAATAATCAGCCAGGCCGGACCAAGCGGCCAGGCAGCCAATCAACCAGCTAAACTAACCAACTAAGCTAACCAACTAAACTAGCCGACGACTAATCAAGTGGAGAAATTTTTCTTCGTCTCGTATCGAGCGTCGCGCACCGCAGCGCAGCGCTCGAGCTGCTCACTCAAAATTTATTAAGTTGTCAACGCAGCGCGGCTCGCAAAAATGTTGGCAATGTCTTCAGAGAGAGCGCGCGGGGGCTTAACCAAGAGACGAGTGCGTGAGTCTTTTCTTCTTGAAGTTTTTTATTTTTCTTATATAAGTATGGGAGCTTCTGCTGCTGCTGCTGATCGCGCGCTGCTGGTGGGCCGCCTGGGCCTTGTGTCCAGTGAGAAGCCATGGCCATTATTTGCGCCGTCTTATTTGGCTTTGACTCCTCATATTTATTTGTGTGCTGTCTTTGTTTTTGTATTTGCCATCTTGCTTTCATTTATTGTGCGTTGCGTTTAATGAACTTTAACAAACGTCGGCAAGAACTATGATTTGTGATACCCTGTGGCCGGTAGGCGTGGGTAAAAGAAAAGGGTATTATTACGTAAGACACAGCAGGGAATATCAGCGATGCTCTAAAGAATGCATAAGTCTTACAGCTGTCATAGATTTGATCTACCGTTAGTCTATATGATTTCATAGACATTCTTCCGTCTAAACTAATGGCCAAAGTATATAGAAATTCTTTTCATTATATAAATTAAATGCGCAATAATATCCATATATTGATGGTATATAACAAAAGACTTAGGCAACAAACTAACCCAATATATGTATATGTATATGAATTGGCAGAGAATTTCCTAGTCGTACAGTCTCAACTGGAGCACTCTCATTTCTTCGCGCTGTTGTTCAAGCTTTGTCTGGTTCGCTTTTGTTCATTTCCAGGTAGCATTTGGCTTAGTAGCTAATTTGCATTTTTAATTTGTTTGCCGTTTCCCTCCCGTTTGAAGCCGTCTCCAGTTATAGCCCCTGTAGCCATTTCCGATTTGAAGTCATTTGGAATTCATTTATTTGTGTCTAAAGTGTGTCCAACTGTCATTAAGAACGCTACGTTTACAGGCGCTGGCAAATTATAGGGTCGCCCACACAAGAACTAAAGTGGCCAGCGCTCCGCGAGCTCCCATGAGAACGCATAATAATGGAATGCAAAAGATCAATAATTGATTATGCAAAATGTTTAGCTAGTAACAGGCACTCCCCATGCGCAACGAGCTCTGGCTAAAGGCGAAGACTCAAACTGAAGAGGGCCAACAATTTAACACGCACGCATCTTGACCAGCCAAGAGGCATACACCCGCTGCTGCTGCCGTTGTTGCATCCATTGCTGCTGCTGCTGCTGCACGGTTAATGCGCATCAAGTTGGTTAATTTTAAGCTGATTGCCAACACGAGTGGAGAGCAAGGCAAATAGTTGCGGCTTGTATGCAAAATAAATGCAAACGGACAGCAGAAGGCAGTCGCAAAACAAAAGACTTAGGCAACGAACTTGCCAGCGCATTTGAAATTAAATGTTTGCTAATTTGCCCGATTGGTGGCGTGTTCGCTTTCGTTCTGCTCAAGGCAATGGCAATGCCACCACCACTGTCACTGCCACTGGCAATGGAAATGAGTAAAAAAAAAGACAAAAAACAAAAAAACATAAACAGCAAGGAGAAGAACAACATAAGCTAGTAAAATACTCCAGAGAGTTTCCACTTTCAATTTCAGAGGCTGCATTCGACTCGTTTTCAGTTTGGCATTCGTAATGCCCATCGGCGCTGCCTAAAAATAGTGTTGAGCCGGGGCCCACTTAAGAGTTTGTATGCGTCGCCGTCGACCCTGCCGCAGCTCATCCCCAATCCCCAGTCCCCAGACGCTGCCAGCTGGACAGGGACATGGACAGCGACAGGGACAGAGACAGGGATATGCCGTCGTATAGTCGAAACTGAGCTCGGACAGGCGACGGTCTGCGGCTTTGAGCTTTTTTAATTGTCGACAATGTTTGTTGCAGTTTTTAATGAAATTCATTTGTGCAACGATGTCGATTGCAACAGTCCGGCCCAAGCCGGCGTGGCATGGCCCTGAGTCCCTGCCTCGCCTTACGTCTGCGTCTGCGTCTGCGGTTTGCTTTTTGGCTTGTGGCTGTTTCCTTCGTTCCGTTCCGTTTCGTTTCGTTTGCTCGTTCGCCTGGGCACATTGCGACGTGTCCTCCAAATAATTCATTAACACTTTGTCTTGTTAACTTTAATTTGATGCTGCTGCTGCTGTTGCCATGCCCCATTGTCTGCCCCTTTGGCACAGTTTCAATTCCCTTGCAACGCTCTCGCTGACAATTTAAATTGTACTTCGAGTGAAGTTTATTACGCTGCTTGACAAATACTTTTTCGGATTTCGTGTAATCCAAGTATTTTAACTCCTCCCCTTCGAATCCATTCTCTCACTCTCTGTAGTCTTTGTTTCCCTCAGCCCGCTCTAGGCTTTTACCTCTTTCTTTCTTTATCTCTCACTGCATCTCGCTCTTTGTACCCTGTTTCAATTTGCCAGATTTTGTTAGCTTAGCCTTTGACCAAAAAGCGAAAAGAATCTCTTAATCCACCTCCCATGTGTATAAAATTTCAAACATGCCAACATCGATCCACTTTCGTGTCCATCAAGCATGGCCCCCGAGACGAAGCCAAGCCGCTCGGCTGCTCGGCTGCTCCGACTGCTTCTATGGAAGTAAAGACATTCATGTGCTCACTCACTCGCACACACGCTCCGTCTCGCTCACGCTCCCATCAGTCGGTAATCGGATATTTTTGTTCCCTTTGCTGCTTAATGAGTTGTATGCACAAATTTATGATCCGGTGGGCAGGCGCAGCTCTGTTCGAGCATTAGCTCTGCTGATATATAAGAATTTAAATACATATACGTATATATTATTAGATATATATGTATATATATATATTGATCAAAATCGTATATTGCTGGGCATTAAAGTACAGTTAGGCAGTTGATTGATGCCAATTGATGGCCCGTCAGAGGTTACAATTCGCTCACAAATTCGACTAACGAGCCGCACAGCCAAAAGACGTTATAAATTTACCAATAAACACCAGCAACAGCAACAACAACAGCAAATGCAACAAGCATAAAAACAACTTGAAAAGAGAGTTGCAAATAAATTTGTTGAACTTGTGCATAAAATGAAGCCACAAAAAGTCAGCGGAACAACTGCAACAACAACAATAACAACAGCAGCAACAACAACAACAACAACAGCTGCTATGTAAACAGAACAAATGTGCAACTGGCAGTGAGAGAAGAAAACGAGCAAGAAGCAGATGTGCAAGAAGAAGCTGAAGCAGAAGAAGAGTGAGCGCAAGGCGAGTGCGAGAAGTGCATAAATAAACGTTTAAATAAAGCCAAACGGCAACTTCGACACCCTGGCCAAAACAGTTACTTTTTAATCGGCGCGTTGTCCTCGACCACAAAAGTTGGGAGTTCAATTTGCCAGCGCATCTGAATTTAAGGCTCAATACGCCACGGCGTAGCTTCACGCCACATAAACTATAAGAAAAGCAGCTGCCCCTCGGCCGCGCTCTGCGCTCTGCACCCGGCCAGCCCAGCCAGCCCAGCCAGCCCGGGCAGCCAAATTAAAATGTTCTTTCAACTACGAACTTTCGACAATAAATTGAATTGAACAACAAAAGCAGCCACAGTCAGGCAGGAGTTGGGTGGCAGAAGCAGCAAAGGCGAGAGTGGGGCAACGAGAGTCAGCACTCGGGTGAGGGGGAGCTGGGGTATGGAATCGGGTCTTAAGTCAGCTTTTGTTGCAGCGCTGCACTGCGCTGTTGCCTTTGGGTGTCTCTGGCAGAGCGCAGAGCTTGGTCTGTCTGGAGTGTCAGTTGCAGCGCTGGGCACTGGTCAAAGACATTTGTCATGTCATTTGTGTCCGCGCAGGAAACGACATGCGTGCTAATGTGCGAGCGAGACGACGGCGAGGGGTGGGCGGGCTTGCAATAACCCAGAAACAAAATAAAGAAAGAAAAAAAATAAGAGAGAAATAAGGATGAGTTTATCGATATTGAAAGATCAGAGGCGAAGCGGGTGCAGTGCGTTGGGCCGCTCGGCCAAAGCGAAAGCACAAAAGGTGAAGCAATGCGAGCAGCCGAAGGTGTAGTAAGGGACGATTGAGAGAGAGAGAGGGCGCAGGCACGCATACACTGGGCAAAAGAGTGCGAGCATATTCCAATTCAATGATGAAGAAATATATAGAAAGAATGAATGAAAGGCTCAATTTTATAATTAATAAAAATAATAATAAAAAAAATAAATAAATAAATAAATATTTGAAAATATGATATATAACAATTAGAATTTTCTTATTTCTGAAACAAAACAATAATTTGAATCAACTTATCTATCAGTTTAATCTTGTCTGAATATAATTTATGAGAAAATAATTAATGTTTTTAGGCTTGTTGGGATTTTTTTTAGTATTCTAAATAATAAAAAATTGTATGAAATATAGTAATAAAATAATATAACATATAATAAATAATAATAATAATCTTGTAATAAATAATGAATTCTTAATATTTTTTGTATCATTAACGCATAATTATTTATCCAATTGATTGGCTTTTAATTTTCAGCCCCAATTTCAGTTGCCCCGTATAATGAACAATCTATGAGTCAGTTTTCTCTGAGTGTAGGGCAGCCCTGCTATTACTTTGGCGATTTTGCTGGTGTCACAAGTTCGCGCTGCGGCGATACACGCATTTTTGTGTGGTTATTGAGGTCGCGGCAGTGCGAAGCCGAATGCGGGAATTCCGAGTGGGATATGGAGCTTGCGAGAGGCTGGACCTGAAATCGGTTGCGTTATCGCTTCACAAATTAACAATCAGCGGCAATAAATGTTTGCGTTTGTTTATGGCGAACCATTGGGTTCAGCAGCTGGCCCACAGGCTGTGCAGTGTGAACTTACAAGCCGCCGTATGCAGGAAGCGTGAGTGCGAGTATGTGGAGCTCCTTGTCGCTGCTTGCCTTATCGGGCTCGGAGAGTCGGCGCTTGGGCCGTCTTTCTGTGCTTAACAAATTCAATTAAGCATTTTAATATCTCTCTGAGCCGCGGTAGGTGTTGCCCATGGGGTGTTGCACCAAAGCGACACTGAAATATTAACTTGATTTAATTTATGAATTCCAAGCGGACAATCGAGCCACTCCGCCACACAATATTTCAATTTCAACCGCTTTCATTTCCGACAGTAAGAACTGCGCTTTTAATTAATGCGATAAGCGAACACTTTCGCAGGCGGCTAAACTGAAACAGAAATCGACGCGAAAACTTGTTCATAGAACGGCAGCATATGTATCGATAGCCAAACAGGAATTGAGAGCAATTTTCTTAAATTACGACAAAGCGATATTCCTAGCTGCATAGAAATTTAAATAAATCGTTATCTGAGTGTGCTTCGTCTGCTTTCGTTTGTAATCGATGATTATCGATTCATAATGTCATTACTCTCAAGACTGCGTTATCGATAATTTCGTCAATAATATTATTGAGAGTATGACGCCTAACTGTAACTGTGAATCGGCTCACAGTATCGATATTTATCAATCTCTAAATAAAGTATTGTAGCTATTCAAACAGAGCTTTCCTACTATTACCCCACGGTAGCCACAATCGATATCGATGGTAAATTGGGTGCAAGGACACCTTCGGCAACAGCTTTTCAGATTACATTTCAAGTGCTTCATGTTTGCTCAACTTTCTGGCTGACCCTGCTGCCCCTCTGCTGGATTGTCTAGCATTGTGCTCTGTGTTCTATTTCGCCCCCAGTGCTCGTTGCCCTTTCCCAAGGGCATGCCCGAGTCCAGAAGCGGAGCAGCAGCAGGTATCGAGTGTCCGAGTAGCCGAGGCAAGCCTGCTGGGTTTTCGCCCGGTTTCTTTTGTTTCGTTTTTGCAAATTGCAACTGCAATTACTTGAATTTGGCTGCAAAGTTTTGTGTATATCGTATTTTTTTTTCCTTTTTGCTTTCTTGTTTTTGATTTTTGTTTGCGTGCTGCTCCCTTTGTGATTTGTGCTTTGGGTTTCAATCAGCAATTTTGCTTTGTTATGGCCCTTAATCAATAACTGTTGCGCTGCGTCCGCTCCACCAGCGGCAGCCAGCGACAGCCATTCGCTGATGTCGTGGCAGCTCATCAACAACTTACAAAGTTGCAGTTTTATTGCCACAGAACGGCGACGGCGACTGCGGCGACGGCTGCTGCGGCACAAACAAAGTATTATTATGTTTTCCGTATTCTCTGCTGCCTCTGCCACATCTTGAGCTCTTTTTTTCGGGTTGAGTTGAGTTTTTAATTTTGAAGTTTTTCCCTCTCTTTGCAGCATGCATCGGGCATCATCGAATGTTGTGAGCGATAAAAGCTGCTTTGGCATTCCGATTGTTTTTTGTTGACGTTGCTGTTGTTGTTGTTGTTGTTGTTGTTGTTGCTGTTGCTGTGGTCAGCACGCGCTTGATTTATGAGCCAAGTAGCCCATTGGTAGCGGCAATCGCCCATAAACACTCCAATCAGCTAATCACTGTGATTTTTCAGCTCTAGCCACGTTTTGCATAAGTCACCTAATAATCAGCATAATTCATTATTTATATATATGCGCTCGCCCCGCCGCACTGAGGCATTGAACCACCGAACCAGCCACCGAATATGCATAGATCGTTAGATCTGTCTGTGTACACTTTGTTGCTGTCTATCGTATCTTCCATCATCGTCAGCGTCGTCAACTCGACAAAGTGCCAACAACGTACAAGAGACACAACAAGCAACAAGCTGCGAACAAAGCCTGCCAATGACTGTTTAAAATTCAAAACGCCGCATAAAAACTAAATCAATTCTAATGGAAGACGACGGGATACTCTGTAATCATTTGGTATTATCTTTAGAGTCAACTCGTTATATCAAAGAGTTGATATGTAAACTGAAATAACTTTAAAGATTACTCCAGATAATTAAAGAGTATGAAAATGTGGAAAAACATGAATACAAGTTTCTCTCTTATTGAATATATCGCTTATCAGATCATTTATCGATAACTCTATAATTGAACTCATATATGAATTAAAAGTCTTGCGAATATCTAAAGATAAATGTCATTTAAGTATTAATATCTTATACATGATAATGATGCACATTCCATATACCCTCCCACACCCCTGCTGCTTACAGGGTATAACTAGACATAAATACTTGTATTTTTTGTCTCTATATGTATCTATAAATATGGTTTTTGCTTTTCACATATCATTTTGGCATTAACTTCTTTCACGCACACACACACACACGCAGGCGCACACAGGCTCACACACGCTGTGGGCACGTTATAAAAATGATTGACAATTTAATTTCCAAGTCCGTTGCGGCTGTGGGGGATTTAAGAAATATTTGGCTTTGATTCGATATTCGGTTTGTTATTTCTCGCTGTTGGCCTCATAGCAAATATGCAAATCCGTACACATGTTAACAGTCCGCAGTAATCTTTGTCTTTTCGTAAGCCCGTTTTTTAGGGGGAGAAAAATGGAAAGAGAATTATTGTTAGAGCATTTTGGCTGTCGCTGGACGTTTGATGGACCAACAATGGTCGAGCAAATCAAACATCTTTTCGGCTGAGAGCAACCCACACGCTGCGGAATTTAGCCGAAATTGTGGCCAGATTTCGATTTGCAGCATTGCTGTTGCAGCATGAAGCAAGGCGGAAGCGGCAGCAGCTGCTGCTGCCGCAGAAATCGCGAATCAGCTAAAGCACAAGAAAAAATCTTTTAAAAAGGGTGCCACGAATGACAGAAAGAGAAGGAGCGAGCGAGAGAAAGAGTTGAGACCAGGACGACAAATGAGCAGGCGTAGATGAGAAGCACAAAGAGAGCAAAAGAGAGAGAAAGAGATATGCAAGGAGCGAGAGATCGGCAAAGGGCGCGCTGTGGCAACTGTGGCAAGATGCACGTATGCAGATTGCTGGCCATGGCTAAAGACTCAGGCTCTGTAGGATCAGCGAGGTTTTCGGCTCAGGCACTGGCTGTGGCAGGGATTTGAGCATGTGTGTTTTTGTTATTGTCGGGCTGAGTTGGCTGTCGACTGCTTTTTATTTGTCGCTGAAATCTTGTTTGCTTAAAAGTAAAAATAATTAACTAATTAAAATTGTGAACTCGCTTGTTGCAGTTGCTGGTGGTGGTGGTGGTGGTGGTGGTGCTGTTGCTTATTTGGCATAGCGCCGCATGCGGACAGCAGCATCAGCATCAGCAGACATTAGGGCCAAATAAGCTGGCAACTGGCTGCATTTTTTAGCTTTTATTTTGCTGTGGTAAATACTTTGACTGTGCAACGAGCTCTTCGACTGCGACGTCGACCCGACAACGATATGCAAAAGCTATCAACGCTGCATCTTGCCAGCCAGCCAGCCAGCCAGCCTGCCAGCCAGCTAAGCCAAGCCAAGTTTGTGTCCTCAGTCTTTCGTATTTCGTCTGTAGGTACTTGTAGCTGTGCTGGCGCTGCCGCTGGTGGTGCTGCTGCTTTTTGTGTGGTTCGTTGCCTTGTGGTTTTTGGCTTGTAAGCTGTTGATATGCTCATTTAGAATCGCACGTTTTTTCAGCAGAAGTTGTTAAGAACACAGGCAGCATCAACAGCAGCAGCAGCAGCAGCAGCTCAAGTGCGGACGATGGAGGTAGAAGGAGCTGCTCAAAAGCCAGCGTTGATTGCTACTCCATATGCAAATGCTGTTGCTACCACACACACACACACACACACACATGTATATATACACATATACAGTCACATTGAGACACGCACTTGGCCTGACCTCCAACACCAATTGGCCAGGCCTAGACTTAGTTGCCCATCAATCAACGCACTTTCAGTTTTCTTTCTTTATTTTTATTATTATTTTCTTTTCTTTTTTTGCTCTGTGGTAATGGCGGCTAAGAGCGTTTTTAACCGCCCCAAAAAAATAAATGGGCAAAAGAAAAAGAAGCAAAAGCCGCATAAAGTGCTAGGCGGAACGCGGCTGTATTGATTTTGGGGCAGCGGCAGAGTGGGGCAATGCTTGAGCAGCTAATGGACAGCGAGACGAGTTAATTGTTTGAGCTGCGCACACTTGACAACGCAGCTCCAACCACAGCTCCAACCACAGCTCCAACTCCAGCCCCAACTCCAGCTCCAGCTACAGCCTGAAAAGAAGCTATTTTGGCCAACATAACTGAAATTGACGGCGCAGTCAGGCAAAAGGCAGCAAAAGGAACAGCAGCCAGGCATATTTGCAGCCTGTCTTTCAGCGAGTGAGATGCAGAGAGAGTGAGTGAGAGAGGGAGAGAGAATGCGCGCGAGTGGCGGCGGCTATGCAAATGCAGTAGCCAATGCCCTCGGGTTGTTGTGATGTGCGCGAGCGAGCGTGCGCGCGCGCCCGTTCCTTCACAGTGTGCAGCTCCTCGTCCTAACAGCACTTCTCGCTTCATCTGTGTATGTGTGTGTGTGCGCGCGCTTTAATTGCACGTTTAAAGGCAGCTACAGAAGCGGCATTTACTAAATATGGCCACAGCCAAGACAGAACTCGCAGCGCTGGCCAAAAAGCGCCGCCTGCCACAATGTTGCACGCGTGTCTGGAACGGGCTTTTGGGCCACAACTCCACTCAGCGAGTCCGGGCCTGTTGTCGCGTTTGGGCTGCAAATTGATGCGCATTTGATGTGTGATGACGACGTGCATACACACACACACACACACACACACACATGCACACATGCACATATGCAAACAGCAACGACTGACGCAGTTTTTCGGTCAGTGGCAATGCAAAATGCAAACGTCGACTGAGTCTGCAGCAGCGAGTGGTAGAAAGCCGCTCCTTTTGGCCGCCTCAGCCGCCTTGGCCGCCTTGGCTGCCTGGCTGCCTATCAGTTAAGGTTTATTGATGTTTTGATTGTGATCAGCGCTTGTGGCTATTGTGGCTCGCTCGCTTGTGGGCTGTTTGCTCGCTTCATGGTGTTTGTTATGGCTGCCTCTTCATGTCGCTGTCGCTGTTATTATTACTGTTGTTGTTGCGGTTGCCGTTACTGTTTCACCTCCCCTTACCCTCCCCTCCCCGCACACTGTTTCTCGCTGCATGGCAGGAAATGCGATTATCTGGCGATTTTTAACTTTTGAAAATTGTGTCAAAAATTATGTTGTTGTCCCGCCGCCTGCGAGACGGGGCAAGAACACAACTTAATTAATACATATTAAGCGGTTTAAGTATCAGCGCCAGTTGGTAGCACAAATAGTAGCAGTGGCAGCCACTGCATATATTAGGCACCCCGCAAACACAAATACAAGCACAGCAATACAAACAAGCACACACACACACACACACACACACACACATGCTTGTTGCATGGCTCTTGTAGCTCGTTGTTTGCTATGATACAAAAGACAAGTACTACAAAATATCGAGCCCAAAAACCGGCTCGGCCGCTGCGCCTGCGCCATGATTTTCCAACCATTTTGTCTCACACACACACAGAAGCACAGCTACGCACACATCTCTCTTTCCCTGTCTCTGAGAACGAAAGAGAGCGCTGAATTTCTGAATGACAAACGCTGAATGCGGCGCTGCCAGCAACAGCCACAGCTAAAACGTGCGGCAAGTGAGGTGAATTCAACGAGCGAACGCTGGCTCTCTCCGTCGTGCTCTCTCTCTCTCCTACTCTCTCACTCTCTGCCTTACTACGCCATACTCTGGCATTTATGGAATGTGAGCGCACAAAAATGCGTTAAAGGTGTTTATAGAATTAAAATTGTGCAAAACAAGTTGCGTACGCAGCGTCAGAAGAGAGCACAAGAGAGGTAGATAGACAGACAGATAGAGAGAGAGAGAGAGAGAGAGTAAGAAGAAGAAAGACATATGCTTATAGAGAGCGGCATAGGCAGAGCATGTGGCCGCTACAGAGCTTGAGCCCATGTTTAGAAAAAAGTGAATTGATGCAAGAGACAAAGAAAAATTGGTGCACAGCAAACGCATACGCAGCAGCAGCTAAGGGAGAGAGAGACAGTGAGTGTGAGGGAGAGGGAGCGAGCGGGAGGAGGGTAGGCAATGGGGCACTGTATGTGTACACTGTATGGCAAAACCTGCCACTTGCACCCTCAGCGCAAACCAGTTCAATGGCATTAGAGAAGCGGCCACATAACTTGCCAAATGGGCAGGCCCAGTTCGCAGATAGATAGAGATGCCCCCCCCCTCGCCCTCTCGCCATCGACGTCCACGGGCTGCCTTCGCGCTGCCCCCCAGCAGCTGCCACTTTTGTAATTGTGGGAGCCTCCAAAATGAGATTTACGTAGATTAGCCAAACAATGCGAAATTACAACAACAACAACAGCAGGAAAAGTAATAGCAACAGCAACAGCAATGGCAAAAGCAACAAATGCAACTAATTTCAGCGCCGGCTGCTGCAGCAACAACAACTTTGGCTGCCAATCTGCTCCGCGTGCTGTCCGCCGTCGTCATTGAAATGGGAATGGGTGTGCAAGGGGCGGAGGCGGGTGCGGGTGCGGGATCGGGTTAGTCGTAGCGGGTGCCAGGCAATTGCCAGCAACTAGCTGCAACAACAACATGTAATTGCATGTAATTTAGTGTGTAACTGCAGCAACAACAAGAGCAACAAATCTGAGATGACAACAACACGCTGAACAAATTATGTTGTCTTAGAAATCAACTGACTGACTGACTGCGCGGGAGGCTAGAAGGGCTGAGAAGGAGCTGAGCTGAGCTGAGCACGGCATAGGACGCTCCAGTTGGCGCTCCACTTTCGGACTGTGTGCAGCATTCTCGCTGCGCAATTTGCATAATGAGTTTTTAATTTTCTACTTTTTTTTTCTCTTTTCTTATTTTCATTTCAATATTAATGCCGACTGGGCGCAAGTTCGTTGCCTGAGTCATTCGTGTTGCGGCCCGAATTAAAGTGTAATTTGGTCAGCCATTAGATGGCTGGCTACCACCAGGCCAAGTAATAGTCCATCTCGAGGTCGCAGTCGCAGTCACAGTCGGAGTCAGAGTTGGAGTTGAAGTCGGAGTCGGAGTTAGGCGGCATTTGATCGCCTCTAATTAAATAGCATTTCCGCTCCCGCTCGAAAATGATATAGTCGCTGGCAAAAAAGGTGTGGCCTAGATGGGAACGGCAACGCTCTGTCCAGCTGTCTGCCGGCCTGGCTGGCTGGCTGTTCGTGAGGTAGGGCTCTGAGGGCTCTGAATTTGGTACAATTACGTGGTATTTGCCATAAATTTATGCTATTGGATTTGGCTTAACAATTTGCATGAGCTGAAGTAGGCAGAAGCAGCTGATGGAAGAACTGGGTCAAACGTCTCAGAATTCACATTTTCCACAATATTTGGCAATTCTGTTTATGGGTCTGCACTTTTAGAGCTAATTTATTTAATTGTAATAATTAAATAAATACCGCTTCTGTGTATTTATTTATTTTTTTTTATACCCTGAACCCATTGAAAATGGGAAATCAGGGTATAATGGTTTTGTTAAAAGTATGTAACAGGCAGAAGGAGGCGTGGCAGACCCCACAAAGTATATATATTCTTGATCAGGGCGACGAGCTGAGTCGATTTGGCCCTGTCCGTCTGTCTGTCCGTCCGTCCGTCCGTCCGTCCGTCCGTCCGTCCGTCCGTCCGTATGTATGAACGCGTCGATTTCAGAAGATATAAGAGCTAGAGACTTCAAATTTTTTTTAAAATGTCCGTAATTACAGCGCGCATATCAAGTTTATCATTAAAAATCGATAACTCATCCCGATCTTTTTTATCGATAAAAAACCTTATCGAAAACCAGTTATAAAATTATATCTTCTACACCCTTATTGCTAGAGTCTCCAAATTTTTAATATATGCTTATATGCAATTTATACAATTTCGGTTTTTGTTAAAATTTACCCCCCACCCTTAAATTCACCCCCTCACCCTCACTTTTGTAAAAAGCGTATTTCAAATACTAGAGACTTGGGCTTTGGAATATACACACATATTCACCATATGATTACGCTCTAAAAGTTTCATGAAGATCGTATGTCTCCAAAAGAAGTTATTTGACAAATAAATTCTCATAATATTGCCCACACTGCAGCGCAGCCCAAGCGCAGTCGCTGCTTACTGTTATCAGAGCGCAGGCTTATGCGTGCGTGTGGATGCATGTGTATGTATGTGTGCATAAAAGAAGTGCAGAATGATTAGAATATCAGCTTGGAGGGTTCAGGGTATCTCCTAGTCGAGCAGTCTCGACTGGAGCTTTCTTACTTGTTTTACATTATTTTTAAGCTTCAAATAATAATAATTAATGCTAGGCTTGACTGCCTTAAGCCTTCTCTTTTAACTGAGTTCAAGATATGAATGAAATTCTTTAGCTTTAATTTCATCGAGGGCCTACAGCCACGATCATAAACAATTGTTTATGCCAGCAAAATTTAAATACCAAATTCAAAATCTCCCTCACTTTGCCAGCTACTTTATAATACCTAACTCATCTATTATGAATACCAACTGAAAGTACAAATGTTTTGATGTCTCAGCCACTTTATACCTGGGCTAAGCTGTATGAAAATAATTATAAACTGTGTGGAATACTAATTATAATAGCAGAACTTTCGCTGTGAAACTCTCAGGGCGCATTTATTTTTGTGCTCTGTTAACTCTCGCAGCTCCAACTTTGGCATATTTTTGTGTTTGCGGCTCTCTAGATCAAGGATGGGGAGAGGAAGCAAGCGACTTTGCCCGTTGTTGTAGAAGCAAATTAAAGTTCAACTCGTCTGCTTCTGTTGCTGCTGCTGCTGATGAAGCTGCAATTATCCTCAATGATGATGGCGAATTCCATTCGCAGCTGCGCTCAGCTCCGCTGGCCGTCAATCGATGGAACGCCGCGTCCAGCCCCGAGCCATGCCTGGCCTGGCCGCCCTGCGCCCACGTGCAGTGCCAAAAGTCGAGCAAACAATGACGAGCAGCTGGCAAGTATTTGTTGTTCTCACTCGCTGGGCGACTCAGTTATTTTTCGGTTTTGGCCTGCTCGGGCTCCAAGCTGGCCCGATTCCCAGTTTGCTTTAGTCAAATATTTGGCTTTTTGTTTCAGAATTGTTTCGGTTTATTGTTTGTTTGTCTCAGCCAAACTCTCATATATTAAATATATTACGAACTTTTTTTTTTTTTGTTTTGTTTTTTTCACTCTCATTTTGGTTTTTTAATTTTCTTCAGTTGCGCGCCATAAAAAATGTTTAGTTTCGTCGTCTTCGTCGTTGGGTTTGTCTCTCAGGCCCTTTAGAGCTGCTCGTTGCCTGTTCTTGAATTTTTTGTTTTGTTTTTTATTATACTCCAAATTCCGATTTGCGTTTTTTTGGAGGTAGCTTCGACTTTTTATTGTCTTCCCAACCACAGATTGGCTTCAATATGAAAAAGAAGTAACCCGAGCACAGCTTCTCTCCCTATATGCATATATATATGTGTGTGTGTGTGTGTGTGTGCACCGAATTTAGTTTTGTTTTTGTGACCGCCGCTTTTATGATTATGGAAGAGTCCCGCGCACTTTGTCTACCCATCGATATTGCTATCTCTTTCTCAAAACTCTAGATGTGTATCGCAGTCTCAATCAGTTTTTGTATTTTTATTCTTTTTGTTTTTTTATTATTATTATTTTTTCTGTCTTTCTCTGTTTTTTTTTTCTTTTCATTTTTGCGTGAGCCAATTATGCGTTTTGTATTTCGTATTTTGTATTTCTTTCTGTGTCTGTGGTTTATATTTTGCTTTGAGGGCCAAGACGCTCAGGTGAGGGGGCCGAGGGACGGGCAACACCGAGACGCAACTGATTTTCTTTCATTGTAATTAAGGAAACGTGACTTTTTTCAGATTTCATCGAAAATATTGTTGTTGTAGTTGCTGTTGTTGTTGTTATCGTTGATGTTGGCACAGAATTGGCCAAGTTGTTAGTTCGAATTATTGCTGCTGTTTGGGGCCATCGTAGACTTTAATTTCGTTCATCTCTCGCATTTGCCGTTTCTCTTTCTTTGATGAGATATGATTTGATTCGATTTGATTTGATTTGATTTGCGGAAATGTCTACGAGGGCGCCCTGTAATTGCTCCTCAGCAGTGAAACCGAATATTTTTAACTCACTAATCACAGGAAATACGAAAATATTGCCAAGTAGCTGACATTAAAACCACTTACAAAGCGCTTAACTACACTGGAAAGTTAGTTATTTATGTTTATGGGAACAATATGAGAAATTGTCTTAAGATTTGAAAAGCAAATACGAGTAAGCGAGTAAAATCTGTAAAGCTGATACTAAACACAAATTACAAGGCGTTATGCAACACTGGAGACTGTTTATGAATGGAACAACCGTACATGCTTCAATTCGCAGACTTAGGAAAAAGCGAATCAAAACTGTTCCTCGCTCGCACTTACAAAAACCTTTTACAACACTGAAAATTATATATAAAATGTAGTTATCAGTGTTGTTTTTTATATGTTACCCGTATTTATAAATTGTCTTTGTTGTTGCCTTGAGTTGAAACTCGTGTTATTAAATTGCTGAGAAGTTTTTTTGGAATCTAAGCAACATTTTTAGTAGTTTTTTTTTTTTTTCCTCTCAGTTTGATTTCATGGGCTTCTTTCTGCTATTTGCGACTGGCGCACAGCGAGAGACAAGCGACAAGAGAGGTCACATTTGATAGTCCGAACAAAATCTTGTCGACGAGCGTTTGTCTATGTGTGTGTGTGTGAAAGAAGAAAAAAATGGGTGATAGAAAGACAAGAGTCTGAGACGGAGAGCCGGAGACTGAGAGCCGACCAACAACAGCGAACAAAATGCCTTCGTTAAGCGCTAGAAACGGTTTTAGGCCCCGGCCTCATGTTGCTGCTGTTGTTGTTGTTGTTGTTGTTTCAGTTGTTTCTTTTTGGTTGCCCATTTGTTTTGTGAGCGGGGAAAAATGTTATAAAAATGTAATTACCCGATGATGAATGGATTAACTACAAAAGAGTGAGAAGCCTGCATTGCTTCGGGTGCGGATGGTAACGGGGGCACAACAGCGGCTGGGCGGGGGGATGGGGGCTGCCTGAACATGGTGGAAACGATTTGGAATTTGACTGCCTAAAACAGTTAACAAGAAGGAAATGCCGACAGCCAAGCACCGAAGCGGATGTACTCTAGATGTCAAGTACCGATAGCCTATGAAAACAATACCAAGTTGAAGGCAAACATTGATGCAGTCACAAGTCAATTATCGTAATTTATCGATGCATAAGATTCGATTAGAAACGATCTTTGATCCATTATTGCGACTATCGTGTGATCTGCCGATCTATGGATACTAAACCATCAACTAACGACTAAAATCAAGTGGAACAATTTTTGAGGAAAATAGTTCATAGGATTTTCGACTAAGCCTGAATAAAGCATATATCGTTTTTTTGATAATGGAATGAAAAATGGAAAACTACAAAGCGTTATCGCAATAATCCCTTGCTTAGTCTTATTGCCAATCGATTGAAATGCTATTCAGAGTTTAGCTTATATTATCTCTGCACAGATCTTGCCAATAGGCCTCACAGGCCTAGACAAATAGCCCATAGGTCCCTGCCTTCAGTTAGAGTATGTGCATAACAAGCACAAATGTGTCCACGAGGCAATAGGCAAAAGGCAAAGGCAAGCAGCAAGCGGCAAGCGGCAAGTAGCCGAAACGACAGCCGCCGCAATTCCCTACGGATGTCGATGACTGAGTGATCGGACCGAAAGTTTTCGACTGCGTCTGGGTAATTGATGCATGAGATTAGTTTGGGTTTCAAGTACGTAGAAAATCCATAAGTGACGCTCGTTGTGTGATTCGAGTCACTTGGAGAGGCGAGTCAAAAAATAAAACAACAACAAGAAATAAACCAAACAAAAAATGGGTCAAACAAAAGCTGCTGGATGGATAGATAGATGGATAGAGCTAGATACAGACATATGTTCCCCTGTTCAGTTTTTTTTTTCTTCACTATGAGGCAGGGGCTTAATGACTCACCTTGAGTATACACCTGCCCACGGGCTCGTTCTCGGCAACGGAGACATTGTAGAAGCTCTGATCGAAGATCGGTTCGTTGTCGTTGACATCGTGTATGGTGACGAGCACCGTGGCCGTGGAGCTGAGTGGCGGCTGTCCGCCATCGCGGGCGATCACCGTCAGCTGCGGCACCGGCTCCGTTTCGCAGTCAATGTGCGAGCGTGTGGTTATCAGGCCCGTCTGGGCATCGATCTGGAACCACTGAGCGTGCGTATCGGGCGTATCGGCCAGGGCATAGCTCAATGCCGCATTGCTGCCTTCGTCCCGATCGCGGGCCATCACCTGCAGCACCGAGGTGCCCGGATCGGCCACCTCCATGACGTTCGCATGGTACACATCCTGCTCGAACTCGGGCGCATTGTCGTTGACATCCGTGACACGCAGAAAAATGGACTTGGTGGCATGCAAGGGCGGCGTGCCCTTGTCCGTGGCCACAACACTCAATGTGTAGTTGGAGGTGGCCTCGCGATCCAGCGGCAGATTGACAATGACCAAGTAGATGCTATTGTCACGCGTGGTCAGGGCGAAGTGGCCATCGCCCCCATTCAGCGAGACATTCACATTGGCGTACTCCGTCTTCGAGTCCGGATCATGCACGGAGATGCGAGCGACAAACTCGCCCGGCTGTGCCGACTCCGAGATCTTGGGTGAGGCATCCTCGCTGAGAAAGATCACATTGATCGTTGGCTGATTGTCATTGACGTCTGTGACTCTGATCGACACAAAGGCTGTCGTCTCCAGCGGCTGCTCGCCATGATCCTTGGCCACGACGACCAGCTCGTGCAGCTCCTTGGTCTCAAAGTCCAGCGGCTTGTTGATATAGACGGCACCCGTTCGCGCATCAATGCGAAACATTTGCTCCTTATCGCTCTGCCTGCGATTGATGGCATACTCCACCAGGCCGTTCTCATCGGCATCCGTATCAGAGGCGTACACCTGGAGCACACTGGTGCCCACTGTGGCGTTCTCCGGCACCGTGGCGAAGTAACGACTCTGATTGAAGATCGGCTGATTGTCGTTGACGTCCTGTATGGTTATATTGACGGTCATCAGGCCTCTCAGAGGGGGCGTCCCGCCATCCAGAGCCTCTATCAGCAGACTATACGCGGGCGTTGTCTCCCTATCCAGAAATCCGCTGATCTGCAGATCGAGATATAGGACGCCGTCCCGTTCCCTGTGCGAGGACAGGCGAAAGGCATCGTTCACATTGCCGGAGACAATATTGTAGCGCTGCGTATTGTACGGCTCCAGATCCAAGTCTCGAGCCGGCAGCAGCGTGCGCTTCACCTCGCGCGGCGTATTCTCCGGGAACTCGATGTGCATGGCCGGCTGCGGGAACGTGGGCGCATTGTCGTTCTCATCCCGCACCGTGACCACGACGCGTACATTCAGGCCACTCAGGGGTATGGCAACGAGGCTGTACGATGCCCGCGTCTCTCTGTCCAGGCGCACCTTGGTGCGTATTTCGCCCGTGGTGCGATCGATGGCCAAATCCGTTTCAACGCCCGCCTCCGCCACAATGATGTAGGGCGGGCCGCTGTCAATGCTGTCAAAGTCACCGATATAACCGATCTGATGGTCAATGGGCACGCCCTCAAAGACCTCCAGACGTCGTTCGCGCTCCTTGTCCGACGCGCCCGCCGCGCTGCTCCCAAACAGGCTGCAGGAGACTAGGAGCAGCCAGAGCAGACCAGTCCAGCTCCGGCAGCAGCTGTTCGTGTTTGTGGCGGGTAATGTTGACCTTGAGCTGTGCCGGCCGCGTCGCCGGCATCTGTGAAACATTGTGTAATCTTTCTGGGGCGTTCTGGGCGTGGCACGCCGTCTTGTGTTTGCTTTGCTGTTGATGTTGCTGTTGCTGCTGTTGTTGGAGTTCACAGAACTCGCCGTCGAACTCGCACTCTTAAACATTTCGTTTGGTTTTTGGGGCTTGCTGTTGCTTTTGCTGTTTTGTTCCTTCCTCTTGCTTGGGTATGCTGAGAGACCCAACATGGCGTTATTCGCATATCGCCGACTGCGTATGCCCTACGCTACGTCCAGCAGCAGGCGCCATTTTGTGCTGCAAAATGAGAAGAGAATAGATTAGATGTATAATTTAAGACATAAATAACCCCTATATCATGGTCAAGGAATATTTTAGTTAGCTACTCCCGACATACTTATATATGCCCTAAGCACGACTTAAACTCCTAATAAACAGTTCTACATATATTTTTATAGACAAATCGTACGCCATAAACATAGAGCACAAACGTGACCAAGTAATCCCTGCCCACGCTTGGAGCTCGCTGGCCTGGTGACGTCTTGTTCTTGGGGCCACTTGATAGATGGCAACTAATAGACTGATAACTGCACTAACGCGCTTAGCCGACTGATGAAGCTCATCACGCTGATGGGCCGCGAGCGGCTTACGCATTGTCCAGGCATCTGCAGCAGCGCAATTTGAAATTCAAACGAGGAAAATGCCGCAGAATGGATTCAAAAACCGAAACTGAACTCGAATGGACGAGACAAAAGAAGCTCCAGCGGCAGGCAGCAACCTAAAACTACCTGCGTAGCCAAAAGGTTCAAAGGCTAAAAGGGTCTCGGCTCTGCTCGACTCTATGCTGGTGTTTCAGCTGAAATATTGACGTTCTAAAACTGATGGCACACACACACACACACACACACATACACATACATACAAAAACATTTAAAAATCAAACAACAAAAATACAAAACTGAAATTTTTATTGTGTTGAAATTGGATTGGATGGGATGGGATGGGATCAACCACAGAACAGCAGAAAGATAGCCCAAATGACATGGATGAACAGAGGAACAGAGAGAGAGCGAGAGAGAGGGGGATAGAGGCGAATAAGTGCTGGCCAGCAAATTTCGTGGTCAACAATTTAGTTAACAAGACCATGACTAACACTTTTCATATTCGGCACATTCGAGTGGCCCCAAAAAACACAAAAAACAAAAAACACAGCAGAAGACAACAACTACAACAACAACAGCAACAGCAAGGTACGCGGTGGCCGCTGCAATTTTGGAGATTTTTCTCGCGCGATAAGCAAAAACAGAAAAGGAAAAGGAAAATGAAAGAACTTAAATTACTTTCAACGGGTATGCGCACCTAAAAGTTACCCTAGCTTAGAAGTGAATTGCGCTGAAACAATAATCATTACAGGCTTAAGGCACTTAAAAATTTCATGATTGTGTATGAAAATTATATTGTTATTAATCTCTCGTACAGGAAAATATATATATTGTATCTTCCCTGAAATCCTGTCAGCAGTGAGATCAATTATATATATCATATTTTCCATATAATATCGAAACAGCTTTCGGCATGCATGGAAAAATATAAGTCGAAATTAATAATAATAAGAAGAGTTCTCTATATCTAAAGTTTAACAAAGATTTTCATGTCACCAAGCCAACCTCAGCTCAGCGGCAACTCCTTTCGAATACAGGGTATATTTATGATTATTAGATTGTTTTAGCAGACCGCAGCAATTGGAAATGCCCAAAAAAAATGAAAAGAAATTTGTTAGTTTCACATGGTATTTGGGTTCGTGATGTTCCTCGCGATAGATATGTATCTCGTTGTTTGGGGGCACCCTCCGAAAGAGAATAAAAAGTGCCAGCTCATCGCTCGATGATCACAACAGGATCAAAAAGAAAGCGAGCAATTAAAAGTGAATTAATAAATGGACTACGATAGAAGCAGTTGCAGCAGAGCAGCAATTGCTGCTGCAGCGGCAGAGCTCAATTATGTGACAGCTTGAATGCCTGATTGATATAAGGTAGGGTATGGGACAGGCTGCGTGTCCATCAGGCCGTCTAATAACTTAATAATGATGGTCAGTACCTTCCTGGAAACGCCATGGCCATGGCATGAAAATGTAATTTAATAAACTGCAAATGCGAACCGGTGCAGCAAGAAGAGTTATTTGAAGAAATAAGAAAAGCTGCATTAGACATGAACCCCCGGTTCTGGTTTGCGGCCCCAGCCTGACACTTGACGGGCGCATACGCAAATTACCTCTGGGAGATGGGGAGATTGGGAGCCGGGGCTGCTGCTGCAGCTACTGCGGAAACGTCAGTTTGATTTGCACTTGTCATAAGTTTAGATGAACTGCTAATACCCAAACACATTAGAAAGCGCACCACCAAGTGGTTGCGTGTGTGTGGCTCCGACTGCAGCTACGCGAGAGCCACGCAACTGTGTCTAATATCAAATGACAAACTTGTAATTAGACATATTGTAGTTTTGATTTGGATTGTGAATTTGATTTGTCTACCGTCAGCTCACATGTTGAGCATTAAAAAAGATAAAAAGAATTATTACTTCTCCTGGGGCCGTCTTTCTCTGTCTTTTCTTCCTCAGTTTTCGTTGTTGGCATTTTACGAGCCTTTGCGCTCGTAAAGGCTGGCGTTAATAAAATCTACTTAATGGCAAATAAAAGTTACAACAAATACTATATAACCATAATTCCATCAGAATGGTATACATATAAAAAACAATAACGAAATGCGCATAAACTTTACGGCTCAACTAATTAGCCAAAGGAGGGGCAAAAAGCTGAAGCAGAAAACGAAAGAAAATCCAATACACTGACCAAAGGGAAAGAAAGCCAGCCCCAAAGCAATCGGCAGTCAGCGAATGCCTCGCTGCTGACTGCTGTGCACAGCATTTGGCTTTGATATCAAATAAACTGACGAAAACGCGCGGCGCTGATCAGTCGACCGTGGCGCCGCAATTTGGGGCAGCCAAGGAGACGAGCAGACGACGCCTGTCCAGCTGCTGTCAGGCAGGAAGGCGCTTTAAATCACAGAGCCAGCCGCGGATACTTTACATGAGCACTACACATGTTTCTGCTGTCCAGGCGCTCTCATTAATTGCTTATAAAAGTGAAAAAGTACAGAGGAGACTAGCTTTGTGGTTGGCTCTGGCTAAATACCCTGACAGATTTATGGCAGATGTAAAATAATGTAATCAGATCCTAACAGCCAAACAGTAGACTCCAAATGTATAACCTTTAATATATAAATCTTGCTGCTGAGGATAGATGAACTTGTATAAAAGTTTACATTAAAAAACTGTGATTTGAAAATTATAAATGCAAGTTGATATGATAAAGTCAATCATTGCATATTGTAGGTTTAACAATATTATCATACTAGGCTGTACTCTTTAATCTTTTAAAAGCAAAAAGAAAAGCTTCATTAGGCCAGCAGCACAGAGAAATCCGACTTTGAGTAGACGTAAACAAATATGGCTGCAACGGCTCACCTTTTCCCCATATCATAATGTATATGAATTATGGCTTGGTAGCTGTCTTTTGCAATGGGTAACACGTTGCTTAACACATTTATAATGCCCATTCAAAGGGCATAAAAGAAAAAATTAACTGATAATATGCCTGAGCGCTGCAAAATGGCCAACGAAACGAGACAGAAAATCAAACTTGTCTGCAGTTGTCTGCTGTGGCTGTTGTTGTTGTCGTTATTGTTGTTGTTGCTGTTGTAGTTGTTGGGTATTCATGATTTAACTTCAAATTATGCAAAATTGTTGTCTAAAACCGGCGGCTAAGTAGGTGGTAAGTAGCGCTTTAGAGCGTGTTTAATTAAATGTTGAGTAATTTATGAAATGTGCGAGATGGAGCTTGGCACACGGAGCCAGCGCTCACTCAAGGGTATAGAACTGGCGAGAGACAGCGGGCCAGCGGGCCAGCGGGGGGCAGCGGTAGCGTGGCGAACTGAGTTGTGGTTGTGGGGGCTGTTAATAAGTTATTTCTAATGGCTTTCTAATTGCCGTACAACGTCGAGTTGGACTTGTGGCCTAAGCCATAACAGCACTAACATTTTAATTGTTTGCATATTAATCGAGCTCATTTAGATGCAAATCTGCGTCTTGCATATCGTCCATAAAATGCCGTGTTTCTGCGAGTTGTTTGCAATCAGCCAAGCAGACAAAAGCCAGCAGAAAATATTCAGACAGTTAGATATTTAAGAAAGCGTGAAGTTCGCATGGGATTTTCTGCAACAAAAAGTGCGAAAATGCAAGTGAAGGCAATTGTGAACGCCCCAACGCCCCAACACCTGAATAACTTCAGCTTCAGCTGACCAACAAAGCACGAAAGCGTTTTTCATTTTCATTACAATTCACGCTTCGAATTTCGCTTTCAAACACAAGTACCTAAAAAAGGGGGTCAACTTACAATACAGTTGGGGATAATTTTCTCTCATGGAATCTTGGCAGTTTTTAGCTTGATGACATTTTAGCCATGGTCAAGCATGGGTAAAAATATTTTAGGAAATTCTATTAATATGTTAAATGGGCATACGTCGCAGCTAAGTAATGTAATCGATATTTATCTATATTCAATAATAGTATTTAATAATATGATAGTAATTGCAATGTTTTCGTTAGACAGTATTTACTATGCATAATCGATATTTATCGATTTCAGTCAATGTAATATTGAAATTGTCTGAAAATCACATCCGTTTGCAGATATATTTTATTCTATTTTATCGAGCATTATCATTTAAGTGTGATTTGATGTACACTATCGATAATCATCTGTCCATTTTTTTTTTTTTTTTTTTTTTTTTTTTGCATACATTCATAATTAAGTATCGAAAGTTATGATTCGCTTATTACTTGCAATCACAACTAGAGCTATCGATATATTCAGGCAATTAGCTGTTAATGAAAATGCATCAGTTGACAGGAAAACAGTTGAAGTTGGTAACACAGCTAGCCAGATAGTCGATTCGTCTATATTTAGCTTCGCTTTTGCCTCTTTTCCATATTAAGTGCCATTAATTAGCGGCATTTATTATATTACTTATCATATCTTATCGGGAAACAGCGTCCGTCAAGACGTCAAGTGCACCAATTTCCAAAGTGTAAGAAAATATGAAATGACGCTCACACAGATTACAGATTGCCCGCAAAACCGAGCCCCAAACTGAACCTGAACCTGGCACTCTGAGGCTGAGGCTAAGGCTGAGCTGCGGCTGTGGCTGGGGCTGGGGCTGGGGCTGGGGCTGAACTGGAATCTGAATCCGAATCCGAATGGGCTGCAGGTTGTCATGTCTGTGTCTTCTAATCTCGAAACCGTATGGGTGTGTGTGTGCTCTGCACCTGCCCCACGGCATGGTGTCCGCATTGCGGTTTATGGCACTGTGCCCAGAGAGATCTTTCACAAATTTATATGGGGTATTAATAGAATGGCGAGAACCGGAAGCAAAAGCAAGTATAGCATTATAGATCGTGTTTGTATATGTGTGAGAGTGTGTGTGTGTTTTTGCTTTGTTTTTTCGGGTAGCCAAAAGCATTTAGCAATAATTGTCATGGCCGGTGAGTGCCTAAGCCATTGTTTGGCATATTTTATGGCTGTCATAAAAGTGCAAAATCAGCCAACGAAGAAGCTAATCTCGTGAAGCGTTCGTTAACCCGCGCCCGCTGCCATAAACAATAAGCGATATTTAAGTTGCCCAATCGAACTTGAAAATAAATTTGTAACGTTTCGTTATATTTATCGCATTTGAAATGATGTTGTTTGGCTCTATAAAGAATGCTGGCCCCATTAAGACAATCAAATTATGTAGAGTGAGTGTTTATGGGCTCGATCGACAAATGCAAATGCAAACTGGCATCAGCACGAGAGACAAATACGAAGCCTTGCCACATCGAAGCCACATCTACACTTGTTACACCCCAACAACTCAATCGACTGTGTTAGTGGGCCCAGCTTTACGACTTTGGGCCTCATTTAATATCTCATTCAGCGTGCAATATATACACTGGCACACTCACACACACTCACACACATGCTGGCGGCACATGTGTATCGTAAAACTGAAGTCCAAAGAAAACTAAATCAAATATAGACCAGCTGCTTGTTCGACCACGAGATACGCTCGATAGTCATGAGATAAGACTCAACTAATTTACAAATATATTTTAACTACGCACACGTTTTTCGATATCTGCTTCAGGCTACACAGCTCTATAATTAGACTAGATTCTTTAAATACCACTAAAAGAGAAAGAGAACGGTCTTGCCAGTGCGAAAAAATTCTTGATTCTTGATTCTTGAAAGATTGTGATGGTCACTTTAGGGCATGTCTAACGATTCGAGGGAAATAAATAATATATATACATAAGTATTTGTATACAAATATTTCTAATGAGTTTCTTTGCACATATATAATAAATATTATATGTGGGTCCTTAACTGTTTTCCGCAATTAAAAAGAAAATAAATAAATAAAGTGGAAAATATCGAAGTAAAAAATATTACTGTTCGTCTGGTAATTATGGTAGAGAACGTATATCCCTTCACAGTCTGCCTTTTCAATAAAAACAGTTATGCACGTGCAAGTTCGTTGCTTAAGTCATTCGTTTCGGTTAGGTTTATGATAGCAAATGCAAGTTCGTTGTCTAAGTCATTCATGTCAGTTACAACCATGACTGCTAAGGCAAGTCTCACATAAGTTAACTTAAGGAATGGCAAATTTAAGTTCGTTGCCTAAGTTTTTTGTTAAAACTAACTGTAAAGAAACCATCTATTAGTTCCAAGTTCCAATTAATATATGAATAAGATATTTGCTCATGTATCTTGATCTTGTAAAAGACATTTAATGCATACTCTAGTCAACTGGCAGCACCTGAATTTGAGACTGGCTCAATCAATTATAATTTCAATGATCTACTCAATGTTTGTCATCTGCCTTCCAGAACATACTCTACTCCGGCCTATTTTCAGTGTATGGCCAACTGTAACTGCTCTGAAATAAACAATGTTTATTGTTTTATGCTTTTATACGCATAGAGAAGATATTTATGCGTAGCTGGCACGACTGAGCGAGCAGCCGCAGGCACAAACTCAATCACAATTCAGCAAATAGCCAAGCAGCAGAGCTCCCCAATCTGTGGACTGTTGGCGGATGAAGACACTTGCACAAAACGATGAACATATTCCAAACTTAATCACAGGCTAGCACATTCGTATGTCTGCGGTGCCAACTCGCATGAGACTCAACAAAGAAATTAGCGCCGAGCTGAGGGCAAGAGCTGAGCGGGTGTCTGCAGCAGCCGCAGGAGCAGGTGGCCCGTATGGGCATGGACCAAAGGCCGGGGACATGGCGGAGGGGATACTGGAGACTGGGAACTGGCGTCTGGTGCATTGCGTTTTCTCGAACAGCGAGCCGCGAAACGTTCGCAACGGCCGCTTCCACGTCTAATGTAATTTTCTTGGCACGGCGCACGAGGCGCGCGTGTGGTCTGCAAAAAGGGGGCAGCTGCACGCCCGTCGCCTGATGCACGTTGTGCGTGAGTGTGTGTGAGTGTGGCTATGTGTACATGGGGCCGGGCAAAAATAGATTAAAGCGTAATTTTTGTTTGTATAGCGCTAAGCATTGCAGCAATTAGACGCCAGCCCGGGAGGGGCGGACCGAAGTCTTCAGCAATTTAAAGCGCATTAAATTGCGTTTTGCAAGTTCGTTGCCTAAGTCGTTCGTTATGTCGCGCCGCATACGTCACAGCAATGGCAATCACCCGCATCTGACGCACCGGCGCAGAAAGATAAATACATAAAAAAACAAACAGAAAATGAAAAAAAAGGTTCCAGTGGAGACACTCTACCGTTAGGCTGCTGCATCCAAGTGCCGCCGGCGCTGATAAGGCAAAAATATGCAGAGCAGCGCAGCCACGCAGCAGCTGCGGCCGCGGCTGTGAGAAGCGTGGAATGAAAATGGGAAATGAAAATTATATTTTGTTCGCTTTTGCTGCCGCTTGCCGCCCGCCTTTGGTCGTCGCCGACAGTTGCGAGAACTCGGCGATCTTTTCTTTCTCTCACTCTCTCTCTGTCTCTTGCACTCCCTCGCCCTACGCAGCACATTTGGAAGGAAGTGTAAATTAAGGGCCATAAAAAATAAGAAATGAAAAAAAAAAAAAAAATGAAATCCCCCGTTCGACTCGCTGCAACCCATTGTTGGCCCAAATGTTAGGGCCATTTTCAGTTAGAGTCTTAGCCTGCCTTAATGTCAAGCTATTTTGGCTTTTAACAGCGGCACGAAAATTGGTTTATAAGTGCCTAAACACACCACGCACACACTCAAACCGTTTAGAGCGACTTTCCGTAATTATTTCATATAATTTTCAGTGGAATTTTTAATGCACTTTAATGGCAAGAAGCATTAAGAAGTCCGACCACGACAGCAAACACTTCCTGAGTATTTCGCCTCGACTACTTTTTATTACGTCCCCAAAAAAAGAAGAAGAGTCTATTTAGAAAATACGTGAAACACCCAGATGAGAGGCGCTTAAAAATACTTGCAGGTCTTGTCGCCAGATTTTCCAGGAATCCGCACGTTTGGCGACACTTTATGCAGGCGACTCACGTATCGCCCGGCCAGATAGCGATAACTCACTGTTCACCTGGCCTATTGAGAGATTAAATACCGATATTCTCTATTTTGCTTGTAGAACAGGTAGAAAATCAGAACTCGTATATTTCAATACGAAAAACAAAAAACTAATCTTTCCAACTGTATTTGTTTTTCACATTTTCCTCACACACAACATTTTTCCCTTGAACAATAGGCAAAGCAGCGGCAAATGAAAAACGTTTGGAAAAGAATTGAGGTACAAAAAGAAAACGATGAAGAAGAAGAAGACGCAGAAGGCATGTTAAAGAGCAAAGTGTATGTGAGTGTGTTGATGTGTGTGTGTGTCTGTCTTTTTCCCCTTTTTTGGCCTTTTCATTTTGTGTACACATTTTGAGTCTACTTTGGCTCTGATCATTTAACGAGTCAAATTCGATTACCAATTTGAGTATTTCAAGTTGTTTTCACTGCTGCCGCTGCCGCTGCCGCTGCTGCTGCTGCTGCCGACGCAACTGCTCTTGTTAGGCTTGTTGTTGTTAGCTACCTTTTACTTGGCCGCTCATCTAATTAGGCGGCTTTTCGCTAGCCAAGCAGCCAAATTTGAGAATGAATTTGTTTAGGCCCTAGAGTGAATACTATGAGTACTTTGATTTGTACTAATTTTGAAGTGAATTGTTTAATGTTCTAAATGTTTAAATATATAGACAAGTTTCTCAAAGTGAATTTGCAAAATATTTATATTCTGATTATAGACTTCTATATTTTTCCTTTAATGACAAGACTATATGTATATTTTTAAGTTCTATTTCAAATAATTTACATGTGAACATATTTTTTTTTTTTTTTTTTTTTTTTTTTTAGATTGCTTTAATATTTGTCATCAAAGTTTTATTAGAATATATTTTGAGGCTTATGTGCTCTCTTGATCGAAAACGGATTATATTACTTTAAACACTGTGAATTCCTATTACATATCATTCATTCCTGCAAATACTTCTGGTATATAGTATATATTCGACCTTCTTAGTTAAGATTCTTCCTTAGTTAAGATTTATAACGTCTACAAAATATATTGTCTCTTCTGATTGGAATTACATATTATATATATTATGTATATGCGTACTTGGCTGCCTTGATGACTACTTCGCATACCATTCGCATACTATTCATATTTAAATGTGTGCTTGCCTGCTGTGATACTTGAAGTTTTACATATTGGCATGAACACAATGCCATCTCTAATGAATATTTAACATGCTGCAGTGAGTACTATGCAAACTTTGAATACTATTCATAAGCCACAGAGACAACAATGAGTACTTTACATATTTTAGTGAATATAACGAATGTGTAGCCGGCATACTAGTTTTGTGCAGTGTATTAGTAGTTTGACTATGACAACTAGAACGACTTGGTCAGTAACTTTTCAACTGGAAATGTGGAGCTTTAGCGCCTTAAATATGTCACATGTGTACTTATGTATTATTTATCCTTCTTATGCTCTCTTTATGCTGTGTTTTTCTTACATTTTGTGGCTAAATGCTGTCAATATTTTTCACCAAAGGCGCAAACAACAAAACTTGCTGCTTGCCACTGCCACCAAATGCGATGTTGAGTCGATTTGTTGTTGTTGCTGTTGTTGTTATTGTAGCTGCTGCTGGTGCTGCTGCTGCTGCTGGCCACACGGCCAAAGCGAGCCAAAAGAACTCGTTTGACTTGTTGAACAATATTTCTTTTCGCCTTTTTCTGGTTTATTTCTTTTTGTATTTTTTCTTTTGATTATATATTTTGTGTGTATTTTGTTGTTGTAGGGTGCACACGTATATACATACACAAACACGGAGACACGGAAATTCTTTGCAATTTAATTAAAATGCAAATATTGCAATTTTCTCAACATTCGGCATTTATTGACTCCAAGCGCACTCCGAAGTTTTTCCCCCCCAAAAAAAACTAAGTCGAATTCCGTTTATTTTCTTCTTCTTGCGTTTATTTTGTTTGCCTCTTTTCCTCACATTTTTGCTGCACGGCGAATGAAAGAAAACAGCGAAGAAGACGAAGAAAACGACGACGACGACGACGAAGACGGCGACGATCGCGACGAAAACAAAATAAAAACGCGGCGACAATCGCTGGCAGATGTGAGCAGTTGGGGTTGGGGTTGGGATTGGGGGGCCGATAGCTTTCCTACTGAGGCTTAGAATTTCTGTAGATTTTGACAGCGAACTACAAATATTTCTTCGTTTAGCACACTTGTTTGTCGCAGTTACCGCTAGTTGGGCACTTGTCTACACTTGCACTTGGATATCGAGTTATCGATATCGTTTCTAATACCGATTCGACGGATTCTGCAGGCGACGAACCGACGACGACAACGACGACGACGACGGCGATGGCAACAACTGCGACGGTAGTTGCGTTAATCCGCTCGCTGCGATTGCTCAATGTTTCTGCGACGAAAACAAACGATAGACTAAATTCTCAGCGCCTGCGCTCTCCACAGCGATGCCCCCAACTCACCTGTGGTCAAGTGCATGCGGCAAGCGTGGTGAGTGAGCGAGTGACTGTGTGAGTGAGAGAGGGCGATGCGAGAGAGCAGCTATGCGCTGTGGTGTGTTGGCGTCGATCAACTCACCAAAAGCGGTTTGGTTGGTTTCTTTGCCTGGCAAGCGGCAGACAGCCCTCTGCCTCTGCCCGCTCAGCATCTTGGTGCGCTGCACAGCACGCGGTCGTTTCTTGGCCTGCATCATGGCAATTGCATATGAATGCCAGAGCAGAGACAGCAGCAGCAGCAGCCGCAACAGCGGTGCAAGACAAGAATTTTAAAAGGCACCACCACACCACACAACAACAGCAACAACAACAAGTAAAAAAGTCAGCGACGACAGGTCCACAATTAGCAGCAGCAGCAGCAGCCAGAGAGCGCTCAAGTTCTCTGCTCGCTTGCTCTCAGTCTCTCACTTCGATGCTCTCTGCTGAGCACCCACACGCACTGCATTGTTCGTGCCTGAGTTCGTGCTTAAATTCGTGCTTTAATTCGTGCCTCAATAAAAGCATAAAAGTCAAGTCCAGCAATGCATCCAACGCCTCGCCAAGAGCTGCCCACAAGAAGCAGGCTCTGGCCATAGCGAAGGCATGTAAATTAGCTACACGCAAAAAGAGCGAAAGGGAGCGAGAGAGAGAGAGAGAGAGAGAGAGAGCGAGAGGGAGAGGAGATAAAGAGAGAGCTAGTGCGAGAGAGGCAACGCATGCGAGCATAAACCGGTTACAGCGTTCTCTCACAGCCAAGCGCTCACCTGTGTACAAGTTCACTTGGTTGTTGTTCTTGCTGTTGTTGTTGTTGTTGTTTTTGGGCTATGTTTGCTGCCGAGTGCAGTGAAGTGGCCGTGGAGTGCGCTTTGGCGTTGAGTGTTTGGTATGCTGAGCGTTGCCCCCTTACGCAGCTCCACGCCTGCCCCAACCGCTGCTGCTGTTATTGTTTGTTGCTGCTGCTGCTGCTGCTGCTGTTGCTGTTGCTGTTGCTGTTGCTGCTGCTCACAGCCCAAATCGGAGGCAGCAACAACAACAATGTGAATTAACTGCAACTTTGTTTCTTACGCAACATGTGCGAATTTGGCGCCCCCAAACAAAATAGAGAAGACATAATATAAATATATATATACATATAAAGTCTCACTGCAACCTGGGCCGACGAGCCATGCCCAGCCCAGTCCTAGCCACAGCGCTAGCTACGCTTAGTGGCCAAAAGGACCACCATAGAGATCCCATAGTGCAGATTCCGATTCTACAGAATTCTCAAGCATTCGCCAATTCTGCAATTTGTCTGGGAATCGTACACGAAATGTGCGTGCCATCGTTGCTGGCTGTTGTTGCTATTGTTGTTGTTGTTGTTTTTGTTGTCTCTTTTGTTGTTATCATACCCTGTGCCAAAAGGGCAACAAGAGGTAATAGCGACTACGAATAATAGTTTAAGGCATTATAGAGAGATTAGAGGAAGCGGGAGCGTGAGAGAAAAAGAGACAAAAATGAGAAA
Source organism: Drosophila arizonae (assembly GCF_054131065.1). NCBI lineage: Eukaryota > Metazoa > Arthropoda > Insecta > Diptera > Drosophilidae > Drosophila > Drosophila arizonae. The sequence goes on along the minus strand of NC_142923.1, from coordinate 9,769,123 downwards.
GAGAGAGAAAACAAGAGGCTAGCGAAACTAGGTAAGAAAGATAGAGAGAGAGAGAGAGATATCAAAAGAGCTCAGTCAAAGAGAAAGAGAAAGAGGGAACTGGTTTTCTATTTATAAATAGATAAATTATATTTATTATTTCAATATTTCATCTTTGAATAACTTTCACACGCCTTTTACTTTCCTCCCACCTACAGTCGCTTTTATATGTACGAAGCTACAACAGTTTCTGCAATAAATTTTCCTTATATAATACGACTTCTTTTGATTCCCTAGCCAAATATATCCAAAACTATGCAAATGTGGGAAAATTTAGTCGGCTATAAATTTAGTTTAAGACAAGCAAACGATTTTCTTAAATGCTCAGACAATCATATATAGAACTGATGCCTACTTCCGCCCTTACGCAATACAGTTGCATGTGGTTGTCATATATTACTGCCAAATTTAGGAATGCTAAAAATAAATATATCACTTAACTCAGCTTTAGACTATACAATATACCTGCAGCTATTATGTGGAATGATTAGAAAACATATAATACAAAATTGTGAAATTTTAATATATCAGTAAAAAATAAAAATAAAAATCCTAGCTTTCCTTTCTGACTTCTATATAATATTAATCTCTTAATTTATATTAATAAATTACCAAATATAAATCATTTTGGTCTCTTATAAATGACAACATCCATCAGATACGATCTTCAGCTTCTTCACATTTAAACAGATATCTATATATATACCCACATATACTCTCTCGAACCGTTTGACTAGAAAGAATTTGCATCTAAAACTTTTGTTTCCCTTTCGCTTCTCAGCTTTCATTCGTTACAGAGTATCTATTAGTCATGCATTTAACATTGCAATTACTGTTCACTTGTTGTTGTTGTTGGTGCTTTAAATGGAATGCACGTTGGTGGCACAAGCTCTCAACTCAGCTCCGTGTTAGTCGTCGGCGCAATTTGAGGGCGTCCATTTAAGCATTTGGCCATTTGGCCGCTTGTCAAAACTCTAAATGACGTCGCTTAGCTGTCGGCTTGCATTTGCACTTTGAAATGAATGAGTCGCACACAGAGCAACAGCAACAACAACTACGACACTCTGACAGGCACTTGAAAAGCAAAGCACATAAGAAATATGTATATAAACGCAAAGATATATGTATGTACATATTTATACGAGTATATCTCAATGTGTGCCAGTTGATCGGCGATCGCTGATCGACGCGACGCGACGCCACCCACACGCCAAAGCAGCAGTCAAAGCAACCCCTTGGGGGGAGCTGGCCAGAGGAGAGGCCTGAAACAAATCAGGTAATGGTAATGGCAATGGACACAATTGTGTTTTTAGCTGGTTTGCTTCTACACAGCAGCAGCAGCAGCGGCAGCAGCATCTATCCATGAGATTTGGGCAGCGCATCTGGATCGAACTGTGACGACATCTGAAATCTCTGGCTCTGTTTAAAGCCCACACAAAACGGCGCAACGGAATCCATCATGCAAGTAATATGCAAAACTATCGCAACTAAAAACAGCTCGAGCAGGAGGAGAGTGGGACGACTGGGGCCAGGGGCTGTTTGGAGCAAATCTGGATTTAGCCAGGCCAAATCAATAGCTGTTCGCTGCCTCGCATTCGTCCCGGAGTCGCATCCTTGGAATCATCATCGTCATCAACAACTGCAAACAACATTCGCCTGTCAGCGGCAACATCATAAATTGTTGTTCTGCCACATGTTGCAGTTGCCTGTTGCAGTTGCCTGTTGCTGTTGCCTGTTGCAGTTGCCTGTTGTCTCTTGCTCTGCAGACTGCTCTCTGCTTGTTTTTGTAGCTGCTTGCGATACCCTGTACCCAATAAAAATGGCTATAACTGACAGATTGTGGCATCTGTCGACCTATAAAGCATCCTGAAATTAGCCTAACAAAACAACAAACTACAGCCGCCGCATAAGAGCTTCATGTTAGACTTGCGAAAAATTAGTTGAGTAAATTTTTTAGGGTTATCGATTAATATATCCAGTTAAACCAGTATTTGACTGATGGCACAGCTTTTAAATGGGAGATACGTGCGACCAATTTGAAGATTGAGCTTTATGAATAAAAATGAAAATAAAATATGAAATTCACTTTTCTAATCTCTGACAAGTCCAAAGATTCAATGGGAAACATTGAAAGTGAAATCGTATAAGGAGTAGAAATAGTTAAGCTGGTAGAAATAGTAGGAGATGAGCGCCTAAAACTTACTACTATATTTTAGTAGTAGAAAGAATAGTAGTAGAGATAGTAAAAGTAGTTAAAAAGTACAAGTAGTAGAAATTGTGGAATGAGTTACAGGAAATGAAATCTAAATAGTAGTAGAAAGAGTAGTAGTAGAAAGAGTAGTAGTAGTAGAAATAGTAGCAGCAGAAGTAGTATAGTAATAGTAATAGAAATCTTGGAAATAGGTATAGATAAAAATAGAAAAAATAAAACGTAGTAGAAGTAAAACTAATAGTCAAAGTAGAAATAGTAGTAGAGTAGAAATAGTTGTAAAATGGAAATAATAGTATTAGTAGAAATCCTATCAGAATAGAAAAAGTATTAAGACTAGTAGCTTTCAATGATTTCGGATCATTAGCTAAAAATGTACGGAATAATACAAATAAAGTACTCAATAAACTGAGCTCTTAATTTCTACAGGGTATTTCCCAGTATATAATTTCCCTTCTATTTATTTATTTCATAACAACTTTAAATGTAAAGTAAAGCTTATGTAAGTACCATTCTTATGTTCCTTACAGAATTTATGATAATTCTAGGGTAACTTTCCGTCGTGCATTCCCGATTCAGGTATTTTCTTGTTAATGTTGTTTGTTATAGAATCGAATGCATCCTAATTTTCTCAATACATTCGTGGATTTATCTGCCATTTGCATTAATAGTTGCAACGAGCTTTGCCTGTAATCACAGGGTATCTCATTAATGAGCAGCAATCACAAATCAAATCAAAGACATGCAAAGCAAGACAAACAGCAAGCTTAAGCAATGCAAACGCAAATGAATAGCCCTTTGCGTAGGTTAACAAGCAGACAAATCAAATAGCTTATTTATTACAGGGTATACAGGCTTCGGCTGTCGCATAGAGATTCATACTTTACAGCACACACACGCACACACTCACATACACATGCTCTGCTGTCCTTGTCATCTGCCAGTTGATTTCTTACGTCCGATGCCAAGTTTTATTTATTAGCGCATTTGTGCGCCCTAGACTTCTGTCTCCTGGCTGCGGCTGATCGCAGATCCATCTAATCCTTTGTTATGGTCCATGCAAATGCTGATCTCTTGGCTGTCAGCGGAATCATAACTTCGATACGCTCCACACACTGGCTGTTAGCGCCGCCCCCGCTGCCCATGTCCCCCACATCCCACATTGTTGACATAAATATCGCTATTTTATTTCGGTAGCCGGCGTCGACCTCAGCCAAATGTCGTCGGCAACATTCATTAATGTATAAATTATGCGAATTTTTAATGAGCGCACATTTTGTTCGATTTTTCATCGCCTCTCCTTCCCTCTACCTCTCTATAACTATCTCTCTCTCCCTCCCTGTCGCTCTCCTGCTTCAACGAACTTGTTCTGCCTTCTGTTTTAGTTTTAATTGAAAAACGCTTTCGTTATAAACTTTAGCTTCGAATGGCCCGCGCGACTGGAACTTGACTCGAGCTCCTCCGTTTGGTATTTAGTATATATATTTCGTCTTCGCTGATAAGACGGCGTTCCAATTACATGAGTTTAGCTCGCTTCGGCTACCACTTGGGTGGGTTCCCATGGCCCAGGCAGCGGCACCGACTCGCTAATGAAGCTGGGATAGGTCGGTGCATAAATATTGTCATATTATATACATATATGCTATATAGAGATGGCTAGCATATACATATACATATATATTTCAATAGGAAATTAATTCTAATTCTCGAACAATGTCTGTATAACCTTTACGTTTCGGGAACTGTTTCTTTTGATCTTTGTCGCTTGTTGTCGGCTTTGTCGACAAAGTTTTTTGGCTGTTGGCACCAATAAAAGCGCCATAAAATACTAATTGACTCCAGCTGAGGATTAATTCTAGCGGTGAATTTATGTTACACAACACAGAGACGAGCAAATTAAATATTTTCTTGGTTTTATGCGAAATTTATTGAAATCTCACCGCACAATGAATTATGGGGAAGTTGTAAAGGCCAGCAAAAAGACAGCAAAAGACAGATGAAAACGGCAAATGAAATATATGTGTATATGAAATCGTCTCTATTGATCTTGTGCTCTGATCTCACTCTGATCGATTCTAGTCGTCTGTTTTGCTCAGTCAAACAAGCATAAATTCACGGTATTTTGTGTTCTTAAGTTTTGCCTGAAATCTGAGAAGCACAGCTGAGACGCATCGCTGTTGATCAGGTTCAACGAACTGGGCTCTAAGTACCCCAAGAATGCCTATTTCTCATATTTTCTTTCAGCTGCTTCTTTGTTTTTCATTTTTTTGAGTCACACACGCGGAATGCACTTAGAGAAAATGGTCACTCGTAATGATAAGAAATTATGCTCTTAACATTTATTTTGATTAGGAATATTACTTAGCATATTCATAGTTTTTTTTCTTAGAGTTTCCCATGAATGAAGCTGATGAGAGAGTAAGTGCTATGAGTGCAATCTGCTACTAAATATACTACATATGTATATAGTCTTCTATTTATGAATTTATTCTCTTAAGAGTAGATCAGCTCGTTATTATGTTTTTTTTTTTTATTTAAATAAAATTGTGCTTGTTTCATTCAAGTTTTTCACATCAGAGCATCTCAGTGAATGAATTTTTCTCTCAACTCCTATTCTAAAATTTCTGTAAATTTTTAAAATATATATACGTCACTCAATCAACAATTTCTTCATTATACCAAACATACACTTCTCATTTCCTCAGTGTAGCTCGAACGGTGGCTGCAACTCAGTGACTTTGCAATGCAAATTTGGTGGCAACCTGCGTGTGTTTGCGCATTATCCTTATAGGTGCGCAGATCTTGAATCTAGGAACTGGGCATCCACTGTGACTCTGGCTGTGGCCTCATATGCATATGACACTCACACAGAATGATCGAGCGAGCGAGTGAGAGAGAGAGAGAGAGAGGGGGACAGACAGGCCCCTACTCCGCCCTGACGAGTCATCAATAGTCAATAGACAACGGCGGCTTGGCGTAGGCATCAATCTATGCTTCGTCTCTGTCTGCAACAGCAGCAGCATCAGCCAGGCAGGCTAGCTGGCTGGCCCTGGGTCCAGGCTTCATCATGGGCAACAAGCAACATGTTCCATGTTTCTTGCCATCCTCGACTCGGTTGTCGGTTGTTGGTTGTTGGTTGTCGGTTGTCGGTTGTCGCTGTCGTTGGTTTTCCTTCTTTTGTTGCTGTTGTCGCCATTACGAGTCGCCGTCTATCTGATGTTTGCTATCTATGCTCCTGCTGTGCCTTCCGCTTAAGTCTCAATGTCGCTGTCGTCGCCAGGCTCGCGACGGCAACAGGGCCGCAGTTACAGCTGAGTCTTGGGCGTTGCTGCTGCTGCGACTTCTGCTGCTGCTGCTGCAACTGTGGCACGCATGTTGTAAACTGATTTCCCATATTTACTGACAACTAGACAAATTTCAGGCATAAGTCATGCCTCGTCTCAGCCTGGGCTCCAATCTCACTCTCTCTCTCTCTCTTTCTCCCTCTCTCTCGACATTCTGCATTCGGCATTCGCCTCTTTGCCATTTGCATAAGTTCGCGCATTATGTCCGAAAGTCGCATTTGTTCTTGGTATTCCAGCATTGCATCCAGTTGCTGCTGCTGCTGCTTCATCGGTTTCTCGTGCTGCGGCTGCTGCTGGTGGTGCAGCAGCAGCACTCTGCATAAATTATAGCTGCGCATTAAGCAACAGTTTGTTAAACATTGCGCTTGTTGCAATTTGTTGGCTCATTTACTGAAAGAGAGAGTTCCACTTGGCCAACCAGCTAATCAACCAGTTGATACAGCGGATTTGTTCCATAGATTTCACTGCAAAGCAGCTCTCATCAATTTACTCACCTGCGCTATTTCTCATCATTTAGGCGTTTTCTAATACACTACCAAGAATTGGGTACATTAACTATGTGATAATAACTGAGTGAATATTTTTCTAGATATTTGAAAGAGAGTTTATAGAGTTTAGAGAAACCGGGAGCTAGATTTACTTATCATAAAATGAAAGTATGTGAGCCGCATTAATATATGAGCTACTATATAATGCCTACAGAATATATAAGATATTTTGAACATTTATAGAGAGTATATTAAGTATATTAAGAAATTTTCTTTGTTTTAAGAACTAATTTTTGATATTAAAAAAATAAGTCTAGCCATTTGTATTCACTTTTCATTTTACAGTAGAATCCGGTTATACCGACTCCGCTTAAAATTGCTCTATATCGATCTCTATCCAACACCTTTTACTATGTATATCAAACAAATTTCTCTTATCTAATCAATAAGCACCTAAACATCTTAGACAATGTTTAATAATTTGATTAGGGCATTTAGCGTTCTCCAATGCTTCGTTCAATATGCTGCTGAATCATTTTGTCTGCCATTAAATTTTCATTTTCCATTTTCCATTTGCTTAGAGTTTTGATTAATTGTGCTACAGCGCAGCCAACAACTTCATTAGGCTGCCTCAAAATGATATCGCTCGCATTTCGAATCTCCCCGCCCCGCACAACTCATATTCTAATCAGACTGCTCGCCCCCAACCGCCGGCAGGCCCCCCGCTTTCACAGCCAACGGCGAGCTGGCAACAACTTTGGCTAATTAAGCTACACAATGTCATTGTCTGTTTTGGTCAGCTCGACTGGGACTTGCTCCGAATGTTTGCGACGCTTGTTGCTGCTTGCATATTAAATTTCATTGATGATCTATGTTTGACTAGAGTTGCATTTAATTTTTCATCGCCACGGGAGATTTTCACACATTTGCTGCATCAACAGCGACGATGCGTTCCGGCTGCGTCTGCATCTGCGTCTGCGTCCGCAAGTGCTTGCTGCGCCTTACATGGCGTATGATTAATGGCCGGTATTTAATTGAGTTATTGTTGGGTCCGTTGGCGGCGCATTAACCCAGCGACCTTGTCGCCAACAATCTAGATAAGCGCCCAATTGAAGGACATAAGCAGGATATGCTCAGCAAGCAGCAGGAAACGATATAGCTATGAAGCATTGAAGTTACAAAAGAACGATACAGAAGCCAAGTTTACACATAATTAGTCTAAGAGAGCTGCAACCTAATCGGATTTTTAGTATAATTAACGATTTAACGATTTATGCAAATCTCTACTGATATTGTCTAAAAGGCCTTTCGCTTTATATTCTACATTTTAATGGGCGGATATCTTTATGAGTGAAGAAATAAGTACATACATATATCAGTCTTAATTCCAAATTTATATGTTTAAAACTATCGATATCGTTATATGAAAATAATAAAAGATATCAATTAAAAAAAAAAAAAGAAGATATATAAAGCCAAACAACTTTTGAAAACTTTAAATTTTATGATCGGTCAGAAATTTAACTCACATATTCAAGAAAATAATTATATAAATATTAAAGAAATACACACATTTAATAAAAAAAGACAAAAATGTATTTTTTTTTTTTTTTTATTATTATTATTCTAATTCAAACCATTTTTAAATTTCAGTCTACTTTACTTCAAGAAAAATTGCAAAAGCAACATCTTAAATGATTCTAGCAAAAACTTAAACATACTCTCTATTTATAGTGTTCACTGCTTAATGGAGTGCAGCCAAAGAAATGTGCTACGCATTCTAAATTGATCTAAATAAAATCCAATGACTTATTTCCAAGGAATTCTTTTGAGAGCAAACATCGAAAAGCAGATGAAAGAGGAAAAAATGGAATCATCTTAAAGTCAGGTCGGGCCTAGCTCTCGAGCGGACATTTATCTGGTTTGCAGCGGCTATGCGTAGTTCTACATAAATTTTAATCAAATTAAAGGAAGCCACGCACTGCAAGGCGCAAATAAATTGAAACCCAGAGTCAGCCCGAATGCCCAAGTGCGCATAAGTAAGGATTACGAAGAGGTACCCAATGGCTGGCCGCAGCTAAATTCGCAATTCGTTGCTGGATGCTGGATGCTGGATGCTGCTGCGGTTTGCTGCCAACAACAATGGCGCATAATTTTCAGTTTTGACCTCTCAATTCGCCGTCGAGGGACCGAGTCGCCGGCCCCAGCCGCAAGTCACGGGTGGCGGGGGAGGAGGGAAACGAGGTTAGGGCAAGCCGGGGGTAGAGGCTATATATAAGTATGTATGTGTATATATGTTGGCTTCTTGAAGCTTGGCGCTCCAGTTGTGCGGCTCTCTCTCTCCCTCTTTCTCGCTCGCACTCAGCATCGTTCTTCAATTCAAATTAATCAGAATTAGGCAATTACAGAAATTACAAAAATTACAACGTAATTTCGCCGAGTCTCTTCACTTTAAAAGCTTTTGAAAAATTGCGCATGCGTATTGAGAGTGAGCCGTATCCCCTGCTCCGCTTCTCTCTCTGCCCACCCCACTCTCCTCTGCTACTCCTCCACTAATCCTCTGGCTTTACTCTTTTTGGGGTCCGCCAGCATCAATCTGCAGCTCGTTTGTTTCTTTGAAATGTTTTTTCAGTGCGTCGTTTTTGTGTGGTGTTTGTTGTTGTTGTAATTGTTGTTATTGTTGTTGCTGTTCAGGAATTTATCGCTAGTCGTCAGTCCGTCAGCAGCTCTCGCTGACTGTTTAGTGCGGGCTATGCTGCCGCCGGGCTGCCGTGCCGTGCGTGTGTGTGCGGAAATAATTGTTAACGGCAAATTCAATTTTCGGCAACGTCAACCGTAGCCCGTTGCCACTAATTGGTTACGTCAGCCCATAAAAATGCATTATCATGAGGCATTTTGCATGCTTTTTGTGCCACTGTGCGGTGGCCACTGGCCAATAGCCAGAGTACCCGCTTGCCAGGCAACTGTTAAGCACTGCCAGCCACGCCCTTTTGTATATTGTTGCCCATTAAGCGTGTCCATGTATCCTGTCAATGTCACTTAATATACAAAGTCGTTAACATTCCGCCCTTTTCAAGTGCAAAGACTCCATTTGGCATGAGCTAAGAATAGCAAGGGATTTCGATTTGGCAGTAATCGATGGCTAGATACCCTCTAGTTGAATTGTAGGGATAAGTCGTTAAATGTACTTACCAATACCATATGCACCTTATATAGATTAATCAATTACATATTAGACAAGCCTTTAATTTTATTGTAATTAGTTGATATACCGAATAGATATACCGATAAATGTTTTACAGATTATATTACTTACAATAGCTAACGATATTTCGAATGTCTTATATTTTCATTAAGGGTAGTAAATGTCCTTGGTAAGAATATCAAAGACTTAATCTTTCCACTACCGAAATACATCGATATTTATCGATTATCAAACAAATATATAAGTTTTTTTTAAATATCATGCTCTTGCAATCAGCTTTTCGGCTATTCAGGCTTACAGGGTATTAAGTCATTGTATTTAAAATTGCCAAAGTGGCCCAGGCGAAGTTACAAAAAAAGGTGTGAGCTCCTTGAAAGCAGCCGGCTACGTCACCCCGCAGACAAATACGTCAACAACTCAATCGGAAAGGCGACAAGGCGACAAGGCTACCGTTTTTATACCCTGAACCCATTGAAAATGGGAAGTCAGGGTATAATGGTTTTGTGAAACGTATGTAACAGGCAGAAGGAATCATCGCAGACCCCATAAAGTATATATATTCTTGATCAGGATGGCGAGCTGAGTCGATATTGCCCAGTCCGTCTGTCCGTCCGTCCGTCCGTCCGTCCGTATGAGCAAAAGGATCTCAGAAGATATAAGAGCAAGAGAGCTGAAATTTGGCATGCATACTCGTGTATACCATAGGCAGTACAAGTTTATCATATTTTTTCGATAACTCATCCGATAACTTTTTTATCGAGAATAATCGAAAAATCGACTTGGTTTTTTTCAGCCTAATTTGAGCACTTTTAGACCTGGAGACTTCAAATCTGCGTTGTATATAAAGTTAATGGATACAAAGATTTTGCAATCTACAGAGTTTATATACCACGCCCCCTTCGCCCTCAATTTGCAAAAAACGCGTTTCAAGTACTAGAGGCTTGTGCTTTGGAATGTGTACACATTTTAACCATATGATTACGCTCTGAAAATTTCAATAAGATTGTATGTCTATAAAAGAAATTATTCAACAAATAAATTCTTGAAATGTTGCACACACTGCAGCGCAGCCCAAGCGCAGTCGCTGCTTACTGCGCAGTTAGCAGAGCGCGTGCTTATAAGTGCATGTGTATGTATGTGTGCATAAAAGAAGTCCAGAATGATTAGAATATCAGCTTGGAGGGTTCAGGGTATCTCTTATTCGAGCAGTCTCGACTGGAGCCTTCTAACTTGTTATTTTTTGGGATATCGCACTATCGGCTGCTCAATGCGCTTCACTTAGCGCGTATCTGCAAATCTCTAAATTGCCACAAATTAACAGATAATTCGACGCAGTTGCAACAGAGACGCATGTGGCAAGTGGCAAGTGGCAAGAGGCAGGCGACAAGCGACTCGCTAAACAGATTCCGTTTGACTCGGGCGCGCAAAGGCGACGCTAATAGATACTTTGCGTGCTCACAGCTGTACGGGCGCGGGTAGGAGCCAGGCGCAGCGGCAGTAGGGGCTGCAACGGGTGAGGGGCAAGTAGAGCCGTCACAGTGCAGCTAACGATAGTTGTGTTGCACAATACCCAAATCCAATTTTCGAATTCCCACATGCGTTCATTATCGGTCTGGACGCGGACTCAAAGCCGCACACACACACACACACACATACGGCTACACTCAGACTCCACACATACATACATATACACTCACTCTTTGGACTGCCGTGGCGGGTGCGCGCGTGCGCATAACTCATTTCGCACTTTGTCCATTTCATAAGACCAATTAAAGCGCCTCGCTTCGAGTCACACAGCAGCCGAGCCGAACCGAAGCTGGACCAGTCGTTCGCTCTCTGTTCGCTGCATGTAGATTCGGACTCGGATTCGGATTCGACTGAGCGACTGCGGGGTACACCGTGGGGCGCCTTGCGACTGCGACAATTTTCCATGCATACGCGCTGCCAAGCGACGCGTCGGATTAAGTGGGAAATTTGACAAATGCGCTGAGATTGGCTTCCAGCTCGAACTGGATGATAATCACCAGTTCCCCTCCAGCCTGCCCGCCTGCTTGCCAAGTGGCCAAGCCAGCCGGTTCACGGATTCAGCCAACATTTGCGGAAACATACAAATTTGCGCATTTGTCCAAAGCAGCGTGAACATTTGCACAATAAGCGATGCGGCGATTCAGTGAGTCGGACTTTCAGGGGGGCAGAGAGTCGAAAAACCAATGATTCGCATCATCCTTAACACACGTAGACAGAGGCGTAGATGGGAAGGGGTTGGCTGTGCAGATGGAATGATGCTTGGCTAACGAGTTTTCTATCTCTTTTAACTTGTTCACATTATTGATAAATTATTTTATGGAACATATAAAAAATAGCTCTATAAACGAGAGAGAAGAACAAGCGTCAAAGATTATTCTTTTCTATAATAAATTTATCATGAACTTATTGAATTAAAAAACGAGTTTTCTAGCTGAAAGCTCAATAAAATCATTCGAAAGAATATATTAAAGAGCCTGATACAAATCGTGCTGAAGCATTTATTTTTTATAGAATGTTGAATATAGAATAATAAAGTGAAGCTAACAAGCATTTTAAACATCAAAGTGTATAAAATAATAATTAAAATTATACTGCAATACGTTTATTTGCAATTTAATGATTTAATTTGCATATTTTGCGTAGAATCATGATGAATAAAAAGTAAAAACTAATAAAAGATCGAGCATTGAATAAAATGAAACGAATATATAATGATAGTAAAATTAAATTATATATGTTAAAGTAGTACAAGTACAGATGGGTGAACTTGGTATATTTTATTTAATGGCTTCAAAACTAACAGGAATAAAAGCTATTTGCTCTTTATCTAAATTATTGCCTAAAATAAAGTGTCCCGATGATGTAGATCCATTCCAATGTGAAACATGTTCTTTACACATGCGGAAAGCACAGCCTAGATAAGAGCATATACAAGTTTGAGCCCCCTCCGCAAATCCCCCGCCCACGCCCTTGACAACGACTGCAACTCAGCAAAAAGGGCAGTCCAACTTTTAAAGCTAAGAAAGAGAAGCTGCGATAAAACTCAATTCTGGCTGACTTTTTGGTTTTTTTTTTTTTTTGTTTTTTTTTAATGCGCACATTTCGTTTTCAATGCGATTCGACCACGAAATTATGTCAATAACTGAGGTCATATGCATAAATTCTGGTCAGGGGCCGACGTCGTGTCTCGGCTGCCTCGCAGACCCACAGACCCATAGAGCGAATGGGCCCAGTGGCAGCGACTGCAGTGCAATGCAGTGCGGCTGCTGCTGCATGCTTTAACTGCATGCTAAATGCAACAGGCAGCAATAGCACTACCACGCCCCCCGCGCCTAGCTGCCCGCCCTCGGTTCGGCACAGCTGGTGCTTTTCATTAAGAATTAAGTCAATGCGAAGTTGCGCAGACTCGTTTGGCAAGTGCACGTGGCTCGTGTTTGTTTTCGACGCCAACCGAAAAAGAAGCAACAAGAACAACAACAACAACAGCAACAGCGACAACATAAGCTGGAGCAGACAGGCAGCGTAGCCATCCATAATGGTCGAAGAGCATCGGCACCACCCGCGCACCACTCACCACCACACAGTCTGGGCATGCTAATAAAACGATATTTTATTGCTTTTTGGCGGCTCATCATGGCTAAAATGGCAATGGGAATGGCCAAAAGACAGGCCAACAGCAGAACTATGGAATGAGAGTAAATGAGTAAGACAGAGAGGGAGAGAGACAGAGAGAGAGGTAGCTTAGTTGCCGTGGCAAATTGCCTAGCAGTCGTGCGTGGCCAAACGCAGCAGAGAAAATTAAATGCTCCATTTGTGCTTGATTGACAGCAAGAACGGGAGTGGGAGCAGGAGCAGGAGTGGAAGTGGGAGCGAGAGTGGGAGCGGGAACTCCTCCCACAGCTGCCTAGTTGAGAAAGAGTTGAGTTAAGGAAATTGCTGCTGAAATCAGGACTTGCAGGTTCTGACCTAGTAATTGACTTTGTGAAAGAGAGATAGAGAGAGGGAGACCCGCACCAGCAGCACCACCACGGATCGTAACGGCCGAATTGGTTAGAAACTAGCCCAAAACACGATTAACCCACATCTTGGACGAGGCGCTCATAAATTATTATGCAGCCAAGGCAGCCGGCTCGGCCTGGCTAGGAGAAGGCATGTCGCGCATTTTTTTTTTTTTTTTTCGGCCATTTGGCGACTTTAGCCACAGCAGCAGCAGCGGCTGCTTCTTCTTCCTCTGCTGGGTACAAGCTGCAGCGGCACGAACATGACTTTCTAGCGGATTTCTTTGCATGCGCCTGGCGCGCTTTTGTTGTCGCTGCTCGAGGCGGCTGTTGGGATTCGATGCGGGCAGCGGGCGGAGCTGGTTAACTCTAGACACATGCCATGCTGCTCTCAGAATACCCTGTACTGCATGGGCATAGTCGAGTAGGGTGAGATTTTGTGGCTATGAAAAAAAAGGTAAGGGCCAATGTCATAAATATTCAAGAGCAATCTAGCGGGAAATCGTTTGTATTTGGAAAGATATCAGAGATGCATACACTTTTGGATATCGATATATTATATTGAAGAAATTCGTTTAAAATCGATTTCTACCTTAGTTCTGAGCTTATAAGAATTATGGATGACCAAGAGTACTAACCAGAGTGCCAAGAGCTAACCTCATTATGATATAACATTTTCTTATTTTGCTTTAAAAATTACACATTTTAAATTTTGTCTTCTTTATTTAGCTTCTAACGTTAGAATGAGATATATCGTTTTTAATTAGATCCAGCTATATATTTTTCCTCCTTTTATGTGTCTACTATTTTAAACAACAGCTGCAGCTACAGGATATCTGTTAGTCTAGCAAAAGTTTCACTTCGCCACTCTTACTTTGCTGCCCGCTTCTCTACATTTAATTATTTTGTTTAAAAAGTTTTGACACCGCGACGCGCATGCAGATTTACAGGCTGGCAGCTCGGAGCTCGAAGCTGGCAGCTTCTGCCCGCTGCCAGAATGACAGCCATGGCCAGCGGCCGTGTTGCCAATGTGTGTGTGTGTGCTTATAGTGCGGGGAAAGACGTGACTCTGTTGCAATAGTCAAAAAAAGAAAAAGATACAACAAAAATAAGTTTTTTGCCATTCAATTTGAGTTGCGGCTTGTCGGAGATTGGATGGCACCGCTGGCTGATGGCCTCCCTGGCTTCTCGTTAGTTTCTTGCTGTTGTTGTTGCTGTTGCTGTGGTTGCTGTTAGCCAAAGTGTATCTAGATGAAGGCGCGACAATTGGCATGCATTAAGTTGTTGCTGCAACTTTTATGGCAGCGTGTGAAGTGCAGCATTGGATTAATTTAAGTGCAAGATGTGACAATCCGACAATGGACCAAGCGACTAAGCGACCAAACGACGTGTCGAACCATTCCAATATTTTCTGACCATTCCAATTGGCGGTTGTCTGTGTTGGCCAAAATGCCACATTTTGCAACACTTAAAGTTGATCAAGAAATTGTTTATGGTATTAATGTGCTTGGAGAAGGCTAAGGCTTATAGAATATAACTTATAAATTGAACAAATTTAGGATTACGAAATACACTCGACGAGAGCGAGAGAGAGAGAGACATGGAGATATACGATATGTAGAGATAGAATTATATATATGAGACATGTAGAGGGAGAGATATGAGATATGTAGAGGGAGGGAGACAGAGCAAAAACAAGTAAGAAAGCTCTAGTCGAGACTGCTCGACTACGAGATCCCCTGAACCCTTGGAGCAATAGATATTTCAATAATTTTTCGCGTCTTTCAGCTTACACAAGAAACACGCACACACACACACACAGGCATACATACACACACACGCATACAGACACACATACACACACACACACGCATACATACACAAGCGCATACACACACACATACACATACACACACACATACACACACACAGGCATACATACACACACACGCATACAGACACACATACACAAACACATACACACATAAGCACCCACGCATAAACGCATGGGCTGCAGTGTGCGCTTACTATGAGAACTTAATTATTTAATAACTTTTTTTATGGACGTACGATCTTCATGAAACTTTCAGATTATGATTATAACATGAATATACATGTAATTGCTAAAGCACAAGTCTCTAGTATTTGAAATACGCCTTTTACAAAAGTGAGGGTGAGGGGGTGAATTTAGAGGTGGGGGGTAAATTTTAACAAAAACCGAAATTGTATAAATTGCATATAAGCATACATTAAAAATTTGGAGACTCTAGCAATAAAGGTGTAGAAGATATAATTTTATAACTGGTTTTCGATAAGGTTTTTTATCGATAAAAAAAGATCGGGATGAGTTATCGAATTTTAATGATAAACTTGATATGCGCGCTGTAATTACGGACATTTAAAAAAAAACTTGAAGTCTCTAGCTCTTATATCTTCTGAAATCGACGCGTTCATACATACGGACAGACGGACAGACGGACAGACGGACAGGGCCAAATCAACTCAGCTCGTCACCCTGATCAAGAATATATATACTTTGTGGGGTCTGCCACGCCTCCTTCTCCCTGTTACATACATTTCAACAAAACCATTATACCCTGATTTCCCATTGAAAATGGGTTCAGGGTATAAAAAGGATGGTGCATTAAAATTAATTCTAATTGAAGACAAATCTGATATAATACAAGTAAGAAAGCTCTAGTCGAGACTGCTCGACTACGAGATCCCCTGAACCCTTGGAGCAATAGATATTTTAATAATTTTTCGCGTCTTTCAGCTTACACAAGAAACACGCACACACACACACACACAGGCATACATACACACACACGCATACAGACACACATACACACACACACACACGCATACATACACAAGCGCATACACACACACACATACACATACACACACACATACACAAACACATACACACACATACACAAACACATACACACACAAGCACCCACGCATAAACGCATGGGCTGCAGTGTGCGCTTACTATGAGAACTTAATTGTTTAATAACTTTTTTTATGGACGTACGATCTTCATGAAACTTTCAGATTATGATTATAACATGGATATGCATGTAATTGCCAAAGCACAAGTCTCTAGTATTTGAAATACGCTTTTTACAAAAGTGAGGGTGAGGGGGTGAATTTAAGGGTGGGGGGTAAATTTTAACAAAAACCGAAATTGTATAAATTGCATATAAGCATACATTAAAAATTTGGAGACTCTAGCAATAAAGGTGTAGAAGATATAATTTTATAACTGGTTTTCGATAAGGTTTTTTATCGATAAAAAAAGATCGGGATGAGTTATCGAATTTTAATGATAAACTTGATATGCGCGCTGTAATTACGGACATTCTAAAAGAAATTTGAAGTCTCTAGCTCTTATATCTTCTGAAATCGACGCGTTCATACATACGGACAGACGGACAGACGGACAGACGGACAGACGGACGGACGGACAGACGGACAGACGGACAGACGGACAGACAGACGGACAGGGCCAAATCAACTCAGCTCGTCGCCCTGATCAAGAATATATATACTTTGTGGGGTCTGCCACGCCTCCTTCTCCCTGTTACATACATTTCAACAAAACCATTATACCCTGATTTCCCATTGAAAATGGGTTCAGGGTATAATAATGCTGCCTCTAAGAAAAGGAAGGGATGGCGAAAAATGGTTGGGCCTCTATTCCACCAGAATCTCATTAAGCGACTTTCTTTCACACAACATTTAAGCTGAACACGCTATTTAGCGTAGTTCAGGATCGTAACACCTTCACATCTTTAAAAGCATTTTGGTATTCCTAAATTTTTACAAAATTTATTTCTCTCATAATTTATTAGCATTTATTCCATATCACATCTCATAAATTTTCTAGATTTTGTAATACATTTTGTATATAATCTCCACAATAATCAATCAATTTTTATTCACATTTTTATTAAAACAATTTATGCCTCTAATAAAATTAAGAGCTACTTCAATCAAATAAAATTTAACAGCTCTATAAAATACAGTTAAATGTTAAGAGTTTAGCGGATTTTCGTCAACTTTTGATGTATATATATTTATATATTCGTATGCATAAAGATATTCATGTGTATATCCCATAAATTTCCACTATGAGCTAATTTTCCCAAATGCGAAATTCGTGGAACGCAGCTCGCAGCTATGCTAATTATTTTGCAAACACTTGTGGTATGGTGGCGTTGAAGGGGCGGGGCGGAGCGGGGCGGGTAAAGACTCCGTAGCTAAATAACAAAAAAAAAAAACAAAAAATAAACAGAAACTAACAAAATTCGCTGGCAATTTTAATTGTTAGTCCGCGGAGTAGTTGGCGCTTTGTCTGGCCGCCGCTGGAGCTGAGGCAAACGCAGAAACAAATTGAATTCGACGCATTCCACGGTTAATCAAGTGGCTGACCAACTGGCTGGCCAAGTGATGCTGGCGATGGTGGTGCTGGTGGTGCTGATGGTGGCGGTGGTGGTGGCGTTTGCACTGGAATTTTAATTGCAACGAAATCGAAATCGAAGCCAAAAGCCACATACGACTATATCGATACGCCCCAGCACCTGTCGCACCTGTCGATCGAGGCAACAAATGCCACCAGTTGCTCAGTTGCTGTGGCTCGCGGTGGTTTACTTTCTGTTTCGGCCCAAAGTCAAATCGAGTCAAAGAGTTAATTGCGAGCAGACAATTTCGTGCACTTTTGACACCGCACGTGACGTGACAATATGAGCGAATCCGCAGCTGGAACTCGGTTGAGTATGGCATGGAGTACACTGTGAAAAATGAAGGGATTGCTTTGGTTTTAGAAAAAATCTGCGGGCAGAAAAGAATAATAATACGCAAAATGAATATATTGGTATAGGTGGAAATAGATAGATAAATTTATATGAAGTAGAAACAATAAGAAAGTTACAAATGTTTTTTTTTATTTTATTTTTATTTTTTTTATTTATTTATTTATTTATTTATTATTATTTATTTATTTATTTATTTTTTTTTTTTGAGAATATTTACGTTGAGTATTTTTGTAAAACGTAAACAAGTTCATTAAATTTAATTGAAGTTAAAATTATTTACGTAAACTTATTTTAAAAACTTAAACAAAGCCATTAAACTTAATCAAAATTGAACTGATTTTTGAAAACTTAATCAATGGCATTAGATTGTATCAAAATAGAGCTAATTTTGAGATTTCCAAATATTTAATGAAAGGTTGATTTTCTAAATTAAATAGATTTTAAAATTAAAAAATAAAAATGTTTTTTGTTTTGTTGTTTTTTATCATCGTCAACTAATTTGTTAATTTATTTTTAAAGTCCTCATTATCTAATCTGGTCTGTCATAAATTAAATGATCTCATTTACTCTACTATATATTATCTGTATTATCTGTATTCAGATTTGATTCATCTAAATGCTTCCATTTTAGTCTGAAGCGATTCTGACTCAGATTAGATAGAGTTTTATTTGCACAGTGCATCATAGCAAGGAGCTAAAAGCTGAGCATAAAGAAGAAATCTGCACCAGAATATTTTCGATGCAGTTAGGCAAATGGCTATTGAACCTGCCCTGCTCCTGGGCTCATTAAAAACTTTCTTCTAGCCCAGCATTGAACTGGACTCCTCCACTGCAATCATTTTAGCCCCAACTACTTCATAAATATAATGACTGCCTTGCTGTGGCTAAGCAAATAGGAATTTGGTTGGTTGTTTTGTTGCTGTTGTTGTTTTCGTTTTTTTCGGTATTCGCTTTTGGAAATCATCGTCTCAGCCAGACGCCAACGGTCAGTGGGTTAATTGTGCACAGAAATCACTCGCTACAAATGCCGGAGATAAGATTATATTGTAGATGCGCGAGTGGCTGGCTGTCTACACGATGCTAGATGGTATTCACGGGGCGCCCAATTAATCATGCCCTCTGACTGCCCCCTCCCCCAGGCACTGAGCTCTGAGAAGTTGGCGAATCGAGCCGAAGCAAGGCGAAAGTTACCAATTCGATTCTTGGCCTCAGACCCACCCGTCGGGTGGTCAACACTTTCGCAGCAACAAAGTTATTTTCTTTCATTCTTTCATTGTAACAGCTGATCGTCTTTAGCTTTGGCATGCAAATGCCTCATCAATCACAAACACACACAAGCACACATTGCTCGACCTTTTATGCAGCAGCTGCCTTAGCAGCCAAGTCGAATTCGAAGTCCGGAACGTAGCTGACATTCAAGCTGGCTACTGTGCTGCGCAGCACGGCAATCAACGCGTCAAACGTGCAGGAAACATTGCACAAAACCCAAGTCCTCCCCCCACCACCCCCAGCAAAACAAACACAGTTAGGAAAAAAAACTGTTTACTGTTTGGCTTGCAGCGATATGTGTGAAATCTTGACCAACAGCAGCAGCAGCAGGAGCAGCAGCAACAGCAGAGCCAGCAGATGCGGCAGCAGAAGCTAGCAAAATGTTTTTGACAGCTGCCTACCAAATGGCAGCCCGTTCCAATGGTTAACTGGAAGAATGGAAAAGAGCGGGCGGGAGAGCAGCAGCAGAGCTAAACATTGCATAGAGTCTAGATTATTAGCTGCACGCTAATTTATGCCAGCACAGAAGAAGTGAAAGAGCGAGAGAAAGGGTGAGCAAGCAGGCAGAGAGACACAGTGGCGTCAAACTAGTTGCGAAATATCTCAATGTTCGACAAATTAGTGCGCTCAATTGCAGGCGACCTTGAAAACAGTGAAAGGCAAAAGAACAGAAAGGGGAAAGAGAGAGAGACGGCACAACTATATCAAAAATACTTTTAGTAATAATTATAAATTATATAAATAATTGAATAATAATATAGTGACATATATCTAATCAATTAAGAGTACATTTAAAGCACGGCACATTAACTCCGAACACGCACTAGCCCTTCGGCAGTAAACCGAGCACTGATTCGACTACAGAGCGCATCTAAGCAATAGCCTTGCCCTTGTTCTGCTCTCTCAATTTCGTGCATTGTTGTTGGCACTAAAGACTGAGTGGCTTTGTTATTGGCGCTTCTATTGTTTCGTGTGCGTGCTGCATACGAGTGGAGTTCGAAGTCGAATTAGAGCAGCAGATTAACAGCTTTGAGAGAGGCGCTCAAATATGAGCAGAATCGATATCGAAATGGTACGGAGCTCACGCCAGGCAATGAGTACTATTGCTTATCTAAGCAGCATTGTGATGTCACAGCTAATGCAAATTCGATGTTGTGCCGTTGCTAGGGCACTCGCTGCTTCACTTTCACTCGTGCCGCATCGAATCTAAGCATAATACTATCCTTTCTCTCTCATTCACTCTCTTGCTCCTTCTTTTTCCTTCCCAGCATTTACACTTTCGGTTTTTAATTGCAAGCCAAATTTGAAGCGGGCAGAGCCAAAGGTAATCCAGCTACAACCTAAGCCTGTGTCCAAGCCCCCAGCGACATGGCGATCATTTGCATAAAACAAACAACAATTTTTCGCATGCAAGTTGTGAGTGTGCGAATTGCGAATTTCGAACTGCGAGTACGCTAAACAGCAATGTGAATGTGGCCCGCAGCGACAAATGCAAAACGATTCGGCACACACGAGCAGCGGCCGTGGCAGAGGCTGCGGCTGCGACTGCGCAGTCGTCGACGACCCACGCTGATAGGCTGGGCTGAGCAAAGGAGGGAAGGAGAACAACGCCAGATGATGGCAGGGCAAAAAGCGTCACATCAAACATGCATCAATAAGTACACACACACACACACACACACACACACACACACACACACACACATACATATACACATATGAGCATTTCCAATTCGCAAATTTTCGTAGCCAACCAAAATGGAGGCCGGCGCAGCTCATGTTGCGCGGGGCCCAAGGCAGGTGCGGTCGTTGTTGTTGTTGTTGCTGTTGTTGTTGTTGTTGTTGCTGTGTCGTGGCGCGTTGAAAAGGAAATTTTTCATCTGGCAAACAAATGGACCGAATGGAGTTGTTGGCCCGGCCAAAAAGCGCATGCAAAAGTAAGAAAAAAGGCTATCGCTATCGCTTGTGGCCAATCTGCATGCGCCCGGGCCCCGGTCCGGGCGAAGCATTGCTGCGTGTGTGACCAGCCGGTGCTGGAGCTGGCTGCAAAGAGCGGACTATGACAACAATGAACAAATCATGAGCACTTTGCATTTGCCAACAATTCAGCCAAGCCCCCGCCTGCCCGCCCAACCGCCGCCACCCAATCACTATAACAGGCCACACAAAAGGCTAAACAGCTTAGAGCTGGACGCATGCCAAGCACGAGACAGCACGAATGATCGACAAATAAAAATTTACGTCTATTTTCTTATTATGACAATTATAATAATTCCAGATAATTCAATAAATTTCTTAAAAAAAGTTAATTTGATAATTTTATATAAATTTGTTTATGCTTTTGCTTTAATTCAATTTCAATTTGCATGCACGTAATATATTCGAATCAATTGCTCGTGACACGGCACGCGCTCAGCTGCTTTAGAGAGTCAATATGCATGTCTCACTCTCTATGTGTGTGTGTGTGTGTGTGTTTGTGTGTGTGCTTTAAAGTAAGTTGGCAACAAATGGCATTTTTAACTTTTGACATTTCACGCGTGCAGCTCGTTGTCAGCGCGGTCGTTGTCGTCACACACGTCGTATGCGTGATGTGATAATTTTTGGCATGCCGTGACCCGGGTGCCAACAACGGCTGCAACGGCAATAAAGAGAGCCGCGGCACTTGAAAGCGACTGGCAATGGCAGTGGCTGCTCCTAATGCCAGACATTTGATTTGGTGGCTAATTCACGACAATTTGCGCTGATCGTTGATTGCGGCTCAAGAATTCCCGTTGGCCAATGGCCGTGTTCCTGGTTCACTTCCTAGCAGCAGCAGCAGCAGCAGCCGCTACACGCGCCTCTTTAGCCCGCAAATGCATTTTTAATTACATTGGCTAACATTCGCGCGTTGCCAATTGCCAGCGGGAGGGCGTGAGTGCAGCACCAGGAGCAGCAGCAGGAGCAGGAGCAGTGCCTAACAATGGGCTGCGACTTGTTGTTGCGCATCAGCAGCATCGACATCCATTTGCCTGATTGTTGTATTTGGCTCAAACTGTTTAATGCCCGGTTGCAGCAACGCTCAGATTCCACTGACAAAGCTAGCGAGCCACCGCCAGCCCAACATTGCAATGGCCACATATCGATTTCAGCGTCCAGCCAACAATTTTTCCCAGATCTGCGCTCTGTTCATCTACGGCCTGATGCTAGCGCGTAAATTTTCATGTCGCTTCTTGATTTGCAAGCATTTAACAAAGTCAAAACAATTTTAATGCCCAGACGCGGCAGTTAATTAAAATTGCAACGAGCTGTTGACCATTTGTTATACCCTGTAACTAGCTAGGATAGGGTATGCCAATGGAGAAGCATGCCATCTTTATCTGTATCTGCATCTGTATCTGTATCTGTATCTGTATCTGTATCTGTATGTGTATCTGTATCTGTATCTGTATCTGTATCTGTATCTGTATCTGTATCTGTATCTGTATCTGTATCTGTATCTGTATCTGTATCTGTATCTGTATCTGTATCTGTATCTGTATCTGTATCTGTATCTGTATCTGTATCTGTATCTGTATCTGTATCTGTATCTGTATCTGTATCTGTATCTGTATCTGTATCTGTATCTGTATCTGTATCTGTATCTGTATCTGTATCTGTATCTGTATCTGTATCTGTATCTGTATCTGTATCTGTATCTGCATCTGTATCTGTATCTGTATCTGTATCTGTATATCTGTAATATTTTGTATCTCCTACAGGGTATTGCACAGTCCAAAAGATTCATCACTCACTTGTTGCCTTTGCTGTTGTCGCTGTTATTGCCTGTTTGGCTATTTTGGGCAGCTTCCAGGGCAGCAGTTGGCAGTCGATGGCTGGCGGTTGGTGGTTGGTGGTTGGTGGTTGGCAACTGGTAGCCACCCGACACTTGTCAGCCAGTCGGAGCGCCACCAACAACTCAGCACAATCTTGGCGCATCTTTCGGCCGCTCTCCAAGGCTCCGGCCAGCCTTGCCTTTTGCCTTTTCTTTTCCTTTTGCTTTTTGTTTTTGTTTTATTTTTGTTTTTACTTTTGCCTTTTACCAAATCAAATTAATTTTAATGCCGTCGGCAGCTTTGGCGCACATTAATTACCAGGCATCTCGGGGCAGCTACTGCTGCTGGTCGAAAGCGCACAGGCTCGCATCTGCATCTCAACTCTGCGACTGGTTTATAATTCAATAAAATTTGATTAGGCATTAATTTGCAGTCGCAACTAATTAATGAGCGCACAAATGCGCCTCTTCATCTGGCTCACTCCGTGGCCACTGCCTGTGCGACCTATCGATTCGGATTGCGCTTCCGCCTTATAAATGCAATCCAAGCAGCCGAGCCACCTTTAGCCAATGCTTGCCATATTTGGTTAGATCTCGAGCGTCTAATGCCAACTTTTAGACTAAAACATATATTAAATGCTTTTGGGCGTTAAGCGGGGCTGGGCGGTGGGCGTGCCACACACACACACAAACTATTAATAACAACAACAATAAGTACAACAAGAATAACTACAACAATAATAGCAGCAACTGTCAATACACTTGGAGAAAATAGCAATGCAAAATTTTGATGGAAATTTTAGATTCATTCCAGATTAATTTTAGAGCATCATAAGATGCTAAATAGTCGTAGAGGTATTGAATTTTCATAACATAAAAATTATATAATATACGTTTATAAAATGAAATTAATAATTGATAATTTATAATTTATAATTTATATCTGATAATTAAAAGATTCTAATTTTATTCCGAATTTCTGTGTTCTTTTTTTTTCCAAGTGTAGCTGAACCAAGAACAACAATATTGTAGTACAGTACGACCTACTGCCTGGCTCTGTGGCATAATAGGCCAATTATTACTGCAATTTGCATTAGAACATAGCCGCTGCACCGACACACACACACATACACAAACCTTGCTTGAGATGAGCTTTAGCTGCATATTCACATTATGAGAAGGAAGCTGGAGACGTCCGCAGAAATTCTTGAGCTCTGCGGCAGCGTTGTTATTATGAAACCGTTTAGAGAACGTGTTTGTGAACACCACAGTAATTTGGTTAGATTACCAAGGCGACGGCTATGACGCGGCGGCAACGTATGACGATGAATGCAACTAAGTATATGGCTTGGTGAGACGAGCGCAGAGGGGAGGGAGCGATGCTGCTGCTGCTGCTGCTACGGACGTTGCCTGTAAAATTGGCAGCCAAACGCGACTCACAGCGAATGTGGGCCAATCTATCACTGCTGGAGCAGCAGCATCAGCAGCACCAGCAGCAGCAGCAGCAGCAGCAGCGGCAGTGGCAGCCGATCTTCCAGGTTTTTGACCGTGAAGTAATCGCGTTCCCGTTCCCGTTCGCGTTCCCAAGTCGAGGCGTGTGAATAGAAACGTTAGCGCTGGCACGTTCTGGGGCCAGCCTGATAAAAGTTGATTGCAAATTTATAGAGGAGCCACAGCTACGCCACGCTCTGTGCGCGCACACAGATTGCCCATAAACTGTCATGTCCATGTTGTCCTACACTGCTCTCTGCTCAGCCAGGTACTGCAGCACAGAGCGGCCAACAGCCGCGGGGCAAGAGCCAACAGGCCAGTACAAGTTAAGCGCCTAGTATGATTAGAACAGCAATCTATCTACTGCTTCATTTATCCATCTATCTATCAATCTATCTACATGCAGCTACAACTGTATCAAAGAGTTCGGCTATGCCATCCAGGGCGTGTAGAGATCAAGCTAAGGTTGAGGAGAAATCGGCATTTATTCAGTCTCTCTTTCTCTCTCCCTAAGTCAGTGCCAAGATATTTAATACAACTTTTGAATAAATCGTCACAACATGCCATTAATTACAGGCTATCGATAATTGACGCTCAATTAAAATGGTGTTTTATCTAGCCAATCTATGCATTTTAGACACATGTTAATGGATTTTTTACAACTGAGCTTGTTGATTTTCTTGCTAAATCTTCATTTATTTAATTGATTGTTCTGAGTTGACAAGTTATCGATGACAATTTCGATAGCAATAGCATCAACTGAGTAAAATATGAATTTGTCTATGCATTTTTATTAAATTTATAGGAACTTTGAACAACCGATAACAGTTTAAATGTCTATCGATCATCAGATATCATTTCTCCTAGCAATTTACCATAGCTATACGGCAATTAAGTTCTGAAATATTACGGAGCTACAGCACATACAAATTGAGTATAGCGAAACGATTCTATGCATATCGATTGTAAGTGGATTCAAGTAAATCTAAACTATGGATAGATGAATAGTATGCTTTTCTAAATGTTTATACATCCATATAAAACTTTTCATTTTTAAATTCCAATATACATGTTCATGCAAAATCTAGCAAAACTTTATCGTTAATACACTAAGGATTATATTGTCACTGCCGATTTATTTTAACGCCAAGCCTTTATCGATAGCTTTTTAGCAAACAACTTGTTTTCTTAACACCCATATATGGTATATTTTTTAGATGCTATCTATCTTCTGTCCGTCTGTTATGCGATAAGCTACCTGTCAATTGTCAACACGCGAACAGCTTCCGCAAGCACTCAATCATCCGGCTGGGGCTTGAGCAGCAGCTTTAGGTATTAGCTTAAGCATCAGCATTTGCCACGAAAGTGAGATTCGATTCAAGAACACCCGACGGCGGCTACTCCCCTAATTGAATTAATTAGCTGCAGCTATGCAAATGCGTCAACTTGTTGCACATTTATTTCACGATTTTTATTTGCCTTTAGATGCTTTGCTTAACATATTCGCCAAGTGTCAACACAAACACAGCTTAACAAGCACATGCATGCATGCATATATATTCATATGGGTATTTGTTTGAGTGCTCAAATGAGTATTCACATATATGTATATGTATGTGTGTGTGTGCTGGCCCATTATTCTTTAAACTGCGCCGCAATCTGACTGATCTCGATCTAGAGCTGTTATGGTAGATACTCTACTGGCCGACTACATCAGCTTTGGCATAATTTGCAGCTAGGTGCAAGGATTTCTCTAGAGTCAAGTCTAACATCCGACCATCTTTCTCCCTCTCTCTCGCTCTTTCTTTCTCTCCACATCTTTTGACATCCTGTCATTATCTCCGAACAGCTTTATGAAGTTATAGTTCAATACAACAATTTCTTCCTCCACCTCCCTTCTCTATAACTTTCTCTATACATAAATGTCTCTCTCTCTCGCTCTGTCTGTCTTTCAATATATTTCGACATCTTTCTCTATATCTCGGCCATTTCTACACTCATTCTCCCACTTAGCCAATTTAACCTTGCCTAATTTACCCTAATTTTGTATAGGGCATCCGAGCTTCGGCTAGTTTGATTCAATATGCATTCTTGTAGCAGTTGTGGCTTTTGTTTGCACTCGTATTTCATTTTAGCAGCCACAGCAGCAACTACGGCGGCGGCGACGACGAAGAAAACGCCAACACACTCCAAAGCTGCTGCCAAGTAGACCTTCAGACGCCAAACACTCCAACGCCAGCGAACAAGCAACAGCCAACGCGACAAGAGCAGTCAGCCAGTCAGCCAGTGGGACAGCTGGACAGGTGAGACAGTGGGACAGGTGGGACAGTTATACAGCGAGACAGTTGGACTGGCAAGAGCCGACAGTTGGGCTTGCAATTGCGCACAATTTTGATACGATACAGCACCACAAAGAGCACCACCAAGCACAACCGCGCCACAACACGCAGCACTCGGCAACACCACACACAGAGAGACGACGCGATCTTCCAGTTGAATTCAGTTGTTTGCAAAAGTCGAATATTGAATACTGTAGTGTGAAAAAGAAGATGAGACTAAACACAATTATGAATATGAATATGAATATGAATATGAATATGAATATGAATATGAATATGAATATGAATATGAATATGAATATGAATATGAATATGAATATGAATATGAATATGAATATGAATATGAATATGAATATGAATATGAATATGAATACGAATACTAATATAAATATGAATATGATTAGAAATTTATTTAGAAAAAGAAATATACCCACATTGTTAGGGTATATACCAACATAAAACAAGTAAGAAAACTCTAGTCGAGAGTGCTCGACTAGATACTACCCTGAACCCAACAAATAAAAATGCTCATTTAGTATGGCTGAAATTTCAATTTCGATGTATTTAAAAATATAAATAAAATACCAAACTCATTTAATAAAATATAAAAATATTTTGAAATAATTAAAAAAAAATTAACATCAGTTGCATCGACCGGGATTCGAACCGCGACTCCTCGGTCGAGCGTCATGCTGCTAACACACTAGGCCACCTCACTCCTGCTAGTGGCGCTGGCAAAACTCAAATAGATTCACTGCTGCAGCGCCATCTACCAAAACTAAACGAAACTAACAGCTGATGTGATTCAACGAATGTTTTTGTTGTAGCTGCTGCACGTGCGTTTGTTAATTGGCCAAATATTTGATTATTTTTTATTAATTTTTGACTGAACGGAATTTAATGAAACTTTCAGCATATGATCTACATATTATATTGAATATTTGAGAAATTTGAAAAAAGAAAAATCATTCACAATTAGCTATAGAGGCACCTGATTTGAACTTGAATGTTTTTACTCGATAAAAACATAACGGGATGATTTATCGAATTTTAAAAGCAAACTCGACGTCCGCGCTGTATATACGGTCATTTTAAAAAAAATTCAAGTCTCTAGCTCTTATATCTTCGGAAATCGACGCGTTCAAACATACGGACAGACGGACAGACGGACGGACGGACAGACGGACAGACGGACAGACAGACAGACGGACAGGGCTAAATCGACTCAGCTCGTCGCCCTGATCAAGAATATATATACTTTGTGGGGTCTGCCACGCCTCCTTCTGCCTGTTACATACATTTCAACAAAACCATTATACCCTGATTTCCCATTTTCAATGGGTTCAGGGTATAAAAAATATAACCACCATGTGTTTTGCAGCTCATTTGTTTATTCAGTGCTTGATTCATTCACCTGCGCTCGCAGTTCGCAGTTGGCCTCAAGTGCATTCAGCTTCACTATATATGTATGCGCACACATATTTGAACATATATATATATGCGAATCTATGTAGTCTGTGGTGCTGTGGATTGACACCTGACATGGCTGCGGAGTTGCACAGCTGATAGTCAGTCAAGTGGCCTTATCTTAGGTCTGGCTGCGACTTGAAATTGAAAATCTGCTCCAGTTGTTTGCATATAAGTGTTTATATTAGATACGACTTGTGTCTATATAATTATATAAGGCCCGATTTGGTTGGCCTGGGCAAAAACCACTCGCAGCAACGTGCCGTGCAGGCGTTGAATTATTAGAATGAATAAACATGTAGATGATTCATACACATTCATTCAACCAGCCATCGGATCGATCGAGCCAACGATCGATCGCACGATTTATGGCCATGTTGATAGGCAAATATCCGCTTCAGCGCAGCAACTAATCAAAATGTCGAAATGTGTTCTATAGGGCTTACATGTATATCGACTGCTGTGCTATGTAAATGTATCGATAAATAAACAGATTGCTAGCGATTGTAAGAAGATATGACATCTAAGTGGATTAAAAATAGATATAGATGCAATTTTAAAATGGGATAGAGCAAGTAATCAAAATATCAGAATGAGTATTATGCAGTCATTTTTCATGGAATATATTATTAATACGTATTGATAAGTCACGAGATTGCCAGAGAATGTAAAATGATACGACATATACGTGGACTTACAATAGTTAAAAATAGTTGTATTTAGAGATATATAGAACATAAATATATTAAGTTTCTACGAGCTGACATAAGACTTACATTTAAATATATCGATAAATCATGAGACTATCAATGAGTGTAAGATGATATGAATTAGGAGTGAATTAAGTAAAGGTATATTTATATTGATATAAAATATAGTCATAGATTCAATTGTTGGCACATGTATATAAGATATATAGTATGGGAATAAATACATATATGAAAAGGACTAGGCAGATGCTTACTAAACTATCGATTGATATGTTGTTAATATAATGATAATATTATAATCGGCCAATGAGCTAAATGTGAATACATATTCATAGTGATATAGTATATAAGTATGCATAATAATGTAGATATTGTATATGGCATTAGTTAAGATTAGCTTAGATTATAATTCGTTTCAAAAATGCTTTCCAAACTATTGCAGGTTGGC
The DNA here is from genome assembly GCF_054131065.1 of Drosophila arizonae. Lineage (NCBI taxonomy): Eukaryota > Metazoa > Arthropoda > Insecta > Diptera > Drosophilidae > Drosophila > Drosophila arizonae. The sequence goes on along the minus strand of NC_142923.1, from coordinate 9,739,476 downwards.
AATCAGATAGGCACAGAACGAAGCCAAACCCGGATAGTAACACGTTCTATAGGCTAAACACTGTCGTAAGTGAATTACTAGCTAACCGATCCGTAAATAAATCAATTTTTATAGATTAACATGATAACTGTTTATTATTTTATTGTATTCAGCGTATGCGTACAAATCGAATGTTGGATATGGTTTTTCGGTATGTTTTATAAGTAAGTATTTGTATGTATGTATGTTTCAATATAATCACACTAATTCTACTATCAGTCTACGTATGCATAAGGGATATACAATCATATAAATAAATATATATATATATATATATATATATATTGTTATATATAGGTGAGTGTGGTCTAAAACAAAATCAATTGAACTGAGGTGGATTTCGCAGTCAACCAAAGCGAAAACTAAGCCAACTTCATTTACAACCTGCGCATTTGCACTTACGATTTGAATTACATAAGAAAAACGAAATCTTTCTCAATATAAATATAGTATATATTGTATAACATATTGTAAATCATAATTGTTTTTTAAAAAGTTCCCTTCTTGCCATCAATGCCACAATCACAAAAATAGGTCGCCTGGCCGACCCTAACCACGACGCTTATAAAATAATACCCATACAGATTATGCATATAGTTTAAAACACATCACAAAAATTCATTCCCATTTCCTTCTCTTTAAATTAGTTGAGTGTATATATTTATAATATAAGATTTTGTTGCTACTACTTTCATTGCATATCATATCGAAATTATATATACGTATACGCCTATTAATTGACTCATATAACTGCCTATATATGTGTTATATGAATCTTGCAGGTGGCCTCTACTATATTCATAATCTATTATTATATTTGTTATGTGTATATGTATTTAATTTCGATCCCATCCGATTCGAACTTCGCGTGTATATTTGCATCTGCCTAAGTAATTGCTATTGATATTTTGTTCAGATCTTTTATGGAAACACAGCTATATGTGTATGCTTGTCTATCTGATATAGTTTTCACTATCTTCGTCATTCTTTTTCAGGGTGGGTTTAACTCATAGACAAAATTCTATTTGGACAGTCTCACAAACAGTTGGATTGACATTTCTATAAATGTTGAATTATTATTGTTTTCTTGTTTTGAAAAGCTTCTTCATCAAAAAATCAAAAAAGAGTTTATCAAAAGGTGTTTTTGTTGTTGTTGTTGTTGTTGTTATTGGGGGAACACTGTGGTCTATTGGTGGTAATCTACGTGCTTATTGGTGCTTCTGCTTGAAGTCCAGTTTAATCGCTTAGACCCGACGATTGCTCTGCTCCTGCTGAAGATTCACATTATTCATTACGGCGCTCATGTCCACGACTACGGAGTCATTCAATTGACATTTTCCGGGTGATTCCAGCTCGGTTTGGCCCTCCAGCAGACCCACATGATGCCCATTGGGTGTACCAGCGGGCATATCCTTCATCAATAGGAAAATCGATTTAGATATATGCCAGTGGGAGTTGGACACATGTCTTACCTGATAATTGACAGCAGCAGCATCCAATGCCATTAGCTCCTTGCGCGACAGCTCCTCGACGACGGCGGCGGCATAGCAATCCCCTAGCATGTTATTGGTTGTGCGTATGCGATCACTGCAAAACAGGAATCTATAAGTCCTTGCACCAATAGGGTATATAGAGATTGACTAATCAGAGAGCTATGCCAAGTCGAAGTGAACGTTTTGGAGATCGCCTGAACCCAGAATATAACTAAAAGGAGGCCAGGACACTTTCACTTTCTAGCCCACTTCGATTCGAGTAATAATGGTTTCCACAATATCTATACTTAAGGGTTATACCACTATAGAGCTCTACTTACACAAACCAATCCACGGCGAAGAGCAATGTCACATCCTGTACTGGTGCATCGATGGCGGTCAGGACGACTAGTAGCAGGACCAGCGCTGCGCTCGGCACGCTTGCCGAGCTCATGGAGGCCGCCGTGGAGGTCAGCAGCACGGTCAAGAGTTCACCAAAGCCAAGCACCATGCCGCTCATCTGGGCGATGAAGATGGAGGCGACAGCTATGAAGAGGGCGGTGCCATCCATGTTGATGTTGCAGCCAATGGGCAGGACGAAGCGTGTGATGCGCGGATCAATGCGCAGCTTCTCGTTCATGCAGCGGAATGTCAGCGGCAGAGCGGCGGCGCTGCAGGCGTTGCCAGATCAGTTTTCACATGAGATTCGAAACGATTTCAAATGCGTATTCGATTGGGATGTGGTTGTTGTTTCAATATGTGTTGATGTTGTTGTTGTTGTTTTTGGTGAGTTTTGTGATTTGCAAAACAAAAAAGTTTTTTTTTCGAAAGAAAAATTCAACGAATGGAAAATCAAATCGTTTGGAAACCAAAAAGAAGGAAAAATACTTGTAACATGTTAAACGTTCGCAACCACACAGAGAGAGAGATAGAGACAAGGGTTTTATATCTCTCAGCAAGGAAATTGAGAGAGAGAGAGAGACAGAAAGAGAGCAGAGAGTATAGATTTTAATGGCTTACGTTGATGCTGTAGCAAAGGCGGTTAGCATGGCCTCAATGAGGCCCTTGTAGAACTTGAAGGGATTACGTCGCACGAACACAAAGTAGATGAACTGCATCACAATTAGCTGATAGATGACCACACCGATGGCCACCGTTATGATGAACCACACCAGCTGGGCCATCACCAGGCTCAGATTATCGACACTTAGTATTTTGCCAGCGATGACTGAACTGATGCCCACCGGCGTTAGCCACATCACGCACGTCACCATCTTCATGATCACCTCAAATACGGCCGCAAAGAAGTCGACCACCACCTGACCCTTCTGCCCGATGGTGCCCAAGACGGTGCCAAAGACCAGGCAAAAGAACACAATGCCCAACGTATTGGTGCCGCTGCGATATTGCACATCCCTCACCAGCACCACCGGTTCCATCTCCGGGATTTGACGTTGTGCTTCCACGCCGTGCACAATGCCTACGGCTGTATCGTTGGCTGTGTCATTCAAGCTATGCAAAACGCTCGGCTTGGGCAAGTAGACGGTGTGCGCCTGTTGTATCGATGCTTGGAATAGGTTGTCCGGAAAAACGTTTCTGCAATCAAAATAGCGTATTTAAAGCAGTTTGAGCTACTTGAAGAGAAAGCAGAGGTAGTTGGTATAAGTTGAGTTTTGTAGCAGTTATTGCAAGCAGTTTGTGATCGATGAAGTGGACGGCAATTGGTTGTAAGCAGTGTACCGAATAGTTATATATAACAGTATCATAAGTGGATAGCTTTAAGCAGTGTACATTGACTGGAATATTAACAGAGTATTCAGCATAGCCCAAGATGCCTCATATTCAGATATATAATGTCATAAAAGTAAGATGGGACTGTACAAAACTAATATATTCTTTTCATTTGTAAATAATTTACGCAGCAGATTTAATTGCCAAATTTACAGGAAGTTTTTTCACTGTTATCTCCTAACGAACTGCTTTCAGCTGTATGTTTACAAGCAGTGTAGTTTCGAGCGTTTTGCAAGCGGTTTACACGCGATTTCGCTTCACTCACCTGCCCAAATCCAAAAGGCTGTCCAGTAACTTAACAGCCCGTTTGTCCGATGCCCGATCGTCAGCATTGTGCAAGTCCGGATTGCCTGGATGAATGAGCATTACGAGCGCAATGCCCAGCGCCGCATTGAACATCGAAGTCGTGGCGAAATAGACGAGAGTGCGCAGCGCGATTTTCCCATTCATCTTGGCATTGAGGCTAGCCGATCCGGCAATCAGGCTGGAGATAACCAATGGCAGTATCATCAGTTTCAGCACTCGCATGAACAGCTCGCCTGGGTACGAGATCAGCATAATGGAGTCCTCGTGCAGCTGCAACGGACGCAACGAGAGACCTTTGGACCAAAAATGATAAATGAGAATAAAGTTGTTTAGAATATACTATGAACAATTTTATAGCAAGCAGTGCAAGGAATTATATTTACTTACTACTCGATTGTCTAAATAAGTATTGTTTATTAAATTTTAATTATTATTAAAATCTTAGGTTTAGGTTAGGTTTCTATTCGTTTACTACAATATTTGTTTATCTAAATAAGTATATTAATTTTATACTAATTATATTTATTTTTTTTTGGAATACATTACTGGGATTTTGTTCAGTAGAATGTAAATTTAATAAAAAAATAAAAAAAATAGTAATACTTAACCCGTAACCAAAAAAATCAAATATTCATTAATTTTCGTACAGTGTATCAATAAAGGATGCATGGGGCTTACCCCTCCTCTGCCATGTTATGCATTTCGTTAGACTTACCCAAAATGACGCCCAGCATGACGCCGGAGAGCGTGACAAGGAGCATCAGATTATCGCTCAGCCATTTGCGATAGCCAGTTAGCTCCAGGGGCGCATCGCAGCGTTCCGTGGTCTTCGGTGGCAGCTCAGTGCCGTGCACGGCTGCCGTCATATTCGGGGGACCCATTTTGGCGAAGAGGTAATCTGAAAATTTCCCAGACTTTTCCATTGTACGGGTCGAGCGTTGGCAATGGACAGCAATCGCTGCAGCAAAGCAACAACAAGTCGCGAGCGAGACGGCTATAGAAAGTAGACGTTCACGGCAGCGGGAGGTGGAGGAAACGAGGAAGTCCTGGAACTCGTACGTGTGAGTGTCTGCGTGTGTGTGTATGTGTGTGTGAATGCCCCAAACGAGCGCTTACTTTAATATATATAAGGGTTTATATATATGTATGTGTATTTGTCTATGTGTATATAGTGTGATGGATGACAATTGTCAGACTGTGCTCAAATTATTGATTTTTTAAGTACTTCACATTGAACTTGAGTATGTTAATTAGGTAAGCCATTTGGCTGGCTGGCTTGCTGGCTCCCGTTCCCGTTCTCGTTCTCGTTCCCTGTTCCCAGTTGTGCTCTCAGTGCAGCCTCTATCGATGTGGCGTCGTCTTTTTCAGCGTCAATGTTCGTGTTTTACTGTTGGCGGCGTCTCGGACAGCGCCTAGCACCAAATTGCGCTCGCTGAATGGCTCCGTTGTAGTGGTTTTGTGCTGGGCCGCTTTCCCTAGAATCGGACGAACTGCGTCCGTTTGCGTTTGCTCAACGGCTGCTCAGTCCGTTCGCTGTCTCTCGAAATAATCGATAAAAGCCGCTGCAGCTGCTTGGTGCAGTCTTCGATGTGGCTCTGTGACTCTACGGCTCCCTTCTCAATCGGAATCTGTGTCACGCCTCAGCGCCCACTCAACTGTGAATAGGTATTCACAGTAGCTCGTTTGCGGTCGCTCAAGGCTCAACACTCAACGCTCAAGGCTCAAGGTTCGTTGGCTCGTTGGCTTTAACTGGTCTTTAAGTGCACAAACTGTTCTTTGGCTTTCGTTTTCACTATGCACTTTTCTTTATTGAGTTGCGTCTGGTTTGGCTGCTGCTGCCGCTGCTGATTTCTCTTCGACTTATTTTGCTTTTCTCACTTCCGTTTCCGTTTCTGCTGCGCGAACCGTCGACTCGAAGCTAGCTCCAGTGAATGCGCATCGTCTGGCCTGTCGCTCGCTTTTATGCTCGTCCTTACTGAGAGAGCGAAGTTTCGTTTGCTATAATAATCCCTTGCAACGTCAAACACTCTCGCACAAACTCTCTCTCTCTCTCTCTCTCTGTTTCGCTCTCATTCTGTCCCACTCTGTTTCTTTCTCGCTCTCAAATGCCGGCAACGAAAATTGGGGCACTGCGTTCTGCGTTCGGCGGGGTCTGAAGGCTCTTGATGAGGCAACACGCATTTGCAGCTCGTTTGATTGACATTCATAATTATCTTCAAGCGGAAAATTCCAAACCGAAGTCAGAACTACAATTGATTAGCCTTCGAGGGTATCGGAGCTCCTACCTCAACAGCTGTGCGTCAGTCCTCAGTTTAGTTTCGTCAATTTAAGCGCATTTTCATGGTCTTTTAGAGAGTTTCATTACTTTGTTAGCCACTTGAAAACGGACATTGACAAGCAATCTATTTTATATATAATACATATAGTACTGTTATCTGGAGTTTCACGATAAGCGCAGCTGATAAAGTTTAACCTTGTTTGTCTGGCCATATGATAAAATTATATCTGTATCACACAACTCAAACTCAGGCTGTCAAAGCAGCTGCTTAGAGCCTTGACCTAGTTTTTCTTTATTTTTTATTTATTTTTATTTTTATTTATTTTATTTTCCTATAAAACTTGCCTGGGCAAATCATAGTTTAAAGTTCATTATATATGTAAATATATTTTTATTATTAAATATTATATTATTATTATATTATTTTTGTCTCCAGTAAAGTATTCACAACATTTCTAATGAATTCACAAAGCTGTCAATAACTTAAGTCAAACGAATAAGTCTATGTAGTGTATATTTAATTCGGCCAATCGAATGGCAGTGCTATTTAATGATCCGGCAGTTGTTAGCTGTGGTGCACTGGTGGTGGCACAGTGGTGGTCGGTGGTGCAGAATGCCTAGCTTGCCCCAAAGGTCACCCCACACATCGATCCATTGCGGCGGCTCCTGTCAAGCTGTCACTTAGCTAAATCATGTGCCCAGTCAGCGAGGAGCTCATTGCGCCTCCTTTCCACATTAGCGCTTGGGCAGACGTCCAACGTTATAGGGCAGAATTCTATATATGTCTGTATATATCATGTATGTCTGTATATATGTATGTATATGCTTTCAAGTTGCGGGTCGCATCGATCCGGTTATGGGGCCTATGTTCATGTGCCAACTGCATGACGAACGTCTGCTTCTCCCGCCGATCCTCTGGCAAATAATTAAGATAATTGCGAGATATGCACCCGACTATATGTTTCTATATACATATATGTGTATATATATAGATTTGCATAGAAATATCTGACATAGCCATCGAGTGTTCGCTACGCTTTGATATACATTTTGTCCGCTGTCAGAGGCGATTTATTGGCGTGCATATATCTATATCTATTTATGTGGCACAAACTTGAACTTGAACCTGCAATTCGCTGCTGCACCCTTAGAGCGGACGCCACACACACACACACACACACAGATCCCGAAGAGCTGAACAGCCACCCAAAATGGTTGCCAATTCAATTAAGTTTGTTGTCGTTCCTAATTCGGGTATATAATAAATACATATACATATATATATATATAAATATTAAGTATTGCCGTTAAGCACGATAAGTTCTGCGTGTCCCTTCCGAAGGTCATTTGTGAACTTCCCCCTACTCGAGCCAAACACTTTCCTCTCTCGGTGTGAGCTGGCGTGTTCTCCTAATAATTGCTTTCAAGTCCTCGTTCTCGATTTATAGTTTTCCTGCTTTGACTTTGTTTCAGCTCCGAACAAGTTGTTAATGTGCGCAGCTCTTATCTGAAGCGTGTCCTTCGATCGCACACACTAGCCAACACAATTTGTTGTAGAGCTCTGATGCTAGCACAAACATAGTCATATAGGCCATAGCCCTTGGTATCTATTTTTATATTTTTGGCAGATTTACTGATTGACATGGGACAAAAACAAATTGCTAATAATATTTCATAATATGTTCCTTGAATATATACTTTTCCGTCGTGCCAGAGGCTGGACTCTGGATTTAGTGCTCATTTTCTTCCCTGCTTCTTTATTGCATTATATATTATCATAAATATTATTAAAATTATTTGTTTTTATGTTTAAAAACGTTTTAAATTGGGGTTTAATTTATTAAAGAATATTTTTTAATTTAATTTAACATTAAAATTTGTTTAAAACTTATTTAAAACATTTGATTTTGTCCAACACTTTATTTTATTTTATTTATTTTATTTTCATTTATTTTTTTTAATTAAAAAATGTTGTTAAACTTTTAGAAATAATTCAAAAAGATTTTAAAATTTTCAAATTATGTTTTTATTTTTATTTTATTTATTTATTTCATTTTATTTATTTATTTTTTTTTTTTTTTACCCAGTAAATGACACCCAAATAATATAGTCAAACTTCAGTAAATACTATATACAGCTTGGTTAGCTTGAACTCGCTCGTTATGCAGCAGGAATCAAAGTAAATATGCGAAACTATGAAGCATAAATAATAATAAAGCATCCAAAGAGCATAACTAATCTAACTGAAACCCATTCTAATATACATAAAATATGAATTGTATTCTTGGCTATACTAGAAATCGTATTTTTTCCTTTAATTGCATTTACATAGTCACAGCGAAGAAATAAATTTGTCTGCCGTTTGGCATTCGGCAGTTGTGTAAACATGTGTTATTTATTAATGAGCTTTTAATAACTATATTTAGGCGCTTGATGTCGGGTGTCGTTGTCGTCGCTTGTTGTTGCTTTTGCTGTGCTTCACATAGTTGTCGCCGGACATGGACTTACCTCTAATTATAAGCCAAAAGTTACCCAGTTTTATGCTGGTATTGGCACGCTTTGCCTCTGGCTTTTAGTTTTGCACTTGACTTTCAACTCTTTCTCTCTCTTTCTCCCTTTCTCTCACACACTTTAGTTGACTCTCACACTAGCACGTTCTCACTTTCACTTTGAATTCGCTTCTCCGACGGGGCTACGGGGCGTATGCTTAACGTTTTGCCAATGCAGTCACTTGATGGAATTTTCGCAGCAGTTTGAGCTGCTGTTGCATTAACAGTTGCTGAATGCGTTGCACCGCTGTAGCCGTGTTTAGTGGTTTGCCTTCAACCTGCCGGTTAAGTTGGGTGGTTGAGGATTAGACAAGGTCAATTTACTAGTGGGCAGAGTGCCGCCCCTTACACCTTTCACGCCGCGCAAATTCAATTATGCCCGGTGAAGCGAAGCGGGACAGACTCAGTGCTTGGCCCGCCGGGAAACCGGGCAAAAAACCGGAGGCAACCAGAGCAGTGCAATCACGATGCAAGCCAAAGAACCAAAACAACAACAGCTAAGAGCTTAAGTTGTATTTCGATTTTTCTGCCACTTCTGCTCTGCTCTGTGTGCCTGGGTATTATGGGTTACGTATGCACTACATCTAACTGAAACTTCCGCCCGTTTATTTTCTTTTTTTTTTTTACCTTACGTCAAGCTCAACACGGAATAGGAAAACACGCGCTCGCACCGCACCGTAAATTGAAGCACTCGAAACGCCAGCGATTTGGAAACTGCGTCAAGAATGGTGATGGGATCGCGTTTTAACCAAACGATCGTTAATATATAGGCTAGTTATACATATATTTATAAATATGTATGTACGTATATTCTCAATGTAGATGTCGACTATATGTTTGGCAAGTGATTGCAACTGCGATTCATTGGACGACGCGTCGACGCGTTGGGCTCGACTCTTGAATGAGAAGTGAGCGATAAAAGTGTTTCTTTTGGGCAGCTGCACAAATTCAACAAGAAACAAAAAGAAAATTCTATTCTACATTTCTTTGGCTTTGTTTTGGTCACACTCACTCTCTCACACGCACACACACATGCACGCGAATAGCGAGACAGACGGGAATTTACATACGTTTTCATTTATAGACCTGCTAATGGGCATTTGCATTTTGTTGCGGCATGTGTGACGCACTGAAGGTAGTCATTAATGATTGCCATTTAGTATATATATATTTTAGCATATAATATAAAGAAATTTAGTTATTTAAAGTCTGCAATCGAAATACTGTGAAAGGCAATCAAGTGAGTTGGTTCCATTACAATTGCAATTACTTTGTTGTTGCTTATAATGTATTTATTATTCGGCTTCAAGAAATCAATTATGTTCCCTCAATTTTCATTTTAAATTTCTCTAAGGGTGCAAGGCCTGACAACAGCGCAGGAAGGGTATACGGTTGTACGTAAATATATAATGACGTACTCGCGAATAACGTCAAAGAGTCCATAAACAATGCATTTGGCAGCCTATTCCACGTGTACGCCCTCGTTACCTCATGCCGCCCCTTGGGCTGACTGGTCTTGGGCCTGACTGGTCACATGGCCAAGCACCTAAAACTAGCGGCAATTGCTTAATGCAGTTTGACACACTTTAAGCTTAAAGAGCCGCAAAAAGTGAACAGCGACAATGCCAGCAACAATATCACAGAGATGGACAGAGATGGGCAGAGATCTCAACACGAGATCACATCACGCTATAATTTCCAATTAAATGCAATTTATGCTATGAAAAAAAAAAAAAAGAAAACAGAAAAAACAAAAACAAACAAATTGGAAAATTGGAAAATCGTTTTTCCCAGCGCTCATCGAGCCGAGGCGCAAGTGGAAAATTGCGTCCGAAAGGTGTGTGAATAATGATGATAAATGGGAATGGCCGCCATAAAGCAAGCGTCCGCAAAAAAAAAAAAAAAAAAAAAAAAAAAAAAAAAAAAACAATTTAGCTTTTTATAATGGTATTCATATATTATAGTCTTAAGTGAGGAAAATATCAAAGAAATTATATATGTATATGTATATAGAAATATATGTATGTATCGCATGTAAAATCTTTAACAGGTATTTGAACTATGATCAGTCTCTTGTTTTTTTTTTTGATGCAGGTTGAAGAGTGATGAGAAGTTTTATTATGGAATAAGTCTTAGTGTCTTAGTGGACCAAATACAGGAATGTCCATATTCGACGGAACCATCTATTTGAATAGAGAAGGACACAATATGATTAAACAAAATATATATATTTATGGTCGCTCGAATATGGGCAGCCTAGTAGGGTTGTCAGATTTTTTAGAATATGGTCAACCCAGTATACAAAATCTTATCTGAACGACTGAATGGCTACCTGATGAAAGCCTACAAAAATTTGCGCTTGCAAGACTTGGTTACCTGACTCAAACACCTTGCAGCAGAGTATCCGCCAGTGCAATATACTAATGCAAGCTATTGCTACTTTTTGCATTTGTCATTATAATTATTACGTATGTATTATATGAATATTGGACCAAGGCGGGCAGCTGACAAAGCCCCGCCAATACGAAGGGGTGCGCCAGCAGATTATAAAAATAAATCAGTCAGCGCACAGAGAAAGAGAGACCCAGACAGTGGGCGAGCAAGGAAGACAGAGCAAGGGAAAAAGAGAGATACAGTGAGAGAGAGAAAGAGAGAGAGTGAGGTAGCAAGGTGCATCGGGCAATTTGCATAAGTTATGAGCACGCAAATTGCGTGATGGGCCGCAAATGTACAGCGAAAAAATAAATAAGTAAATCATATCGTGCGGCAGTCGGGCAATGGGCCATCTATTGGCCAATTAGTTGATATAGTTAACCGATTGAAAGGCTGGCTGACTTACGTAAGCCGCGGCTGCCGTCAAAAGCCAATTAGGGGTCAGTTCTAAAAATTGCACTCCAAACGCAGCGAAAGGCAAAGTCACGCGCAGCTGGCGCATCCTCGATTTTAAAGGGGGGCGCCCGTAGGTGCCGAGGGAGTGAGCTGCACCTGACCCACTCAGCGTGCGCGTTATAGCGCTCTGTGGCTGTCCCCCTTTCTTGAATACCCTCTACGCATGAGCTACGCGAGTCGGGGGGAGGGCATATTAGGTTGGAAGTTTCGATATGCCAGAGAGTAGATGATGTTGAATTGTTATGGGAAAGGCTTAATACAACGTTTTATATTATTGCAATAGAGTATATATTTTATAATATATTTATTTGTACTTATATCCGTTTACTCAGAATACTGTCAATGGGCCAATAAGAAAAGCTGTATTCGAGTGTGAAGAGTATAGAACCAATTAGATTATGAAAATAAGGGAATAGACGAAACTTCTAGGACTAAGTATCACCAAAAGAACTGAGCTTGAGAAAAGTAGTTCTATGTACTCGGATTAAGTATGTGACTAAAAGAAGAATACAATGAAGAAGAAGAATATAGACTATGAATTCTATATATGGAATTCTATATAAGGAAAGAAAATTGCTCAAGAAAACGTAATCTCAGTATTAAGTATGACTGATACATAATGTAAAATATCAAAGAGACAGTGAGCATGCATGCAACAGCAGCTCAGTACGTGGTATCTACTAGTCAATCACATGGAGCTGCAGTTCATTTGTGTTGTTGCGGTCTACTCACGATGAGCGCACGCAAGAGGCGGCGCACATCCGAGCAGTACAATGACACCGAGCAGCTGTCTTTGTTTACGACCCATCTCTTTCTGGCGCTGAGACGGAGCATCTGATACGAGCTGGCACCGCCGAGTGCGTCCATTCAGTTTCAGTTTTGGCTTCGTTTTGTTTACGATGCATCCCTTTCGCACCCAACACCCAAATGCCTCTCGCTCGCACAGTTCCGTCCGCTCTGAGCGCAGGCGCATTGCTTGCCGCCTCCTTATGACCGCCTCCCGAAAGCTAGACGAACCTATTTATGGTAACGGCTATGCCAATTATGGCAGCTGGCAGCTGTTGCCATACATCTGGGTGCTTGTCACTGCTGGCCAAAAGCTGCCGCGGCACAGGGCGATCCGTGTTGGCCCTGGCAACAGCTGTGCTTTGTTTACAGCCGGCGCGCGAAGCTCTTTCGCTCTCAATCGCAGTCAGGTTGAAAGCAATCCCGTTCAATCGGATGCTGAGCGGGCCTATAAAAGCAGCCAAGACAACGCCAGGCATAAGCAGTACGCGTTATAACGCCACATCAGCAGCGACTTCTGCCGGACAATTTGCTGCCAATAAATCCGCATTGGGAGCTGCTCTAACTAAATCAAATGCGAGAGTGCGTAACCAAATCAATGCCAGAGCCCAAAGTCAAAGCCAAACACAAGCGTCAATCAATGTGGCAATCGAGTTAAAACTGCAGCAGTTGCCGTACCGTGCCCTGCCGTGCCGTGCCGTACAGTGCCGCACCCTCCGTCAAGCTGCGCTCCCTTTTGGCGCACAAATCCAATCAGCTTCAATTTGTTGGCCATCATTCAGCGCATACATTTCGATTGTGGCCCAAAAGAGAAACCGTTTTGCTGGCTTACTAATTTAATAAACCGCCGACCGGGCTGCCGAAAAAAAAAAAAAACGACTGAAAAAACCCAGTAATGAAACAAAATGAATAAGCCAAAGAATCAAATTTTACGAAGCACTTTATGCAATTAGCAAGAGAAGCGGCCAACAAAAACAAAAACAGCAACAAACATAAATAAATAAAAGATGATGAAGCCTGTGCGTAATTAATTTTTCAAATATTTAAAAGTTAGGGATATCCCTTTGAAAGCTATACGCATTGCTAATAATATATGCAAAACGATAGCCTTAAAGGCTTTAAAGCGCTTAAAAGACCTTAAAGTATGTGCATTTTCATCAATCTCAATTTAAGGCCATTAAAATCTGCCAAGGCCAAGTGAACTCGGCTCGTAGTGAGGCCAACTTGTTGTAACTTGGCCAAGATGCCTACCTAATGCTACAGGTACTATAAATTTTGGCACTGAACTAATTAAATTGCTATACTACATAATATAATCTATTTTTTTAATATTTATTTTCTTTGCAAAAATTAAATTACTTTTATATTTTGATAAATATCAAAAAAAAAAAAAAGTTTATTTAAATATTTATTTTATTATGAAAAATAAAAAAAAATGGTATTTATTTGTAGAGTTTCTAATATAAAATTGAAGAAATAAACGAAATAAATATTAAAAATAAAAATCTACTTTGTTAATATTTACTCTGTACAAATTTAATTACTTCTCTATTATCATAAAAAAAAAAGTTTAGGCAAATATAATTCTTTTTATAAACAAATTGTGTTTATTTGTAGAATTTGCAATGTAAAATCCATTGATGTTTTATTCATGTATATTTAGCTGTCTTTATTTCCCTTTTAAATAATGTTGATAAGTTAATATGAACTTTATTGCATTTGAACAACAAATGGATTAAAAGCTGTAGAATTTTGACAAAGAAATTATTGAACAGAGCTATATACAAATTTAAAAAGTTATAAAATTTTGCATTATTTAATAAAATTCTAAAATTAAATATTCACACCTATAATTTAGCCACCTTATATAGAGACAGCTGTCACTTAGCAGCAGAAGACCTGAGTTTGTTTCACTTTGACTCCTATAATCTGTTTGTCTATACTTTAACATATTTTTTACTATGTTTTGAATACTTATTCAGCTTGCATTTTAGTGTATTTAAGCTTCGACTTTCATTACAGTTTCAGTTCCCAGTTTCATAATTTCATTTAGCAACGGCCTCTTTTGCGTGTGGCTAGGAACAGTCTGCTGGCAACACCAACCATTAGGCACACACACACACACACACTCACACACATATTGACTTCTATGTTTGTAGACATACCCCCACACTCCCTCTCGCACATTATCACACCTGGCAGCGCTGCAAATAGGCCAAAAAGTTTGTGAACAATTTTGGTTCATCCTCTGGACTTTTTTTTTTTTTTTCTTTTTAATATTTTTTTTTTTCTTAAATATGTGCAACACCTTAAAATTGAATATTTTCATTAAAAGTTAAAAGCTTCATATCGATGGCAGGCGCGGCTGTCAAGTGAGCCGCAAAATGGCTGCACACACACACGCACACAGATACACGCAGGGAGACAGACAGATAGACAGCGCGTTCCGTTAAGAACCAATAAATAAACTTTGCAAGTGCTCCCAAGTGTGGAGACAGCTTCTATGCTTTCTCCATCAAATTCATTGTCTCCTCTTGTCTCTCTCCTCTGGCAGCAACTAAACTAATTTACAGAAGCTTCAGGAGCAGCGCCGTACCATGAACACAGACCACAAACGCACGTGTTGCGCACTGCTGAAGCTTACCGCTCTATAATGCTCCGGCATAATCATAATCAGAGCTGCGTTCATCATCGCCAAAGCTGCGGAACGTCACTAATATGCTACGCTCTAAAAAACAACTCTGACCTGTAATACCTGAGGCGAGGGCCTCGCCTTCCTTGGGCCCGGCTATACGCCTGTTTTGCTTTGTTAAAAGGATTTTCACGGATTTCCGCTGTAATTTGAAAAGTTTTTGTGGAACTTTTTTCATTTACAAAACAGGTTCCGCCGTCGGATTGGGTTAGGCAGGTATTCGGTGGTGCTGTGGGGCGGCGTTGCCTGTTTAGTTTTCAAGTAGCTGCCAAGAGCAGGCGATCGGCGCAACAAACAGGTGTTAATTGTTAATTGTTTTCAAGCCAATTTACCAGAAATAAATGAAATTGTTTGCCCAGGAAAAAAAAAAATGAAATGGAAGTCAAATTATAATTAAACTGTTCCCAAAGCGGCGCTTGATTAAGATTTAGATGCTGGGTTATATACGGCACAAAACAGTCTGAATTCCGTTTCTAGGTGAAATCGTTTTTTATGCCGCATGCCACAAGAAAAAAAGCAAACAAAAAAAAAAAAAAGAACAAAAATAAAACTGAAAGTGAATTGCGCCATTGTTGTTGTTGTTGTTGCTGCTCCTAACCGAGGTACACTTTGGCGGCCCAGCAAAGTGCCTGACAGACAATAAAGTTGTGGACGCTGTTGACTGGGAAACTACAAGAGCACAGCCGCTCCACTCACACACACACATACACATACACATCTGGTCGTGAAGGCCTTGAAATGGCGGAGCAGGTGTGAAAAGTGCGTACAAAATGGCAACAACTTTAGCCACTCGCCTGCCTCTGCCTCTCGTTCGCTGCCCCTGCATCGTTTGCTTTCTCGCACTGAGTGTGTGTGTGTGTGTGTGTGTGTGTGTGTGTTGGAGATAATTGAATTCCTAATTTTAAGTGCTGCGCTGTTAGAGAGCACACACACACTCGCACTCTCATACGCATACACGTGAAGAGCTTAAGTGTAGCTAAACAAGTCACAAAAGTGCAAAATAGCGCCGCAAAGTATGCAGCACTAAATTACGCATACGACAGGTGCGACGACAAGTAAAACGTGCAAATTGCTTATGTCTCTATCTTTCTCTCTCTTTCTCTGTCTTTCTGCTCCTGTGCTTTGCTTTTTTGTGTATGTTTTTTGGTAGCCAAAGTCCAAAGTTAGCAGCTGCCAGTTACCATTTGCCAGCTGACAATTTGCCAAGTGTCCGCAAACAAAGCACACACACACTCACACACACAAAAACATAACTAAACCAAATCAAATGAAAGTGAAAAACCCGCAAATTCCATTTGCAAGCTGACGACGATTCGATACGCTTTGCAGCATCTGCTGAGGCTGTAAATGACGAATCGGTAGAGAAACATAGAAACGCATAACAAGCGAAGAAAACCAAAAGGAAATTGACATTGACTGAAGATATGAACAACGTAGGCTTAATGAAAATTAAATTTAATTAATTAATAAAACAAAAAAAAAGCTAAAATGAGATGACTGAAAATTATTTTAAATTTCCATTGATTGATATTTGGAAAAATATAATATAATAGATAAATTAAACAAATATATAACAAAAAAGTATATAAATGCTAGAAATATAAGTATATAAATAATATGAATATAAATGTGTATACCAAATGAAAGATGCAATATTCACAATTTTATAATTATTTATTACAACTAATCATTTTATTTTTAGTTTTTTTTTTTTATTATTATTAATTATCACAAAATTACAAATTTTATTTATTATAGTTTTTTTTTTATAGTGTATATTACATAATATATATTAATTTTACTATTATTTTTGTTTATAATTTAAACGAAAATTCAAGTGGAATTGCGATAATAATTTTTGTGGAAAAATGTTTCAATATGACGGCAAGTACGATAATCAATGCCAATGTATTTGAAAGAGAAGCGCCAGCATGGTCCTCAGCAATTTGTGGCCATTCACACATTTTCCAAATATTTACAAAAATGTAGCTAAATGCAATAAGAGCAAACAAATGTGATTTCTCAACAACAGAGTGACTATATAACCTTTGTATATATCCTGTACTCTGAGCTTACTTGCTCGACAAAACGAGATTTGTAATATCGTGTAAGCTGGCAGATAAGAGCAGAACACAGCAAAGCGGAGCACAGCAGAGCAGAGCAGCATTGGCAATGGCAAATCAATTTGGGTGATCGATTGCTAGACAAATACGCGATTTAATTCGTATCTCCAACTGTTTACCTGTGCAACCAACGCGACGACAGATTTATAAGACTTTGGCTCAGCTCAAATTGAAGATAGACATTTTCGAGAGGGTCCATAAAAAGTTGCCAGCTTCATTTCAAATGCAAATGAGCTGTATCTGTGTGTGTGTGTGTGTCTGGTTAGATGGGTCGACCGTCTGGCAAATTAGTTTAGCTAAGGCAACATGATATAAACAAGGCTTATATATATATCACACATTAGGCCTATCAAGGGCATATCTCAACTCTCTCTCGCTGTCTCTTTCTCTCCACTTGTCTCTCTCGCTCTCTGTGTGGGTTGTCATGTCACTACGTTCATATTTGGGGCATTTTCCGAATTCAACGTAATCCGCTTTATTTTGGGACCGCTTTTCGACACTTCACCATTTGCCCACTCGAGACATTTTGCCAAACGAAATGGAAATGCCCACACAAAGGCTGCGACGTGGGCATGGCTGCTGCTGATGCTGGACTGAGAGCAGGCGTTAACTTCTTAAGTGCAGCGCAACTTTTTGACACTTGAAATTGAGTTTTGTGGTGTAATTGCATTTCATTTGAGCTTCAAGTTGAGAAGCAAGTAAAACAAAAGCCCAAATTCCGCGCCCATTGTTGAGCTGTATAGACCCAGCATATAGCTGAATATATATATAATATATATACATATATATTCCCACTTGAAGTTGAATATGCTCCTCGGCTGCACTGTTGCATTAAATTTGCATTCAGGAGGCCAGGCGCACGAGCTTGGGTAGGCTCTCTCTATCTCTCTCTTTCTTACTCTATCTCTCTCTCTATCTCACTCCCTCTTTCGCTTTGTCTCGGCCGAGGATAAAACTCAAGTCAAGTGACGATAATCGCAAGTTCTTGGCTTGCCCTATGCTCGCAACTATCTCGCCATTTTTGCACTTGCCACAAGTTTTCCAGCAGTCACACCAAGTGGGCACGAAACGGAGGGAGTGAGGCAGGGTGGCAAGGAGGCAGGCCGCCCTTTTGGTAGCTAAATGCATGGCAAATGGATTGCCGGCATTGGGTGTTAAGTTTATTTGCAAATTGTGTGTGTAAATTGCAGTTTGTTGTTTGCTGTTTGCTCTCTATTGACTCAGCCTTCAGTGGAGCTCGTTGAGAAAAGCAACTCAATTTGCAGTTGAATCAAATGGAATGGATGAGGGCGGGCACCATTTGGGACGAGGCGTAAATATTAATTACAATTTTCCGTTTACTTCTTTTTTTTTTTTTTTTTTTTTTTTGAAAACATTTTTATTGAATGAGAAATCAAATTATTTTTTGCTTGGCCTGAAGAAAAGCTAGAGGCAAATGCAATGAACTATGGAATTTTTAGCTGTTAAAGCTGAGTGTTACAAACTGATGTTATATTATAATGTTATTGTGAGAAGAAATGGAATGATTACGTTTTAGAGGAAGATCTACAGAGCCGTCAGAGGCTCAGCTCAAAATTTAAGTTATTTTACCTCTACTAGCTGGAACATCCTTTCCATAACAAATTGCTTGTAGCCCAAACTAAAAAGGCGTATAAATTCTAGAGATAGGAACAGCATCGCTGCCAAAGCTAAAAAGGATATCAAAATTATTTTTTAATGCTTAGAGGAAAAGACACAAACAAATTATAGGGATCACTTTGAAGCGAACAAAATAGATATGATATTAATGAATAAAAAATAGTTTGCAAAATAATAAAATAAAAAAATTGCTAACCCTTTAAAAAGTTGAATGGCACGAATAAAAAAAATTAATAAATAAATAAATAAAATGGTAAATCTTTTGAAGAGCTTTTGCACAGAGTGAGTTCACACACAAAATCATCTCGAGAATGTAATCAAGTGTGAATTGTGAATCACAATGAATTGTAAGTTATTCCTTAACTTTGACTACCTTTCCACTACTCACACTCTATCATTATCACAATACTTTACCTGACAAACAGCAAAACAATATTTTTGAAATATGAAATTGAATGGCAGTCGATATTAAAATTTCCACTCAAATTGCCTGAACAAGAGTTCCTCAATGGCAGTCATTAGAGCACTCGGCATCACTTATTTTATATTCATATTGAAAATGCATTCAATTCATTTCGTTTGATGTTGAGTTGTATAGGGCCCATGCTGCATCCGACTATAATTTGATCAAAAGAGTGCGTGTGCCAGGCCTTGAGGAAAATTGTTGCTCGAAAGGCTTTTGTGCTGCCTGGCATATTGAATAAATGTGAAAATACAGAGCTACGGCGAGGCCATCAAATGCAGCTATAATTAAGAGTGTCCCGCCTGTCAGCTGGTCCAATTGTGCCAGCTTCAATTGCAGCCAGTGTTCGGCTTGAGAAATGCATTGCACATCGACAGCCCGACAGGCTGACAGCTTTTGTATTATTATGCCGTTATCCCGTCCGCTCATCGGCTGTCTTCTGGTATCCTGCTGAGCTGCTGCTGCTGCTGCTTCTGCTAGTGCTTGCAGAATAAATGAATTTTTCATTAAGACAGTTGCAAATTATTTAGTTTCATGTTGGGCATTAATTTGCATAATTTAAAGTTAAACTTGTTCGCAGCGCTACTTTTTTTTTCTCTCTGAATTTCCCAGGCGCAGCTTGTTGCTTGTTACCCCGGCAGGCAACACACACTCACTCACACACACAGAGAGACTTCTGCGGAAGCTGTTGCTTTTCATGAATGAATTTTGGCGCCTTTTCTGCAACGCGTGCGCAATACCGCGAGAGCATTGAAAGCTGATTGAAACGAAAGCAGCTGCATTGAACAAGGCAGCATCCTTCCACTGAATTGAAATCACTTTTAAGTTTTATCAGAAAAGCGGCGCGCATTCAATCACCGACAACAGTTGCGGTTTGGAGCTCATCGCGTGCGCCTCGCCTCGTGAATCCAGCGCGCATCGCATCCTCCGGGCCCTATACTTCCCGATTCTGACCCGGCGCCTACCCTAGCCCCCAATGTAAAGCAAACAAAAAATAAAAAATAAAATAAAATAAAATATTTAAAAATATAACAAAAAATATGCAAACAACTTTCGCTCAAAAGCCATTACTAAGTGTCAAGTAATTAAAAATAATTGTAAGAAAATTGTGCGAGTGCCATCAGTAAAGAAATGTGCAATGTACGCGTGGCGTATACGTAATATTCTGTGTGGCAGCGTCTTGAATAAATATTTAAATAACTCCTTAGAGAAAAATTAATGAAAACTAGAAATAACATTTTGGAATATGTAATTTATAAAGTAGTTAAATATATAAAATTGAAATGAATTTATAAATGAATTGTATTTCGCATAAATAAAACTTGGGTAAATTATTTATCTACGAAAATAAATAAGTTATCTATTATACTAATAATGTTAATAACTTGATAATACTTATCCTACGCCTAAAAATGCCACGCAACAAAATAAAATGCAATTTGAAAATACTTCAATTAACTTTTTAATATGAGCCTGAACTCAAGTGTAAATGAAAAGCAAATAATGTAGGCAAATAATACAAATCTTATTATTATTATTATTTTTTAATTATTCAAAGTGAAGCACAAATTCTACATACCGCAACGCTGAGCATTTCTCCTGATTCTATCACCCAGCATTCTGCAAATAGATATTAAGCAAACATTTCTCTTTAAGGCAACAAAATCTTCATTTGCTTAAGTCAAAGCATATATTGTTAATAGCTTCGCTCCAAATTCCACATGGAATTATTTGTATGTCGTTTGTAAGCGTGTAATATTGTATATGTACACATACCTACATACATACATATATGTATGTTCGTGCCATCCAATAAATTTTGCCGCACAATGAGAGCTATGCGGTTTGTGTCATCCACATAGTTGAACTTCAAAGCATTGGAGTATTAAATATTTTAATGACAATAGCTGGTCAAGTTTCGTAAATGCATATATATACGTATATGTGAAGGAATAATCGTTTAAATTAGCTTGCTGTTTAACATGTCATGCCTTTTCATTTAAAAGAAGCCAATACAAAATTTATATTTTTATTAACAATGAATAGAAACAATTCAAAATATTAAATTCGGCTGTCACCGTTATGCACAATGCTCGTTCGTATGGAAAACCTCAAAAGGGAATCTGTTATATCTATCGCAGTACATATCTATATTATTCTGGAACACTAGCACCAATTCTTTGATATATCTACACTTGTCTGGCTTAAGCCTGTTCAGAGGCTTATGTACAATTTTGTTGGTAAATTAATGGCTCCTTACCAGCTGTAAAACTGTAAGAAATACGCCTCCCAAAGGCTTAGATGTTGCTATAAATTTTTGGTCAGAATTTGTCCGCACAAGTCTGTGTAAATTTTAAACTTCAGCTTAGGCAAGAGCTTTCTCTGTCATACTAAATATTGTATTTTCCCATGCGTCTAGCTTCCATCACTTGGGGCACTGTTCGCTTTTTCTTAGACGAGGGTAAGCCTGAGAAGAATATTATCTAAATTTGAAGTCTCTAAGCTTTAATAGCGGTAAAATCTTTTGCGCTTCATGGACAGACTAAAAGATGGACAATAAAATAAACGGAAAGACGGACGGAAATTGCACTAAGCTTTTTTATTTTTTGAACGAGCTCTTCAAGTTAAACTAAATGCGTCAAATATTGATAATAATAATTATTAATTATTTATTATTATAAATTCTCATTGTATTAAATGCTATTAGAATTGTATCACACGCGTGAATTCTAAGTTACTGTAAAATTGGATTTCAATCTCCCTTGTTGACCCTCAGCTCTCTCTCTCTCTCTCTTCATTTCTCTTTTGAACATTCTCAAAAAGATAATCAAGTCAAATAGCCTATTTTTTAAATTTAGATATCTCTGAAATATCATAGATGCCATAAATTTTACAACTTATTCCAGATAATTTATCTATGCTAAAGATTAATATCTGCTCTGAAACTACTTTAAAAAATCTTCTGAGTAATTAATTATTTTTTATATTCTTATTAATAACTGGCATTCACTTCAATTTGAAAGCCCGAATAGAAAGTCGAAACAGCAGAAAAAACTTAAACGTATCTTTCTGTGCTCAAGTGCGCAGAACTACTTGAAACTAAACATGATACCAAGGCAAAGAACTGCCACAACACGACATGAAGTCACTTGAAAATCTCAAAAACAATCTGATTTAATATACAGCTATATAGATATGGACCTATATTATATATTTGCTGTTTATTCAAGGCATTATTTTATTCTGTGCTTATCCCAGTGCAAATCCGTTTTTTGTGCTATGCTAGTCGTGCTGCTATTGGCCTAGCTGAAATAATAAATGTGTGCATGTGCTCGTGTGTGTGTGTGCTCTGTGTGTGTACTGTGTGTGTTTGGCCAAGTCTTAGCAAAGGAAACAAAAAACGTGCATAACAAATCGCATCAACTATTCAACAGATTCAAGTGCATAAGAATGCACTTGGGCAGCTCAATCCCGAGCAGCTGGCTTCGTGCTTCGCTGCAAGGAATGCCAACGAACTGCGCAAGCGACACGCATACTCGCACACATGCATACTCACTCACACACACACCTACGCTCACGTCAGTGAAGCTAAAAAAAAAAATGTAATCACAATTACAAATGCAGGCAGCATTTTGCATAATTTATGTCAAGCACAACAACAACAACAGCCAGAGGCAAGCGGGTGTGTGGGCGTACGTCTGTGTGTGTGCATGTGTGTATGTACGGTTTACTCACACGCATGCATGGCCATAAATAAGTGCAGGTTTAAATACCACGGCAACAATTGTGAAATATGGCAGAATAATAGAAAGAGCAGAAAGCATAAAATAAAAATGTGAAATGTATGAAATGTAACTACAAGTAGCCCGCTGACATGCACCACCAGACGGGTGGTGGTTAGGCGGTTGACTGGCTGGCACAGTGGGGCAAATGTCAAGTTGCGCCAACTTTAACGAGATTCGGCTGCATGCGTATTAAAGTCCTGTCAGAGGCTTCCATTGCCCCCTTTCCCACCGCCACTGGGCTGCCTCGCAAATGGAGAAACTCAACATGCAATGCGAACGAACCTAACGAACCCAACGAAAACAAAAGCCAAGAAACAAAATGGGCCAAAAAGTTATTTTAAGGACACGGCGAAAAGTGCGCGTTTCACTTTTGCTTGAAAAACTAAGCGAAACGAAACGCAGCGCAAGACGACGACGACGAGTGTGTGTAAATGAGTATATATGTGTGTGTGTGTGTATATGTGTGTGTGTGCTTTAGTAATCTCGAAACAATTATGCATACGTGCATACACTGAAATCTGTGGCGCGTGATGCTCAAAAGTAGCCCAAAAGCCTCGAAATGAAAGCGCAAAATGCTTTGCCATTAGCATAAAAAATAATGGCAATGGGCAACTGGCGAACTGGCAAACTGGCAACTGCCAGTTGGCAATGCCCAGCATCGACAACCGACAGAAAAAATTGATACAAAGCAAAATAGCCGAAAATTAAATACACTAGCCAGAGATGGTAATTGCCTTTAAAATAGTTATAGAAATGCTTAGCAATTAGATCTTACGGATAGAAACGATTGTGGGGAGTCCCTAATGAGAGAAACAGTGAGAAAATTGTGGAGCGAGTTTAATGGTTAGCTTAAGGCCTTGACTGGGTGTAAAACATAGGTAAACGTTAAGTTAAAAAAAAACTTCTCAGCAACCCTACTTCAGTAAAATCAGGATAAAATTTACTCAAGCCCTCTGTTTATTCAGCTTTCTTTCTTTCATTCCCTCCCATCTTTGAGTAAACTTGTTTCTGTTTTTACAACAAAGAACCATTCTTTATATAAGCGGCAAGTTCTACAAATTTCAACTAAACCCCATTTTCTTAGTTTAATTCTTAATTAGATACTAAACGATTTATCACACAAAATAAATGTAACTATTAAAATTACCCTTCTATTAAGATAAAAGAAGAAAGAATCTTAAAATGTCATTAGGCAGTGTCCCAAGAGGAACAGAAGAAAGAAAGCAAACTAATTACATTTAATTGAAAAAAGTTTCTAAATGTTAAGAAAAAACTTCGCTCTTTGTTAGTTTAAACTTTTGCTAACAACATGTTTCGGTGGAAATTAAGTTCGATTAAAACTCTATATTGAACGGCAACCATATTGCCAGACTATAGTTTAACTGCCAAACTACCTCAGAAACAATCTGCATTCACTGCGCTTCAACCGAATCAGTTTAAGTTAATTAACTATGCAGCACTTGTGAAACAATAAAAATAAAGGGGGATAAATGATTGTGCCACTCCCTGCTGGAGTTCGCATCCACAAGCATTACGCATTCCCGGGAATGCTACAAACAATCTGTGTCTGTGCAGCAAAGGAAACAACTCTCAAAGGACGACGCACCACAAACCACACAAAGCAGGAGCTCAGACTTCTATGCTTAATGGCCTATCATTTTATGCAGAAAACAAATGTTAAATAGTTGATAAGGCAGAATGCTTAAAAGGTTCAACCGATATAGCATAACAATTACTTTCATTTGCAGAGGTGTTGAAGAAGGGTGGATCTATTTAATAGCAAACAATATGTGTTATAGATGTGCTCAGATAAACATTATTTAATCTAATCTTAATAAATATCGATAACAATTATTAATGCTATATGCTATATGCTATATGATATATGCTCTATGCTATATGCTATATGCTATATGCTATATGCTATATGCTATATGCTATATGCTATATGCTATATGCTATATGCTATATGCTATATGCTATATGCTATATGCTATATGCTATATGCTATATGCTATATGCTATATGCTATATGCTATATGCTATATGCTATATGCTATATGCTATATGCTATATGCTATATGCTATATGCTATATGCTATATGCTATATGCTATATGCTATATGCTATATGCTATATGCTATATGCTATATGCTATATGCTATATGCTATATGCTATATGCTATATGCTATATGCTATATGCTATATGCTATTATATTTTATATTATATTTTAATTAATTAATTTACAACATTCAAGAGTCTCCTCTGTGCCTAGCCCATATCTAATTATGAGGTTTGTATGTTTAGCATCTTTCATGACACAGTTGCAGTGCCCATTCAGAAGGGCATAAATGGCAGCAGCAACAAAGGCAACGTAGCAATCTCAACAAAAGTCTATGGCTTTGGCATTTGACGAGATAGCCTTGATATCCACATGTGTGTGTGTTAGCTGCTATATCTATGTGTGTTTGTGTATAGTGTGTGCGGTATATGTGGCGTACGGCTATTTTCATTTCATCGAAGACTTAATCCTTTCTCAACTGCCAACTGGCCCCAAACTGGCAATTGGCTGCTGGCGTTTATTGTTTCGATTGTATTTTGTTTTTCGTTTTCCTTTTCTCCAGTTTTGTTCATTTGCAAGTCGGTTCATTGTGTGGAGTGACAAAAATGGGCAGGGAGAGGGAACGAGGCGGGCAGCAGCGCATATTTTTATGAGCTATTTTGCTTTACAGTGTGTGTCCAGTGCGAGAACAGATAATGGCAGCCAGGCAAATGTCCAGGCGAACGGAACGAGACCAAAAGTGAGGCCAATAAAAAGGCGATAAAATTGACGCCAAACACCAACCAGCACCAGAGCAGGCAGCGGAATAAAACAGCAATAGATAAACGGACACACACACACACAAATATATATATTGATATATATATAAACGGAGCCTGGACAAGCATTGTTTATTGCCACGTACATCCGTGCGAGATAGCGAATTCAAATGCCGTGCTGATTAATGGGCCAATGGCCATTTTGCCAAACGGGATGCGCATAATTCACGGCAGCCCAACGAGCCATCGGCTACTGATGCTGGCCATGCTGCTGGCCCTGGCGCTGGCCGGCTGCAGCAGAGATGCCGCCGGCATGGAATCGTCAGCAGAGCTGCAGGTCTTACGCACGTTGCAGCCAGTGCCGTCGGTGCCGTCGGTGCAGTCACTGGAAACGCTGCCAGGTGTGGCCATTGAAAGCTATGCCCCCACGCTCGCTGACAGGTGGCGGAGCAAACGGCGGAAAGTCAAGCGACGACATCGTCTCAATTCGCAGAGTAATTTACCAACCATTACGGCCAATGCCGGCATGGGCGCGAATCTGAGCAGTTGGCAGCAGCAGCGCTATTTGAAGGTTAACCAGGTGTTCGAGAGCGAACGTCGCATGTCCCATGCGGAAATCCAGCGCAATCATGGCAAAATTGTGCTGCTCGGACTTTTTGAGCTCTCCACCAAGCGCGGTCCACGGCCGGACGGCCTAAGCGAATTGGGCGCGGCCACAATGGCCGTCGAGCATATCAACCGCAAACAGCTGCTGCCGGGCTATACACTCGAGCTGGTGACCAACGATACACAGGTGAGTACTCCACACGGCGCGGCAGGTGGGCGGGTATTTTTCCATTACGAAATTGAAATTTCATTTAGTAGCGCGTGCTGCATTAAAACTTAATAAGAAAAATCTGCAAACGCTGCAGCGGCCGCAGGTTGAGTAGAAATTTGTCATCAAGGAGGCTCTTTTTTAAGTATACTCTGTTCTTGAAAATCTAACGGGTGGATTGGCTGAGTCACTAAGGGAAGAGAAAGTCAAACGAGATAGATGGCCCAAAACAGCTTAAGAGTCTTTGCAGAGTTATTAAATGAGAGCAAATGATAGAGAAAATGAACTTATAAACGGAGCTATTATATGAAGGTAAATGAAGTCACTGAAGCTATATATAGATATGGGTATGGGATGATTCAAGGTATTTTTTTATTGCAAAATAAATGTTTTCTAAGGAAAGTCTGAGATTCAAGCCTTGACTAATAGTCTTTTCCACGAATTTAAATTTGCTCTTGGAATTTAAAGTAATTCTGATTCGCCCTAATTACCAGATTACCAGTATAAATATGCTTAAGTGTAACCTCAGCCTCATTTGCAGTTTGAAAGCTACTTTTTCCCGTTTGTAGTTATCTTAAGTCTGCCCTAAGACAAAAGTCTGCTCCACCTTCTGATTTATACCCGTTTTCTTAATAACAGTTTAAGACTAGGAACAGAATTTACTAAGCATTCTCTAAGTGTAGACTTATATGTACATGTGATTATATATTCAATATATCTAAGTATATATATACATACATATATATGTTGCTCTATGCACCATGTGTAACTGCTTTCTTGTATATCCCAACTAGAATTATCAATATATGACGACAGTGTCAAAATCTCATTTAAATAGAGTTAGTTAATCATCAAACTTGCAAAACCGCTCAGCTGCTTTCCATACATCGAACAGTGTATCGCGCAGTCAGTCACACTTTGTATGCAATACAAATTTTTTACATGTTTTTTATTGCGAGCAGCAGCAGCGGCAGCGATAAGCGCGTTGGTTGACTCAAATGGTTGGGGCAGCGATTTGATGGCACTTGGAGACGCACTGAAGCTGCCTTGAAGCCTTTGAAATCGCCTCATATCTGCTGGCGGCATCTCCTATCAAAACTCAAAAGTCGACATTTTAAAAATGTTTATTGCGCCATCCTGACGCGCGCCTTTTTATGACTGCTGCTGCTGCTGCTGCTGCTGTTGCGCCACAGCCTCTGTGCTAGCCCCAGTCTCACCTTTTAATGTTCTCCAACTCCGAACTGCAGTGTGATCCCGGCGTGGGTGTGGATCGTTTCTTTCATGCCATCTACACACAGCCCTCGACTCGCATGATGATGCTGCTGGGCTCCGCCTGCTCGGAGGTAACCGAGAGCCTGGCCAAGGTGGTGCCCTACTGGAACATCGTACAGGTAAGCTCAAGTCAATCACGCTTGCGAGGTGGGCGTTAGGGGTGGTCCGCTGATTAAAATATGCAAATATGCTTGGGCTATTATTCAAAAATTTAATCAACTCACGTGCCGAAAGGAAACTCGCTCGATTAACATAAATACCACGAGCTAAACTCAAAAGGCAGCCAATAAACATTTCAGCGCTCAAATAAACAGCCTCCTATACAAATTACACTAGACAGAGCGCAATTTTTGGTTCTCCAAATTTACAGCCAAACAAAAAGAAATGATTTGCATATTTGTGAATTGTAAAGGGAGAACTTTTAATCCAGCTGAGCAACAAACAACATCTTTCTTATATAAGCTGAACACATTGTATATGGAAATATAATAATTTTTTTATACCTGCATATTTACATATAAAAGTAACAATTGTGTATATGTAAAGAGTTTTTAAAATTAGGCATATATAGACAGCTGTGAAGCTACCTTGCTATGCAGAATAGACCAGAGTAAGCGAGAGAGACAGAGAGAGGGAGGGAGGGAGGGAGGAGAGAGAGAAAGAGAGCTATAATTTATGCACAGGATCTCTGTACATAATCATTGAAAATGCTTGATAAATATATGAAAAATCGTAGCCAACAGAAATTAGTAAAAACGTCGGGCTCTACTGACTGTAGAATACTCATTCACGGTCAAACCTTATCAGGTCCAAAACATTGCCAAACATCGCCCTCAATTGGTATATATATTTTAATTTTGAGATACTAACAGACAAAATCAATAAAAATATGGTAGATATTCTCCGTCTAGACACGCCCAGTCTTTTGATCTTGGATTGTCAATGCGAGTATAGATTTCAAGAGTCCCTAGAGTCCCTATTAGATGAGGTTGCGCATGATGATCTATTCCATACGTCAAGTTTTTTGCTTCATTATTGACAAAATAATTTAAATAAAAAGTAAATAAATAGGTTTCAAAAAAAATCTTTTACTTTGTTTTTGTGAATGAGTATAAATTCTAATATGCAAAACTAAATTGAATTGAAATTATTTTTAACAAGAAGCTAAAATCTCTGCATGTTGTCACATGGTTTATTTATATACTAGTAAATGTAAGTGTGATTTTCCCCAGCAATAACTCAGTTCTGTTGAGCAGTGTTATTAGACAAGATTTGTGTAGACATGGCTGGCATGTTGTGTGTAGCTCTTGTTGTAGCAGCTCTATAAATAGGCTGAGCGAAGGCGCGTTGCATGCAAATGTCGAGTCGTGGCCTTTGAAGTTCAGCAATTCGGCAGTTTATGCGTGTGTGGCGACTAAATGGGCTGAAACTTTGCGGTGCAGAGACACGCGTGTGGCACAAAACTTTGTCCGTCGCCGTCGAGCGGGCATGTGGCACGTAATCATCGCTTGACTGCTAACTGTGCCTGATTACAGGTCTCCTTTGGCTCAACATCGCCGGCGCTGAGCGACAGGCGGGAATTTCCGTACTTCTATCGCACTGTTGCGCCGGACTCGTCGCATAATCCGGCACGCATTGCGTTCATCCGTCGCTTCGGCTGGGGCACGGTGACAACGTTCTCGCAGAACGAGGAGGTGCACTCGCTGGCGGTCAATAATCTCGTCACCGAACTGGAGGCGGCCAACATATCCTGTGCGGCGACAATCACATTTGCCGCGACCGACTTCAAGGAGCAGCTGCTGCTCCTCCGGGTAAGCTGGGCCAATCGAACAACATGTGATTGATGGTAAGAATATGCTGTTTGCTCGCAGGAGACGGATACACGCATCATCATTGGCAGCTTCTCGCAGGAGCTGGCACCGCAAATACTCTGCGAGGCCTACAGGCTGCGCATGTTTGGCGCCGACTACGCCTGGATACTGCACGAGAGCATGGGCGCACCCTGGTGGACCGACCAGCAGACACCCTGCACCAGGCACGAGCTACAGCTGGCCGTTGAGAACCTCATTGTCGTATCCACGCACAATAGCATTGTGGGCAACAATGTGAGCTATAGCGGGCTGGTAAGCAAACAAAATTAGCAGAAAGCAAATGAAGGCATCCCCGATAAGGAAACTATTAAGCCACACCAAATAGAAATCCCGTTTAGATATGAAAACAGTTTGCACTTTGCTTAAACTCAACCATAAACGAACTATTTCTGACTAGCTCTTGCGTTGAGGAAAGAAAGGAGAAAACGAACATTAGCCCAGCCCAATTCAAAGCAGTTCCCCAGTTCCCAGAGCTCAAATGAAATGCTACATTTGATTCGCAGCTGAGTAGAGGCAACGAATTGCCGAGCATCGTAGGCACAGCCGAGCCATGATAAAAATGTTTTTATTATCCTTTTAGTGTCGGCCATGAAATCGGCGGCGCATAATGAGCTGGCAATCACATTACGATATGGGAGTGGGATGCCGGCTGATGCTGATGAGCGGTCCATTTAATCGCTGCAATTTTTTTATTTCCATAGAACAATCACATGTTCAACTCGCAGCTGCGCAAACAATTCGAGCAATTCCATCAGCAGGATGCAGCGGACGTGGGCGGCAGCAGCGGCAGTAGCACTCGCGGTCGCAAGCGTGCGCCACAAACGGATTTGCGGTCGCGCCAGAGGCGTGGCACTGTCAGCCATCACTTACCGGACGCGATATCCCGTTATGCTCCTCAAACCTACGACGCCGTGTGGGCCATTGCACTGGCCTTACGCGCCGCCGAGACGCACTGGCGCCAGAATGCGGCCCAATCGAAGCTGGACGGATTCGATTATACGCGCAGCGACATGGCCTGGGAGTTCCTACAGCAACTCGGCAAACTCCACTTCCTGGGCGTTTCGGTAAGCAAGGCAGCAACAAAGCGGAGCCTGAGTTACACTAATTATCGTTGACAGGGTCCGGTCTCATTCAGTGGGCCAGATCGCGTCGGCACCACGGCCTTTTACCAGATACAGCGCGGCCTACTCGAACCGATAGCCCTCTACTACCCGGCCACAGATGCCCTCGACTTTCGCTGCCCGCGCTGTCGTCCGGTCAAGTGGCACAGCGGCCAAGTGCCCATTGCGAAGAGGGTATTCAAGATGCGCGTGGCCACGATAGCACCGCTGGCCTTTTATACCATCGCCACGCTGTCGAGCGTGGGCATTGCGCTGGCCATTGCATTTCTCGCCTTCAATCTGCACTTTCGCAAGCTCAAGTAAGTAGAGAGAGTGAGAGAGCGAGAGAGAGAGAGAGAGAGAAACTCATGCGACTACTCCAGCTGGTTGCTTACTCTGCACTTTTCACTTGACATCTCTTCCACACAGGGCAATTAAACTTTCCAGCCCGAAGCTGAGCAACATTACCGCTGTGGGTTGCATCTTCGTTTATGCCACCGTCATTCTGTTGGGGCTCGACCACTCGACGCTGCCCTCGGCGGCCGACTCCTTTGCCACGGTTTGCACGGTGAGTACTCAAGTGTTGGCAGGCAGCCCGTGAGCCTTTGTTTGAGTTTCGGTTATGCAAGCAATACAATACACAGCTTTCGTGTGGGAGTTAGCAACGGGTTGCGCCTCATCAAATATGACTTTCAGTTTCAGCGCTCAACTTTCGCGTCCCCCCATCGCACAGTAGTCCATTTAAATTGACTACCCAACGTGTGGATATAACAGACAGCAGCGGGCAGCACTAACAGTCAACACGCCACACAAAGCTCGCTCAAAATCAAATAAGAACTGCGAAAGTTATTTTAGATGGCATATGGCCATAGCGAGACGGCAAGTTGGACACTTTAAGAAAAGTATGAGAGTTTTCCTAAGGCAGTTTATCAATATTGGATCTAAGTTTTCAGCTTATCAATATTGGGTCTAACCAAGATAACAAGGTAAAGTCCCTAATCAATAGTTCCTTAAGACCAGCTGTTCTCAGTGGTCGCGGAAACATCTTTGAGAGGCCATATTAAAGTTTTCCTAAGACAGTTTTTTAATATTGGGTATAACCAAGATAACAAGGTAAAGTCCCTACTTAGAATACATTTTCCTTAAGACCAACTGCTTTCAGTTATAGCTCAGGCATCTTCGAAAAGCTGAATGAGGGTTTTCCTAAAACATTTTAACAATATTGGAGTAAGCTTTCATTTGTTCAATATTGGGTCTAAGATAACAAGGTAAAGGAATGTGGATTATCTACTTAGTATATAAGACCAGCTGCTTTCAGTTCGAGCTCAGGCAATTCAAAATCGAGTCGCTCAAAGCTAGTCCACAACAAGGTAACATCTCAACTAAACATATCTGACGCTTAAGTCTGGCTTCCCCCAGTTTTTGCTCAAAAATTATAAATAGAAATGCATTCTTTCAAAATGAAATAGCTCAAGGCATGGACTTAGTCTCAAGTCAGTCTCAAGTCAGTCAAATAACCTGCAGAGCTGTAGCTTCATACTCAAATCTGTTTAACTGTGAATGAGGAGCGTCGAGTGTTTAGCCCAGATCATAAATTGTTTCAGTACTCAAATCCGATGTAGCAAAAGTAGAGCTAGGCAAGCAAGAAAAATCATGTCTGCCTTGCATGCGAAGTCATTATTAATGCCTGAACTCAACAGTATTTAACAGGGTATTTGTAGCCCAAAAATGTTCTCCCTTGCGAATTGTGTGTTTCTTTATATATGAAAGTTGTTGAGTTGAAGAAGGATTGTTGGATTGTCAGATTGCAGCAAAGATGAGCGCTATAAATAGCTGCAATTTAAAAGGCACATCTTTTAGCCAAACATAATAAATCTTTAACTTTAGCGGGACGTACTTGGCGCTAGATGAGCGGCTCTCCCATGACCAGGGAGCCCAATTTGATGCGCTTGTCATTCTTTTCTTTTTTCGTATACTTTTTCCACATTTTTTCGGCTTTCTTTTTGCGACAGCCTACCTACCGCTCAAAATGCTACTCGAGGGAAATTCACAGTGCATGTTTGGCATGTTGTTTCGCTGTGTTGTTGTTTGTTGGCGCATGTAATGCCTGGGGTATGGGCAAGAGGGGGGCCGAAAGAAAGCGAAGTATGGGTGGAGATGGAAGGGGATACAGGCAAACACATGGCATGGTCACGAAAATTCTCAACTTTTGTGATATTCTTTATTTTACATAAATTTGAGAATGCCTCCTTGGAGTCCTCCAGCTGTTCGTTGCTTGTTACGTTGCCCATTGATGACTTGTTCAGCAACAGAAACCCTCAAATACAAGCACTCACACACACGCACATACAGGCACACCGCCTTCACCTTTATATGATGCTCATCTGCTCATCCACCCACTCTAGGCACGCGTGTATTTGCTCTCGGCTGGCTTCTCCCTGGCGTTTGGCTCAATGTTTGCAAAAACATATCGGGTGCACCGCATCTTCACACGCACCGGCAGCGTATTCAAGGACAAAATGCTGCAGGACATTCAGCTAATACTGCTCGTCTGCGGCCTGTTGCTTGTCGATGCCCTGCTCGTCACACTGTGGGTCGTCGCCGACCCCATGGAAAGGCATTTGCATAATTTGACACTCGAAATCAGCACCATTGATCGAAGCGTTGTCTACCAGCCGCAGGTGGGTTGAGCTACTCCACATTCATCCCTAGCATCCCTACGTCTTGTTCCCACTCTGGTGTCTATTGACTAGCGCCAGCTTTGTAAATTGACTCCCCCATCTGTGTCCATCTAATCCGACTCCCAACACGACTGCCATTTGATTTTTCCCCCGATAGGTCGAGGTTTGTCGCTCGCAGCACACCCAAACCTGGCTGAGTGTACTGTACGCCTACAAGGGACTTCTCCTGGTGGTGGGCGTGTACATGGCCTGGGAGACGCGTCACGTGAAGATTGCCGCCTTGAATGACTCACAGTACATAGGCGTTTCGGTCTATAGTGTTGTCATCACCAGCGCCATTGTTGTGGTGCTGGCCAATTTGATTTCGGAACGCGTTACACTCGCCTTTATCACCATAACGGCCCTAATCCTAACCTCGACAACAGCAACGCTCTGTCTGCTCTTCATACCCAAGCTGCACGACATTTGGGCACGCAGTAAGTGCGCGATTTGACAGTCGCTTGAATGTGTCTTGTCTAACGTTCTCTTTGCCAGACGACATCATTGATCCCGTGATACACAGCATGGGCCTCAAGATGGAGTGCAACACGCGTCGCTTTGTCGTCGACGATCGGCGAGAGCTACAATATCGCGTGGAGGTCCAGAATCGTGTCTACAAGAAGGAGATTCAGGCGCTCGACGCTGAAATCCGCAAGCTGGAGCGCATGCTGGAGTCGGGCCTGGGCAACGGTTCGACTACCACCTCCTCGTCCACCTCACTTCTGACCGGCCATGGACATCTCAAGCCGGAGCTAACTGTGACGAGCAACGTCTCCCAGCAAGCGCCGTTAGCCTCATCAAATAACAAGTCTCGCACGCCCAGCATCTCGGGCATCCTGCCGAATCTGCTGCTCTCCGTGCTGCCACCAGTTATACCACGCGCCAGCTGGCCCTCGGCGGAGTACATGCAGATACCGATGCGACGCTCGGTGACATTCGCCTCCCAGCCACAGCTAGAGGAGGCCTGTCTGCCGGCTCAGGATCTCATCAATCTACGGCTAGCCCATCAGCAGGCCACCGAGGCCAAAACGGGGCTCATCAATCGTTTGCGGGGAATCTTCTCGCGCACCACGAGCAGCAACAAGGGCTCCACGGCCAGCCTGGCGGATCAGAAGGGTCTGAAGGCGGCCTTCAAGTCGCACATGGGTCTCTTCACACGACTAATACCTTCCTCGCAGACCGCATCCTGCAATGCCATCTACAGCAATGCGAACCCTCTGGGCCTGGAAGGCGCCAGCTTGACTGTGGAGGGCGGCACCAATGGCACACATCTGAAGCCCATTCACCGCGGCTCACTGACCAAGAGCGGCACACATCTCGATCATTTGGCCAAAGATCCCAATTTCTTGCCCATACCGACCATTTGCGGAGAAAGCTTCGATCTGCAGCCCAATGAGCCCAGTGCCATCGTTGGGGGCAAGTACGTCAAGCTGCCCGAGACCAAGGTAAACTTTCAGCTGCCCAGCACTCGGCGTCCATCGCTAGTGCAACCAACTGCGCCCAGTTTGAGGGAACGAGTGCGTGGTTCGCCACGTTTTCCACATCGCATCCTGCCGCCCACTTGCAGCCTGAGCGCGCTGGCCGAGGCCGAGGATCGCGTCGGCTCCGAGGCCTCGACATTGGCGGGCAGCTGTAAGTCCATACCACGCATATCGCTACAGCACGCGACCAGCGGCGGCACCTGGAAATCCATGGAGACGGCGGCCAAGTCGCGGCTCTCGCTGGACTCCCAAGAGGACGCACACCCAACGCCAGCGGTGGCAACGACAAATGGTCTTGATTAATATTGTAAGTTCAAAACATAAACACACACATACACAGAGAGACACACACCGACACTGTGACGCCCACCCAACATTTTCCGCCCAATCCTTGTCAATTAGATGTGAACACCAAGCAATTATTTTCAACACGCGCCCACCCAGCCCGTCCTCCATCAGCCAGGGTAACGCGCGCGTGTACAACTGACCAATCATCGGCTTAAAGCAATCATACGCATTAGGATAAGTTACGATACGCGTAATCCTTCTTCGAGTAGCTAGTCACGAGTTCCACAATTTCTTCCCCCAGCCCCTCCCTCGACTGTGCTCTTCCTAAAACCCATAATGTGATTCGACCTAAGCTCATTATAGAATTTTTGCTCTTCGTAGGCTAAGTAGAGGATTTTGATGCATTAGTTGCACAAATCGTAAGACAACTCCATTTCCATGACCATTTCCACTCCACTTTCACTTTCCATTCTATTTCCTTCCTAGTTAAAGTTTCTCTTTAATTGAGATGTTTTGATAGTGCCAAAGAAAAGAAGAAGAAAAAACGCCACAAAGTTTTCGTTTACGTGGTGGTTGTGCCCATCTATAGTATCCCATGAGCAATACTATAATATTTAGGCTTAGTCCAAAAACAATCTATGATTAACTAGCAATTGAGATTTGAGCCCGATTTTAAGCAAGAAAAGGACACGTCTCACAATAAAAAAAAAAAAAAAAAAAAAAAAAAAAATAGAAATAGGAAAAAAAACGAACTCAATACATAGAAATTAATAAATAAAAATCTGTTGTAGCCGTAGCTGTAGTTGGTAGTTTTACTTGGTAGCCAGCTCAAAGAACCTAGCATAAGTGACTCAGTTTTAGCATTGTAATCCTTGAACCCGAACTTTCCCAAATTCCCATTTCACCTAATACACATACACTCCCACTATCGATGATATGCGGCATAAAGTCAATAAACAAAAAGCAGAACAGCCCTGCCGAAAAAATAATGATTAATTAATTAACTTGTTTTATTGGGTGGTGCTAAGCGGGTGACTAGTCTAATAGAGGCAGGCAGCCAGCAGCCTGCAGCCTCTATCAGCAGAGCAACACAGAAAACAAAGAGAAATGACTTTCTATAAAGCCGAAAAATAAGCCTGCCAACCCTAGCATGGGCGTAAAAGCCGTCACTAGGCAGTGCTAGATGCCAACCAGAGCTGACGGTCTTGGAAGTGCTGAAGAACTTAGCGGGAAAGGCCTGAAAAAAGGCTAGAATATTCGAAGAGAATACAGATACAGATACAGATACACATACACATACACATACACATACAGATACAGATACAGATACAGATACAGATACAGATACAGATACAGATACAGATACAGATACAGATACAGATACAGATACAGATACAGATACGATACAGATACAGATACAGATACAGATACAGATACAGATACAGATACAGATACAGATACAGATACAGATACAGATACAGATACAGATACAGATACAGATACAGATACAGATACAGATACAGATACAGATACAGATACAGATACAGATACAGATACAGATACAGATACAGATACAGATACAGATACAGATACAGATACAGATACAGATACAGATACAGATACAGATACAGATACAGATACAGATACAGATACAGATACAGATACAGATACAGATACAGATACAGATACAGATACAGATACAGATACAGATACAGATACAGATACAGCATCAGTAAAATAGCTAAAAATCCCGCTGATTGCCATCAACAGAATCAGTGGCTCAGGAATTGCAGTACATTTAGCAACACTGTCACCGCGATTGTCCAACCAGCAGCCGTAGGAATAAAGAGGCAAAACTAATAGAGTTCGGTGATTAAGTTGACATTGCAATTTGTTACTATAAATAAATAAATAAAATCGCATCAACGAAATACCGAGGCGGGGCAGAGGCCAACAGCATGAAACAGTGCTGACCTGGCCGACCTGCTGTCGAGGTTGAACTCCCGCAGCCGGATCGTGTGAATTTATCTTTATGCTCGTAAAAACCAAAGAAAGCAAGCACAACAAGCAGCGGCCAGGAGCAGAGAAGAAGAAGAGAGCACATGAAACGAAATCGTCCAAATAAACAGCGACAACTGGCAATGGAAGGGCCAGCCGGAGGTTGGAGGTTGGCGGCTCTGGAGGCGACGATGGCGTTGACGGCAGCATCCGCAGCCATCCCGAATGAATGCTCCCGACATTTTTCATGGCTCCATTTCGCTCGCTTTGGCCTGGGAAGCTGGCAAGAAGATTTATCTGGCCGACACGTCGCAGGCACCAGACGCACCCTCCCGAACAGCCCCAACGTCCGCCCAATGTCCCACCTCTCCCCCATTTACCGGCTGTTTTCCTATGCCGCATATTGCGCATACGTCGCGTGTGCCGCATCAATAAAATTCAGCAGTTTGGGAAGTCTTACATTTGGTTTATTACAGAACATTGGTACATGGAGCATGAAGTACCTTGGGCCAACGCCTGTCACATTGCGAACAATAGCCAAGAAGTGTTTATTTATTGTGTGAGAGTGTGTATGTGTGTGTGTGTGGTTGTGCGTATGTTTGTGTTTGTGTATGGCATTTCCCTTTTGCCACAGCTGGCGACAGCGACAAAAAGTTGCGCAAATATTCATTTTAATCAAGCTAATTAATATGGTCCAGTTATGCACAGCAAATGCCCCCAAACCAAAAAAAAAATAAATAAATAAAAAAAATACAAATGAATAAAAATGTCGCCTTATAAACGACCAAGTGACAAATGAGGTAGATACGCCCCGCTACACTTGACACGGCCCCTCCCCATCCAGGCGAAGGGTCAACAAGCACAATTGTTGCTCACTGAATGGGACCACTGTTGCCTGGAGCCGACCCTCAAATGCAGCCCATTAATGTAGAGTGGACAAGCTCGACGCACTTAATTACGAGCTGCTTGGTGACCAATTGTACAAGAACCGCTCCTCAGCGTGCCCATCAAGTAATACTTACTTATGGCCCCACTCTCTGTCCCCCACTTTCTTTCTTGCTCTCTGGTGGCTTATTTTATTTAGATCGCATTACTCTGAAGATTATTGAAAGACGCTCAATAAATTAAAGCTGCATACAATGCCCAGGGGCAGATGCCAGCTCTCAGCCCCAAGACCCCAGTCCTCTCAGCTGGCAATTTCAGCTACAGCTCCCAGTTTTCCTCAGGTGAGGCACTCCGTATCTTCACTTTATTTACATACCTTTGGCATAAACTGGTCGAGTTTATATCGTGCTCCCATCGCATGCCCGGCACACAACACAAGAGAAACACACATAAAGCGCCACTAAGTTATTTTCAATCAATAAAAATAACATAAACAACATGAAAAAAAATTTGCTAAGTATACGAGTTGTGGAAATGCGGAATACCCTCACTGCATTAGTAATATGACCTTAAGAAATAATTTGCTAGAGAGTACAAACAACCTACAACCTAATTTTTAAGATTAACGTATAAGTATAAAAATACATTACAAATATTTTTGGGGTATAAAGTATTAATTAATTTATTTAATATCATTTTTAAAATATTTATCACAAGCATATTTACAAACATAAGAGTTTACATTACTACAAAAAGTCCGATAGCTTTTATTGAATAATAGAGTTTATCTGTCCAACAGTTCCTACACCCAGCAGTTCCTACACCCACCTTAAATACACACACATATTTCGGATTAGAATTAATATGTAAAATTAAGCTCAAAAGTCAATAGCATTACACGATTTACAACAGAAGGCAAATACTTGGCAGCAGCAAGAGTATGCAAAGCTGTAAAAAATACACTCAAGTGCTTTTCACACACATCCCCATACACCCCAGCAACGCACACCCACACACAAATATACATTAGTTCTACTTGCTTGAGGAGCAACAATTTCGCTTTGCCTTTTGGTTTTTCGGCCACCCACTGAGCGGTGCGGCGAAGGAAAAAGCACTGTGCTCCCAATTTGCCAATAAATTTGCCTGCCATTGCATTGCCAGTAATTCAAAAGAAGAAGAGAGAGAGAGAGAGTTCAACCAGAAGAAGCAACAAAAAAAAAAAAAAAAAAAAAAAAATACGAAACCATACCAACTGTAGACATCGACAAATGGGCAAAAAATATTTTGGAAAATGAGAAAATGTTGCTAAAAAGTTTGCCATCGACTTTTGCAGCCACTGCAGCCACAAATGACAAAATTTATAATGTGTACATGTATATATGTATATTTATATTTATATATGCATTGGTTCAGGGAATTTGTCGACTAAATGCCAGCACTGTTTAAAAATCCCCCATAGCCCGTGCTCCGGGCCTAATCAGGCGTAAAAACATGCAGCGCATTTCGCGCTTCAACAATTTTCAACACACGTTGACAATTCGCACTTTTAATTGGAAGTTAGGTGAGTAGGTGGGCAGATGGGCAAATGGGCAGGTGAGCAGGAGGAGATGTCTTGAAAAGCGTGTTCAAGATTATCAAATGAAATGTGTTGCAAAAGGTGTTCTAATTGGTTATTAGACAACAAGCGTTAAACGATTTCAGAACCGAGTAGACGCTGCCGGGGCATGCAGACATCGCAGCCATTCAATCCAATCACAAATGACAAGCGGAAAACGGATTTCTGTGCGACTGAGTCAGTGATTGACATTTTAAGTGGGACAGCCCAGGACTCTGGCTGTGATTGAGAAAGCGACCGAGACAGCGAATACTACAGCGATTGCTGTCACAGAGGTTGCCGCATCGTCCCAAAGTCGTCTGACATAACCATCTTATGCAAATGCTGCTCATAAACCGTATTGCCAATTCGCTTCTCTTTATAGCCAAATCTGGGTGAGAGTATAAAAAGACCGTGAAAATTTTGTTATTGTTATTTTTAGCTTTCATAAGTTAACATTGAGAAAGGAGTCGATTCTGAAAGGCAAAGGTAAGGCTCACAATCTTATCGATAACATGTTATGGCAAGATGATATCTTTATTGAATATACATATACAGGAGCTACAGAAATTACTTAAAAATTAAACATATCGTTAGTTAGTTATCGATATATATCATCATTTATTATTACTTGTATAGTTAGTTGCCTTCGAATCCAACATCATAAATACAACAATTGCAAAAAATCTTCGTAAACATTGCGATATAAAAGCAATAACATATTCAGCGGTCTGGCAACATTTTGATAGCCTTAGCCTGATTTAAGTTCACTCTATAACAAAATTTAATGTACTTTATAAATAAGATAAGTTTTTACTTCTTTATATGCTCATCAACCTAGCTAAGTTTCTTTTTACAGCCGCAAAGGCTGGCAACACTGCTGAGTGATACACACTGAAACAATCAGCATATTTGCGTGGGAGATCTGAGACCTGGTGTACACGCATCTTTACAGGTTATTACATTTCAGACGAGCGCTGCAGACAAGTGCCAGCAGAAAGAAGAGAGAGAGAGAGAGAAGGACCAGAGAGACAAGTTGTTGATTTCATAGCCAGCAGGCGAATGAAAAGGAGTTGAGCGAGTCGCAAATTGTCGCGACAACTGGAGGAGACAGCCAGGGAATAGGGCTGCAGTGAGGGGAGGGCGGCTGAGCGCGAACAGATGCACTCAAATGTTCAGATGCGTAAAAATACCATGGGAAATTACACGAATGGAATACCAGCCGTGCAGTACACACACACAAGCGGCTGTGGAACATATGAGTGTATGCCGAGAGCGGATACCAACGTATATAACATAATGCTGTTGACATACTGCAGAAAAAGAGCCGAGTCCTGAGCTAAAGCCAACAACTAGCAGCGGAAACGGAAGTAGAGACAGTGACAACGACAGATGAGAGATGTGAAAGAGAAAGTTGCCGCGAGTCGCTAAGAACGGATTGCCAAAGCGCCGCAAAAGCAAGCGCAGCAGATTTGACTATGAGATACCCTGTAAAAATCAGTCGACAAAAGTTCCATGCCTTGGGAGCACAACTTGTTGTGGGTGTAAAGGCAGTCTCAATATACCCTTTCCGCCTGCTACAGGGTATAACAACGAAAGCAACGCTGCTGGCAGCATTGCGGCCTGCCAGCCCAAATGATTAATTTCGACAGGCTGCCACAAGCTGTCGGGCAAACCGGGGCAAGGCGAGTACGAGGCGGCTTTATGATGCAGGGGAGGGCGGGCAGGGTGGCCAACAGTCAGAGCAGCTCGCATGTACGTGCCAGCGTCTGAGTTTATTGACTATGTGTAAACTGAATGCAAAGTTGCGACATCGTGCGTTGATTTTGTGCTTCAAAAATATAAATGAACCACAAAATAACACAAAACTGCAAACGCACGGATGAAAGGATATGCACAAGGATATGCGCCAGAGCAGCCAGAACAGACTGACAGCCAGAGCAATTCTAGCAGCAACGCGTCTATGTCTACGCATAGATATGTGCACATCTGTGTGCGTGTCCTTATGCAGCCTCATGCGAATGCGGATGCGTCTGTTCGCTAGTGTTGATTGCCAGCTGCATTTGCAATTGATGGCAATGCATTTTTATTGTGCCAGCTGGAAATCATTTCGGTAGAGCGGGTATTTTTGTATCTTTGCAATCTTTTGATTAGGAAATTAATTGTGTGAATCGAAGATTGAAGCTTTAGCTTCACAGTTGCTTAACTTCATTGCATTGGATTTAGAAATTTAATTTTACTTTAATATATGTGTATATAAGAAAAAAAAAATAACCTGAACTTAGACGTAATTTGACAAACCTAGGCAAAAAGTCTTGTTTAGAAAACTTTTCCAGGACTCTGATATTTTTGTGAATAGAAGAGATAGAACATTAAATAAATATATGCCTGATTCTTAAATTAAAAAACAAAATTAATTACTTTCTTTTTCAATATTTGTTTCAACATTTAATTATGTCTAAAAACAAAAACAAATACAACAAGACCAAAACAGTATGAATAATGATTATATAAAATATGATATAAAAAAAATTGTAAAATTTATAATATAACAAAGCAAGTCTCAAGCTTGAAGTTTAAATTCTGTTGAAGACAATCAATAAGCAAGACAAAGCAATGCTTAGGTAAACACTCTTACTCCGGAGTACAGGATATCCACTAGGTGCACACACTCATTGTCAGGCAACTTGTTAATCAATGTTTGCAGAGCTGCGCAATGCAAGGCAACAATTTCGAACCGACGAAGACAGCCGTAATCTGTGCAGACAATTGCAGGGGAACGAGACGCCAGAGGTGTGTCACAATTTAGCCACAGCGCACAAACAGCTAACACATTTCCAAGCGATTCGGTCAATTTTCTTACCTGGCCGACGGCTGACAGTTGCCTCTTACGACCGCTAGACCATTTGTCTGTATTTGATTTGCGGTTGTGCATCCATTGCACTGCAAATGAAGCAAACGAGCCGTGCGGTCATTAGATGTCCAGCCCGGTCCAACGCCCGCTCCAGTTAGCCACAACAATGTTTGTCCGTTTCTCGGCTCTGCTGTGCAAATGTCACTGTGCACAGAGAATGGGCTTTTGTCCCTCGGCCGTGGTCCTGCCACGCCCACTAAACTACTACCTGCCGACTTGACTGGCATAAATATGAACAGAGCTTAAAACGCGGTCCGGGCATTAAAGTACGATCAATCAATTTGCATTGGCCGGCAGCAACATCATTAATTTGCAGGCGCTGAAATTTTAATTAATGCCAAATGCGAAGCTCGTCGCCTCGGCACAGACACAGACAGACAGACAGACGCAGGGACATGCAAACAGATGGACAGTTTGAGAGACAGGTGGAACAGGTGGTGGTTGGGTAGGCGTGTCAAACACAGGGTAAAACTTTTGGTTCATTTAACTTTTAGGTAACTCGAGTAACCTCAATGCCAACAGCACTTGACATTGCCAAACACACACACACACACACACATACATACACACTTGCATATAAATACATATACACTCGTGGAAGCAGACGCTGCGTATAAGTAACCTGCAGCAAGTCGCTTGCAGTTTTGATGCGATGACTTGATAAAACATTTTCATTGACGCCAACAACAAACATGAAACAACAATAGAACAACAACAGCAATGGATGGGTTGTAGAAATACGTAATTGCAACAGCCAAAAGCGCCTTTTGTCTTGCCAACTACCATAATGAGTAGAAAAACAATAATAGAGTAGCACGACTAAGAGTTATGCTCTAATGGCTATAGAGCTGAACTGAAAATATATCGATTAGGGCTCCACTCGACGGTGATTTCAACAATCGATATTTAATTTACTTTAGGTTGATTATTTAGTGACCAAAAAAATAAAACTGAAATTTAGCCTAAACATTTTAAAGGTAAAAGTAAATAAATTAACTTTACTACT
Source organism: Drosophila arizonae (assembly GCF_054131065.1). Taxonomy (NCBI): domain Eukaryota; kingdom Metazoa; phylum Arthropoda; class Insecta; order Diptera; family Drosophilidae; genus Drosophila; species Drosophila arizonae. Next base: position 9,695,900 of record NC_142923.1, on the reverse strand, counting down.
GAATCTACTATTTAAACCTAAATGACTAGGATTTTCAGCTATTGGGAGAGAAATATTTGTTTGAGAAATCTAAAATCATCAAATTATTTTCTTACAATTAATTACATAAAAAATACATGTACACTTTAAAGAGTATCCAACGTTGTTTCAGCTGTTTACAAGGTAAGCAAGTATATATCATTGAAGCAAATCTATTTTTCTACCACAAAAATGAATATCCGTCGTTATTTTTGGGTACCATGGCTTGAATAGAGTGGTCAGAGGAAATAATGATAAAATCTCACGATAAATAATTCTATTTAGTTGCCATAAAAGACTCGTATAGACGCGTATATACACAAAGATATGTATAAACTCAGATATATGTATGTATGTACATGCATATATATGAATATGGACAGCTAGCTAGCTAACAGCTCATCTAAACATATCAATTACCCATGCTATAGACCATCTGATTCCTCGCATTTCCAGGGTATGCCAACGTCTTTTAATTAGAAGCAACTGCGTACGCTGTTGGCGCAAAACTTTTGGCTGGCATACGCGACGTATGCGTAATCTTGCAGCCAAACCAACTTTTAATCAAAACTTGTGTGGCGCTGATTCAGCTTCAGCTTCAGCTTCAGCTTCTGCTTTTGGCAATCATGTGACATAAAGTCACTTCAACTGCAAAACTCTGCACGAAGAGTGTGCAACCCTCTCGTCCCGTCTCCTGCCCATCCCTAATCAACGCCACCCCCCCACTATATTAAGTTCACCTCTAATTAAGCGATGCGCAAAATTTTAAATGATGAAAATGAGGCAATGCAACATTAATGCACACGCACAAGCCGCACACCACAGACCACACACACACCATTCAAACACACACACACACACACACATAGAGAGAGAGCTCAAAATATATGCGCGTATCGTCGGTTACCACGCGAATGGGCTATGAAGCGACCAATGACAAGGACACACAAACCTGAAGCTAATAGCTCCTTTAATGCTGCTGTTTAGTTGGTTGCTCTGCCACGTAGGCAACATAAAATTTTCCTTCTGTTTTTTCTCCTCTCTTTTTGGCAGCTGCCGCGCGCGCACTGCCGTGATTATTATGAAGGGTCGAAGGTCGTTTTGGAGCGGCGCCAACGTGGGAGCGAATGGGTAGCTGCAGCTAAAGCTAAGAATAAGAGCTGGAGACATGCCAGAGGAGAATGCTCGTAATTTCATTAAAATTTTATTAGCTCGATATGAGTGTGCGGGTCGTTATGTGCGTGAGTGCATGTATGTGTGTGTGTCTGGACGTGTGTGTGTGTGTTTGTGTGATGCTCATGTTTAGATATTATTTGAGCAGCTGCGCAAATGAAATTATCACCTATGTGCATTACGTACATAAAACCAGCTCTCCAAACCACTTCTAATCATATTTTGAAAGAGCCTCAATTTAAAGCGTGCCCAAGCCACAGCTATTAAAAATAATGACAAATTCAGAATAATTACTGAATTTTATGATTTTTTAAAAAATAATATTGCTATATTATATTCGAGTACATTAATTGACATGGAAATTTAGTTGATCGATGTGGTTGACTAATATAAAGAGTTACATTCAAATTTTAACTCAATTAATTTCCATCAAATTTCAATCAAATACCAACCTATAGTCGCTTCAGCAGCAATTTCATATTGATATTTAGCTACAGTTCCCATAGCCAAAATTTCATATTGATATTTGCCCTCAGCTCCCATAGCTAGAATTTCCTATTGATATTTGCCTCCAGTTGCTTCAGCAACTATTTCATATCCAGATGTGCTCAATTACAAGTCTAAGCTAATCCAAGTCAGACTCAAAGCAGTTAATTTGAGTGGAAAAGCAGAATGCATAAGATTGCAACAATTGAAATCATCTTTTGTTATTTTCATGCAACAATGAAAATTAATATATGGCAAAATTGTTTTACTTTAATTTGATGCTGCCCAAGTAGCAAATCCTTTAGCCGTAAGTTGATTCCGACAGCAAAGTTTAAGCTTTAGAGTAAATAATTTAGTTGCCTGTCAAAACAATATTTCAAACAAGAGATTTGTAATATGCACTTGGAAAAGCATTTTCATTTAGTCGCGTAACATGTAACAAGAATTTAAATGGAATATAAGATATATACATACATATGTATATTGAGTTTATATGGAAATATGATATGATATTTGACGTCAAATAGAGAATTTTCATTTATTGCATTTCTGATTACTATTTTGTGTATAGCTGAGAATTTTATTTCGAATATTTCATTTGGCAATAGGCAAGGATAAGAATTACTGTGCGGGGGAATTTTACTTAAAAATGTCTTCAAATATATATTGATCAATTATGGAAATGAAATTGTAATCAGAGTAGACTTATATGCAATATATCACTGCTGATGAATTTTATATCAGCACAGCTAGCATCAGTCTGCCTTATCGAACTGTCCGCTTTGCTTATGATTACAGCGAGACACCTCAACAAGTGTATATAGATGTCGACGTGTCAAATGTCGTTATTGCCGCTTCAGTTGCCTGCAAAATGTGATTTAAAATCAACTCAAAATTATCTATAAATCAAACAAGTTTCATAGCCGAAAGTTGATTGCATGTCTGTGGGCATATTTCACAAGGCCAGTGCAAGGCAGGCAGGGGCTGGTGCCACTCACAATACCTTTTGGATGAAGGTCTTTTAATTTACATTTTGCTATTAATTTCAACCTCAAAGGTTGCACGGCCGGAAGGAAGGGCTACGTAGCGGATGCCGAAATGGATGCGGGGTGACGCGGCAGACATATAGCTGTATTGTAACACACAAAGCCGCAAAGCTGAACATGGGCTTTGCTTAATCCGGGCAGTTAAAACGGCAGCCACACACACACACACACATACAGTGAGAGAGACACACGCACACATACACATATATGGTAGGCCATAGACCTGGTTACTAACACAAGTACAGCGCACGGGCAGCACTGAGCATATGCAGGCGTTGGCCTTTATGTTTTCTTGATTGAGTTTCACCTTTTGCATATGAAATTCAATTTAATCAGCCTGCCAGGTCATAGGCTCGCATCCTATCAGCGTATCACACACACTCGTGCACGCACACACTGCAGCCAATAATAATGAAGTCCTTTTGTTACGTCGACAACACGTAATTTCCATTGCCTCTGTACGCATTGTACATTTTCTACTCAAACATCCACATTCGGCCACATTCGGCAATTTGCCGAGCTCAATAATGTTTTCACTTGGAAATCAATAAATACAAATAACAAATGTAGTATATATAAATATATATGTATATATAGAGATGCATTTGTATGTGTGTGTGTGTGTGTCTGTGTTTACATACAGCATCCAAAGGCAAACATCCAGCGCAGCACTTGGCGGCCATAAACGGGCAAATTGTATGCAAATAAAACACAAGCGAATGCCGCAAGATAAAAACCGTCGCGTGCCAACGACCACACGCCCCCGCCGTGCCCCTCCCACTGCAAACGCCCATCAGCCCCTTTTGAATTGGGCGGGGCGTTCCACAACAGCTGAAGCAATTGAAATGCTGACGCTGCAGTGACTCAAGCGCCATATAAAACAAGTTTACAAGACTTTTAAAGCAGCTGCTTGACCCCAAGATACCACGTAAATATATTTATCTATTTAGTAAAGAAATATTGTTGAAGTATACCAAAAAGTATTCGGAATATTTTATAGGAAATATATTCAGTATTCTACTGAGATCTCTTAAGCAACTTTCGCTGTTCATTAAATTTGCAATAGTCTATCATTCCGCACTTACAGCCTTCACAGGGTATCCAACAAGTACAACACACAAACACACAAACACACACACACACACAGCCCAAGTGACGACATGACAACTTTTTATTAACTCTTTGGCTCTCTGACCGCAGCTGTGGCCGCTTTCCAGCCCGCAAGCCCCAAGCTGATTCGGGTCTTAGCTCTGTTCTTTGTCTTAGCCGTCCGGAATGGCCAGAAAAACTTGGAGACATACAACTTGTTGTCTCGTCTCGCTAAAGTTTGTCCGGTCATTTCTCATTTCCCATGGCTCATGCTGCATGCAAATCATCATCAGTTATTGGTCGGGGCTGTTGGCTTTTGTTTTTTTCCTAGCTTTTCTGATCTGGACTTCTCTTCTCATTTGTTGGCCGCTTAAATGCTCGAACAATCAACTGAAATTGCGGCTACTATTGATTCAAGAAAATCTGAGCAGGGGCGGACTACACTAAGGCCAGGCATATGTTACACATGTGCCGCATGCTTGGACACACAAACACACACACACACACACGCACACTGGCATGCTTGCCCATTTGCCCACTGATATGAGTTCTCATGGAGCGTAAGTCCTTATTGTCTGTTAGTTGACATGTTGTGAGCTCGTGCTCTTCCTTGCCCGATTATAATAGGCACATCCTCTGGCATCCTCTCTCTGTCTGCCTGCAAAATTTAATCGCATTTAGCTCATTTAGACACAAATTGAATTTGCCGCAGCACATCAGAACGCCACGATAGCCTCGCTCGAAAATGAGAAATTCAATTAAAATCAAATTTTGACTGGCGCGTTACATATTTCAGTTTTTTCACTTTTCTTCTCTGTCTCTCTCCCTCGCTCTCTCTACTTTTTATATCATTTTTTGGTCGAGCTTTAAACAGATTTTCGTCAAGGCAGCTTTTATGCCAATTGCCGCAAAACATAGACAAACACACAAATCAGTCCAAAAAATAAATAAGGGAAAAATAATTGAGCCAGCGCGATGAGAAGATGAACTGAGCTCCACAAACGCCCCGCCCATCGCCACCCACAGCCGAAATTGACGCAACTTTTATCAAGGACATGAGATAATCCCATTGCCGCATCCAGCACATTTCTTCCTCGCTTCATATTTCTCCATCGCTGGTCCCAAGCGGGAGAGTTGCTTGGAAAGTTGGTTTATAAGCACTCGAACGCAAACCCCAAGCCCCATGCCCCAAGCCTCAAACCCAATCGACCCTGTGCTGATTAGTTCTTTGCGTTCGCGTCATATTCGGTCAGTCCTCGAGCGATAATTAGGCGTTTACCAAACTTGCAAGCTCCGCTCTTCCGGACCAAAGATGATTTATGATGTGTGCACTGCAAGAGTTCAGAGCCTGTCAATTTGTTACACACAAAAGGCGGCTCACTGCTCGAAGTCCGGCTATGACAAATGCTTCGGTCTTCGCACTGGACTTGTTAAAGCCTTTAATTATACGAAATTTCTCTACGTCAGGCTGTAGGCTCTCTTCGAGCTGGTGAATGTTGGATTGCACTTAGATATGGGCACGTGATGTGACAGCTCCAACTACTATATTCCCTCTGTCTCTGTTTCTCTATCTTCGTAAGCTTCGTAATTCTTTTCTTCTCTATCTCCCTCACTTACGCTGTCTCTCTTTCACTCTATCTCTGTCTCTCTATCTTCATTCATTCAATGTCTTTCTCTCCCAACTTTCGCTCTTCCCCTGTTATCAATCTATCTGCCTGGACATCTCTCTTTATCTCTTCATCTCTTTCTACCTGTCTCTAACTTTCTCCCTCAACCTTACACTCTCAAATGGTCTATATCGATCTGCCTTGCTCTCTCAATTTCCGTTCTCTGCACTAAGCTTTCTCTCATTCTTCTCTTTCGTCGCTCTCTCACAGTGCTCTCTGTATTCGCACTGTCTTGTTCTTACTTGATGGCGTCGCTATTTCTCTCGGATTCTCCCTCTTTATCTTTGATTCCTCAGCCTTTCTCAAATTTAGGCATCTCAACAACATTTATTTGCAAACAAAGGCAGCGGCTCGTGCTTAATCGTGTCACGACAGCTGTCTCACGAGAGGCACTAGAGCAGATTTGCAATTTGCTGCAATTGCTGTTCAAGTCTGTGCGCCGCAAAGTATGCAACACTTGTTGTGGCAGCTTCTTTATGTTAAGCCACTCGAGCGCAAATCCCCAAAACCCACTCCTTTAATGCAGCCACTCCCACACCCACACATATGGATGCTGCTGTAAGTGAGTGTCGCTCTGCTAGCCCCCATCTCCAGCTCGTGTTTTACAAACTGCACGCCATTTGAAACAGCAACAGCAACAGAAGCGACAGCAGCAGCAGGAGTTGGCTACGCATCAGCAGCTGCTGCTTGCATCTTCCACTAAATTTGTGACAAACGGGCAGCCGTTGAGTTAAGTTGCAGTCTCAAATGGCCACAACAGCACGGGGACGCAGGGGCCAGCGCGAGCAGCCAGAGCCGCGGGCCAAAGACGAATGCGATTGCACATGAAATGCAGCCAATGCCATACACAAAGAAATCCTCATCACAGTCAGCGGTTGCCCAAAAGCAGGAAGTGGCACACTGGACGGGGCGTTGACAGGACAAGCCATAACGTGAACAGGGGCGTCTACAGCACTACATTACTCAACAATCGATGGTATCGATAATATTGTTCGATCGATAAATAGCAAGAATAAGAATTCTATATTGCAACTGCAGTTCCATAATGAAGAAAATGTATCCATGCAAGTCAAGATTTATAGTCGACGAATGTAATCGAAAGTATCGATTGTTGTCTATTATAATTGAAATGGAAGATTTTTTGAATTTATTGATTCATATGTTGTGACAATTATTTAGCCTTATCAATAGTCATTATGGAAACATGGAAATGAACAAGATTCTATTACTTCTATGACTAAATAAATTGCAAAAATAATCTAGTTCAAGGATTCAGAAGAATTTATCTGTAATGTTGCCTTGGCCATAATCCATGCTTGCTATTGCTGCTTAAAAAGATTTAGTCTTATAGGTTATACGCCTATCGCTTAATACTATTCATAACATGCATTTTAGCTAGCCCCCTTTTGGCTAAGTGCCTGTCTACGCCCATGGGCAAAGCGCAGTCAACCAAATGTTCAATTGATTTGCATGCGCTGCAAGACAACTTCAAGCTGCGTTTTACTTTCACCATATAGTCAGGGCTTCAGCTGTTTCAGCTGTTCCAGCTGCTGGCTTGACTGTGGCTATTAAGCCGGTTCGGCGAGCGAGGCAACAGCTCGCTGGGGAATTGTAAATCACGTCGAGCGCAAAGCGCAAATTGGTTAGTGGAACATACATAAAGCAACGCTACACACAACACAAACACACACACACACACACACACACACACACACACACACACACACACACAGAGTCATGCTTCTGCACATGTGTAGGGGGGTCGTGTGTGTCGTTTGTGCCGGTTAAATTCGCGCTTTGGAAACATGAAAGCTGCCCCAACAGAAAATACTAAAGCAGCAAAAGTAATCTGTTAAAGCAAAGCAAAGCAGAAGGGTGCAGGGGCACGTCTGTGTGTGGCAAGTGGCAGTAAAATCATATTACCTCATATATAGTATACGAATTAGTTGGCCATCTCGAACAGGAGGAGCTTGGCACGGGCCCGAATGCAGGAAGCAGGATGCAGCAAACTGCTCGCACATACTTTGCCCTCCTTTCTATTGCTGCGGCTGCGGCTGCTGCTGCTGCTGCTGCTGCTGCTGATGCTGCTGCTGCTCATCTTTAGCAGTTGCAGTGTTTCGCAAGCTCCACAAATTGGAAATAAAAAACTGGCAAGCATTTCACATTGAAACGGCTGCCACATAGTTTGGCCTTAGCAGCACATCCTGCTAGCGACAGCAACAACAAAAACAGCAACAACAACAACAACAATCACAACAGCTGCAATAAAAGAAGCTTCAGCAAAAAACAACGTCAAATAACTGTCAAGTGAAATGCAGCGCTTGCGATCGAAGCAGTTGAGATTTTGTTTTCATTCGCTTTACCCTTTTTTACAGAAAAATAATCATAACAATGGCGGGCGAGGGAGTCTGAATAAAAAATACCCTGTAAGCTTATCTGTTGTATATTTATCAGTATATATTTTAATGGTCTTATTTTGCTTTCTTATTTGTTGTCTTATTTCTGAAGACTCATTGTGATTTCTAGCATTCATAGATATGTAGTTTACTAACATTTGAATTGTTTAATTATTTTATTTGTTAAAAACTAATAGGTGTCCATAAAATATTTTTATTGTCTTGCTTCGTTAAAATATAATCAGTTATTTATCCACGCATTCAAATAATTTTATTGATTTTTTTTTAAGCATGCACGTAACTATACGTATAGATAATAACTACTTTAATCTCTAGCACATATTCAACCAAGTTTATGCTATGCCATTTTGGGCCAATTTTATGAGTAAAGGGTATAATAATCATAAATATTGCACGCTGCTCAGCTTGTTGTGCCCGTTATGCTGACAGGAGTGAATGCAGGCAGCTGCCATTAAGTATACGCCACGTTGGCTGACAAAAGCTAAGCCCCTGTACACTAACCTCCTCCCAAAAAGAAAATGAATACATAAAATAAAAAAAAAAATAAAAAAGCCACGATATATTTACAAGGCACTACATTCTATGGCTGGGGAATATACAAACATATATATATTTATATATATGTATATACCTATATAGTCAAAACAGCGTCGCTTCGTTCTTCAAAAATGATTTCACGCCAGCGAAACGAGGTTAAAAAGGTGTTACAAGCCAGCAAATGCAAAGGCGTTTAAAGCGCTTCGGGTTGTTTCAACTTTCAACAGCGAAAGTTTAGTGCAGCAGCCGAATGCGCCCTACTGCCGCCACTGCCTAAGCCCCATTGGCACCCCGGTCGGATTCTCAAGCATTTGGTTGTGTGTCACCTTTTTCGCCTTTTATGAACATCCTTGCGAAATTAAAAGTTAAATACGCCAAGTCAATAAAAGCATGATACTAAAAATAAAGATAAAGATAGCTGCCAATGGCAATGCAAATACAAAAGCAGGGCTCTTTACGACTTAGGGGCGGGGCTGGGGCATTTTCCGTTAGAGTTGTCATCAACGTTGTTTTCTTCATAGTGCTGAAAGTAATAATGCTCTTTTGAATAACTCATGACGGAAGAAATTATTGAAAATAAATAAAATACTTTAAAGATAAAATAAAGTTAAAGCAGAAATAAATTATTATTGTTCGACTTTAGTCTTTAGTTTATTCAAAAATCTAATAAAACCTATGCGAGAAAATGCTGCAATCAAATCCCAATATATATACGAATAAAATGTCATTTACAAAACTTACTATGCGCAGCTACTATCGATATTTATCGATAATAGATAATTCTCCAAAAAAAATTCGCACTACCTGGGCTTTACGCAAAAAAAAAAAAAACATCAGCCTTAAATAATATTAACGTAATCTCGCAGAAAAGTACTTGAAGCCATTTCAAACCATTGTTCCGGCCATTTTTACCGCAAAAAACCTTGAATATTCCTTTTAGCCTGGCCGAGAGTTGGCAACACTGCTCGGCGCATTTATGCCCGAAAAATCTTTTAATGCAGCTCCCATTTGCATGGCAGCCGACTGCAGCTGTAGAAGCGGCAGCCAGGACAATGGCGACACTTCATTTATGTCTTTTGTGCGCCCAATGCGACGCCAACTGTTTGCCCAGAGATAAAAAAACTAAAGCTCGACTCTTGAAATGGAAAATGCAAGAGCGACAGTAACAGCTGCAGCAGGAGCAGGAGTTGCAGGAGTAATAGATGCTTTGAAATAGGTAGAGCGAGCAGCTAACTAATAAAATGCAGTTTGCGTTTTATCTTTGCCAACTGACTGGGCTGAGTTTGCTTTACTAATTGATGCACTACCACTTGTGCCTTCGAATTATAAAAAGCAGCCAGTCATACGGCAACGCAGCTGAGCGGATGCTTAGTGCTGACTGCTGGCAGCCGAAGGAAATTTCACAGAGTCAATAAACGGAAAGATGGTAACCAATGGTAAATGGCTGTCGTCAGGGACGTTTCGTACTTATCAATGCGGGCTGACTCAAAGCCAATTGAGGCACAACAAAAGCCGCCAAGAAAATAATTGATGCCATCTACCCAGCAGCAGTAGAAGGAGCAGCAGCAGCAGCTTATCTAGCTCAATGCGAATCGAGCTGTTTACCCGTCGAGCCACGTAACGAACGAATATCAACAGAAAACGCAGCAGCAGCGAATAATGAAAATAAAAACGAAAATGGGAATGAGAACGAAAATGAAAATCAATGGGAAAATATGCAAAACGCTTTTTAATTAAATTTGAAGATCTTTGCCAAGCGGCTGGCAACGGCTAAGCCGAAGCGAAAATTATTATGTGTTGGCCGAATGAACGCATCAGCGCATTGAAGCGTGGATTATTGCCGGGCAAATAGTAAAAATGCGAAATGGCGAAACGAATAAAACAAAGCTAGGAAGCTGCAAAAATTATCTGCGAAAATTTTAATGCTCTAGCACCGATAATAATAATCAACTCCCAGGCGGCATCTGTTCAGAGAAACACTTGGGTGAGGCATGTACATAAATCGAAATAAATAAGATATACATTCGAATGATTTAATTAAGCTGTTGTTTACAATTCACATTTAAAACCTTCTTTTTAAATGCTGCCACACCAAATTATCTGTTTACCAAATCATCTAAGACAAAGGTAATTTTCTTATAAAAATAATTAATTATTCCATTTTGAGTTCTAAACGACTCTTAAGCAACATAGTAAACAATATGACAGTATATATAAATATATAAATAACTACATATATATTTACTTAACTATTGATTACTTTGCCTTGCTATTACTATACTATTGATTACTTTAGTAGCCCACTTTATATTTAAGTTAATGGTTTTTCGACCTTGTAACTTGAATCCCTTAATAACCTTTCTCTTCGATTCGCCTGTAAACAAAATATATATTTTTATGTAAAATGTTAGTGAGCCTTAAATAAGATAGTTATTGCTCCAACTCAACTTTAATTCCCCGCTAAATCATGCATTTATGCCAGCTTTAGCTTCTCTGCCCGCTAAGTTCCCATAAATTCACCGACTATCCAGACTTAAAAGCAAGCTGAACTCAGACATTTGAGGCAGTTAGAAATAATTCAGTTTTAAAGCTTATATAAGAGTCAAGCGTAATGCATTTTACATTTTAAACTCTGCATTCTGCATTTTGCATTCTATACTCGTGACCCAGTTATAATGCATGGTATGAGCCCCACTGGCAAAGGGTATACAAATTAAAAGCGATTTGGCTTCACCATTTTAATTGCAATTGTGCGGCTCTCATTAAAGCGCTGCAAGTGCGAAGTGCAAATTAAATTTTCACTTCCATTCGGAATCGGAATGGAATCGGCAGAGCGTCTGTTCGAAACGGCACGCCCGCCCGCATGGATGGGCGGCATGACCCGCATTTGTCAAATAAGGAAATTAGTTTGGTAAATTCTAGCACCGACTCGCTAGGCCAGGCCAATGCCAGCCGTATGAATATGCGACTAAATTCTGTTATTTCCGGACTTGAAGTGTGTGTGTTCTGTATTACACAGACAAAAACACAAACACACGCACACGCATACTGAGGGAGAAGCTCTTGCTTTTAACACTAATTAGTCAATTGATGTATGTGCAATTTGCTAATTTGTCGATACACCAATTGAAGCTACCAGGCAGTTAGCCAATATGCTGGCCTTCGGCCTCTATTGCAGTAACCCACAGTGCGTATGATTAATATTTAATTGCATTATGCTTTTGCATGTTGTATATGGCAGCTAGAGTGCTCTCACATATATTTGTGTGTGTGCATGTGCATGTGCGTGTGTATGCCTGTGTGTGGCTCTGCTGCAAATTAAATGGTCCAACAAAATTAAATTATAATTTATATTTTACATAGGCAGCATATAAAGTGCATCCGGCTGGGCCTGCGCTTGACTCCAGTCTGCTAAAGTTTTGTAATTGGCCACAGCCAAAAGCCACATGACTGGAATCAATGCTGACAACTACAACAACAACAGCAACTATGGTGCTCTTCAACATAATGATTAAATTTAAATTTGTATTCAAGTTTGGTTTTAGGGCTGCGATGTGTTTGTCTAAATGGCTGACAAATGGCCAAAAACTAATCACAGTCGAGCAACTAGTTGCGAATTGTGCAGTTTACACAAGACCTGACGACAATTGCAGTTCGTGACAATTGATAAATCATTTTGCAAACTACATATTTGCATTCGGCCTTCAACTGGGAATACTCTGAACTAAATGACTTTATGCCAATTTTGTTGGCTAAAAAAATGAAAATACAAAAATTTAATTATTTACAAACATTTGATTGTAAATGCAAAGAGAAAAAAAAATCGTAAATGTATGAAACCTAAAAAACGGTTTAAAGAAAAAATTGCTTTTGGCTACTGCATAAAAAATGGAAATGCAGAATTAATTGAAGCATAAAGAAATGAAAAATGAAAAAATGAAATTATAAAAATCATTTCATTTTCGATTTTTTTGATATAAATTGCGTATATGCGCAAAAAATATATGGGTGCCCCCATGGCTCTATGTAAAAGCGTACAAGAGATATATAATCAATGTTTATATGGAAGAATTTTAATATATAATAATTTTAATATATAATAAATTTATTTTTAGAAAGTGTGTATATCATATTAGAATAGAAAATCAAGTTTGAATTCCAATTGTAAACAAAAATTCGAATACTAAAATATAAATTTAATAAATAAAAATAAAATCACTTTAAATGTTTTCATGTGAAAAAAAAAAAAATAATAATAAAAAAAAAATAAAACAATTTGCGGTTTTTCTTATCAAATTTCACTTTTGGCCTTATTTTCTAAGCTGGCCAATTGACCTTTGTTGGCAAGTTTGCTGCCCAAAACAGTCTCCAGATAAATGTTGCCTGCGGGAATTGAGTCTACAATCGTTCGATGCTGAAACACGCTTTAAAGCTAATGCCAGTTGCTGTTGTAATCATTTTTATATCAATTTAAGTTTACTCTTTAAACCTGATTGTATTTCCAGCTCCCATTTAAGTTGCTCTTTAAACTTTATGGTATTTCCAGCCTTTATAAATAATTCAATACAATTGTATTTAATGGTAGTAATTGTATTAGGCTATGATTCATAGAAAAGCTAGTATTCAATAGCAAAGACTAATCTGGAATCCCACGCGCGCCTCTTACATTTTGTATTAATAAAACTTTTTGCTGTGGAGCACATTTTCCGAGCGGACCTCAACCGATTGCGGCAGAGACAGTTGCATAATGCACTGCTAGGTGGGCGAAAGGGCAACACGTATATGTGAATGTGTATGTGTGTGTGCGTGCGTGTGTGTGACTGAGAGAAAAATGACTACGAGGCAGAAAGGAAAGGAAAACGGAAATCGAAATGTAATTTGTTCGCTGCACAACGCGATGATCAGCTCCAGTTGACAGCTGGCGGCCATGACAGCTGCTCGTTGTGACTGTCTGTCGTTCATGTGGCAGGCAGACAACGAATGTGGCACGTACACGGACACAGGCAGCGAGAAGACCTTGAAGCTGCACCTAGCTCAGGCCCAGCAACAAGACGTTGAAAAAGATGGCTCAACACAAAGACAGTTGGAGCGGTAAGTCTACAGACACACTGCTGGCAGGACATGCAGCCTAGAGCTGTGCGCGTGACACGACTCAAGTCGTTACAATTGTGTCGCTCTGATAGATTTACCTAAATGGAATTCAAGCAAATGCCATTAAATTAAAGTAAAAATATTTTCATTTCTTCAATTTTGATATTTTGGAATGAGCGAATGAAGGACTCGCCCCAACTTCTCATGCGCAGCATAAACTACCTCTAGAATATTAATGTTAATTAAAATATAATCGCAGTCATGTCTAATGCCAGCTAGACTCAACTTAGCAACGCTTTAGCTAGCAAGTTTCTTCAAGTGTTTTTATTTGCTTTCTCATATATATATATATTTTTTTTTTGTTTTTGGGTGTTTTTTAAATTTGTGCACATCTTCCGGCCAACTTGGCTGCAATTATGTCACACAAAATGTTTATCCTGTACATCCGGCTATAAAAAACAAGCTAAACACTTTATTTATTTGGAGCTGCTCGTCGTTAGTTTTCAAAGTTTTCGCATTAAAACGAAAGCAGAGTTTGCCAAACTATTGCAATGAAAATAGCAGAGACGACAACAACAGCATCAAGCAGCACGACGCAGGAGCAGCAAACGAAAATTTAGAGATGCAATGCAAACAACGGGGTGGAGGAGGTTGAGAGAAAGAAATTGCAGTTGACACAATCACGAAGTGCAGGATACTCTATACTTAAGTATTCCCAACTGAATGGAGTTATATATTGGCTTGGATAAATTATAAAAATAATAGTGATATCCTTGTGGCTTTCTATGATATCTAAAAAATATTTATTAAAATTGTTGTTTTCTTTAATAAAGTTACAAAATAATTTTATATAAATTCTAAATGAATTATACCAAAGAGAATCCGGGAGCATATGCATTAAGTAAACATGAAAATTATTAATATATACCACTATCCTTTGTGCATTGTTCTTCTTCTCTCTCCCTTAGATTAAATATTTTCTATGCAACTCGAACTATTCGCATACAATATTTTCATACACTGAACCCATTGAAACCAGGAAATCAGCATATGCTTTTATTTAATTCGATTTGACTTTATTTCCCTTTTTTTTAATAAACCTTAATAGACTACAGTATCAATAAAAAAAATACATAAATAAAAAATAAAAACAAAAAAAATGGCATTATTTGAAAAACGCTCATAAAAAAGTAGCTAACAATTGTTGATCTACATATCACTATCAGCAATCAATTCATTTTCTTTTTTTCCAGTTTTCATATTACAATTCAATGAGAATATAAAATGCGTTATACATTTTAAAGCAACATTAGTTGCCATAAACAAAAAATAAATAAAATGAAATTGATTGGCAAAAACGTAAAGTGTATTTCGTTAATGATAAAAGCAAAAAGTCCAATGGGGTCATCTGCAACAGCTAGAACGAAAACTGAAATGACAAAAATTGCAATTTATCTGTTTGATACAAAAAATTAAAATATTTTACATATCACATTATTTTCACCATTAAAAAAAAAAAATTAAATTACTCGCTTCCTTGCATTATTATTTCAGAGTGTTACAAAGTGCTTCTTAAATTTATAATACACTCTACTAAAGACGTCAAGAGCAGAATAAAAAAAAAAAAAAAAAAAAAACCGGCAACAGTTGGGCGAGTGCCTGAGAAAATTAAATGCTGCCTTTGAAGTGCTTGGACTTGAGCAAAGTCTATTTTAAACACATTTTAAATTTCGCTGACTGTGCAGCGAGTGTGTGAGAGCTGTGTGTGCTGATTGTGTGTATGCTTACTGTGCGGGTGTGTATTTGTGTGTGTGTCTATCAAACAGCTGCGTCTGGACTCAGTGGCAACTGCTGTTCAATAGATTTTGACTTTAATCTTGAGCGAGCCTCTGAATTGACTTTGGCCTTGAATAAGTCAGGCAGAAATGGATCAAAAGTCGGGCACACACACATCCAGACACAAGAGGCGACACTACATTCATTGGGTCAGCGGTGCCACATTTTTATTGGTCATTAGTGCGAGCCTCTATCGGGCATTCGTAAGCATTTACACATCGTTAAACTTTCATTTCCGGCAAATTAAGCGCATTCTATATACCTTCTACCCTGGCCCAAAAAACACACACACATACAGTGACATAGACACAGGGACACAGAGGCGTAGCATTATTCACGCCATGTCCTGTCCCCGATTACGGGGGCGCCCGTTCAGCTCTTTGTCAGCAAAATAGCCACGCGGCAGTGCATGAGAAGGCTACATCAAATGACCACAACAAACACAGCCCGACGGCTATATATGGTATATACCTATACGATATTCCGGGCTATATTTAATGGAGAGCAAACAAATAACGGTACGCCCCGTAGGCGGCATTCGCACTTTTGTTTGCTTTTCAATCAAAAGTCAATAGCAGGAGCGAGCCATATAAAAGCCTGGCAAGGATTGTGGCATCGGTGTTGGCTCCAAGCTATTGTCCACATCATGTCCTTCTGGGCGGTTAGTCGCGGCTTAACGCCGCAAGGCAAAGTGGCGCCCATGCTGAATCCCAATCAGCGACAATTTCTGGAGGACGAGCTGCGCTATCGAGAGAAGCTCAAGATGCTGGCGGGCGGCAATGCCATCGATGATGTTTACGTGCGCAAGCCGGACACCGTGGATGATCCACTGGAGCTGGACAAGCACGACTCATTCTACAAGACCACCAAAAGTCTGCTAGTCCTGTTCCAGATCATGGGCGTCATGCCCATACACCGTAATCCGCCTGTGAGAAATATGCCGCGCACTGGCTACTCCTGGCGATCCAAGCAGGTAATGTGGGCCGTATTCATCTACAGCTGCCAAACGACAATTGTGGTGCTGGTGCTGCGAGAGCGTGTCAAGAAGTTCATCACCAGCCCGGACAAGCGCTTCGACGAGGCCATCTACAACGTCATCTTCATCAGTCTGCTCTTCACGAACTTTCTGCTGCCCGTCGCTAGCTGGCGCCATGGCCCTCAGGTGGCCATCTTCAAGAACATGTGGACGAACTATCAGTACAAGTTCTTCAAGACGACGGGCTCACCTATCGTATTCCCGAATCTCTATCCGCTGACCTATGCACTGTGCGTCTTCTCCTGGCTGCTCAGCATCGCCATAAATCTGTCGCAGTATTTTCTCCAGCCCGACTTTCGCTTATGGTACACCTTCGCCTATTATCCAATCATCGCGATGCTGAATTGTTTTTGCAGCCTGTGGTATATCAATTGCAATGCCTTTGGCACGGCCAGCCACGCCCTATCGGATGCTCTGCAGGCCACCATTAAGGGCGAGAAGCCAGCCCAGAAGCTAACGGAGTATCGCCATCTCTGGGTGGATCTGAGCCACATGATGCAGCAGCTGGGACGCGCCTACTCGAACATGTATGGCATGTACTGTCTGGTGATCTTCTTCACCAGCATCATTGCCACCTACGGCAGCATTAGTGAGATCATCGATCATGGCGCCACCTACAAGGAGGTGGGCCTCTTCGTCATCGTCTTTTACTGCATGTGCCTGCTGTACATCATCTGCAATGAGGCGCACTATGCCTCACACAAGGTGGGCATGGAGTTCCAGACCAAATTGCTCAACATTAATCTAACTGCCGTGGACACTGCCACACAAAAGGAAGTGGACATGTTGCTGGTTGCTATCAACAAGAATCCGCCCATCATGAATCTCGATGGCTATGCCAACATCAATCGCGAATTGATCACCACGAACATCTCCTTCATGGCCACCTATTTGGTGGTGTTGCTACAGTTCAAGATCACCGAACAGCGTAGATCACAAACAGTTTAAGGCTTGATCAACAGAACTAACTGAGGGAGTTATCGATTATATTCAATTATCGAATTGTATTCAATTTGGGCATATGTTTGAAAAGGGCTTGGATTTTATTATATAAAACATGTATGTCAATATTTATTTACCCAAAATAATAAAAAAATAAAACATTAATAAAAAAATCAATCAAACAATTTGATTTTCGTTCTAGATTTTTCCTTGTCAGCATTCAACATGACTAAAGGAATATTTCTTTTACAGCTATAAGCATAAATTATATAATATTTTACTAAAAAGAAATCAATATGCGATTATATAGTGTTATATATTGCCATCAATCCACCATTCCATTTGCCTTAATTAAAACGAGTCTTGTTTCACATCAAATTTTATCAATCACGGACTACCTAGAGTTAAATGCCAAGCAGATATCGCCTAAAAATGCTTCAAGTAATTTCAAATTATTAACTATTATTGTTTATTATAATGCTTGTTACTCATTATGATTCCCAACCTCTATCTACACTAAATGTTTTCAACATGTTTTCTCTAGTATAATTTTGGATTTTGTATGTCAGATGTGTATAGTTTAATTATTTTCCAAATTTTCAGTTAAACTTGTTTTCGTTGCATATTTCTCCATGGACCTATCGCAATGTGTCACAGAGCCCCGCCAGACTACAGTCTAAATACCTACATGGGCATCCACCTGGGCATTGAGAAATTGGAGGCGGTGATTCTGAATTCCAAATTTGAGCTGATGCATAATGCTGTGGTACGCTATGATGTCGACTTACCGGAATACAAAACCCAAAAGGGTGTCAACCCCGGCGTGGATCTCGATCAATTTGAGGTGAATCCCGTGATGTATATCAAGGCATTGCACATACTGTTCAATTGTCTGGTGTCGCAGGGCGCCGATTTATATAAGGTGGCAGCCATCGCTGGTGCAGCACATCATCATGGCGCCATATATTGGTCCTTGGCCGGTTTCCGTGCGCTCTGTGGCCTAACTGCATTGACGAGCCTGCACGAGCAGCTGACGGAAAAATGTTTCACTTTGCGCTCCCTTTATTGGGTGAATGATGATTGCATTCACACTCAGTGCAGGGCGATAGAAAAAGCAGTTGGTGGCGCTAGAAAACTGAAAAAAATCACCGGATCTCATGCATTCGCCGGCTTGACTGGCCCTGAGATACGTAATGTTCATGTGACCTATCCGGACGAATACCAAAGAACAGTTCGCATATCGCTAATAAGCAGCTTCCTGGCATCGCTGCTGACTGGCACAATGGCATCCATTGACCACTCTGACGGCTCGCTAATGAATCTCTTGGGCATACATGAGAAAGAGTGGTCGAAAGTCCTCTTGGAGGCTTGTGCACCAGAATTAGCATCACGGCTCATGCCGCCGATCGCCACGAATCGACTGCAGGGACGCATTAACAAGTACTATGTGACTCGCTGGAAGTTTAGATCCGACTGCATGATTGTTGCGGCCACCAACAGCAATTCCAGCTTGTTGGCCAGCATCAAGGATCAGGAGAATGTTATTATTCTATCGCTCAGCCAGCACGACATGATCATACTGCCAACTAAGGAATGCAGTGTCGAAGAAGAGGGACAAACCATGTGCCATCCAACCATTCCGAATGCATACATGAACTTCTTCCGATTCCCCAATGGCGGCCTAGTGCGAGAGCGAATCTGCCAGGAAGTGGCCAACGGCAACTGGACGCAATTCGATGAAATGTTGGCCGACACGCCCATCGGCAATGAGGGTAACATTGCAATTCATTTTGATGAAATGGAGCTGACACCCAAGGCACAAGGCACTCTGCGCTGGGACAGTGCCATCTCTGAGCTAGCTACCGAGGCACTAACCGGACGACAGCGATTCGAGCCGCGGTTCGAGGCCCGAGCGGTCATCGAGGCTCAAATGATGCATCACTGTGGAATTATCGTCGGTACCGGGTTCATCATAGACAGCAATACCAGAATTATTGCCATTGGCGAGCACTCTAGCAACAGCAGCATACTCCAGATTGCAGCCGACGTCTTCAATGCGCCCGTCTACCGGTATGAAATGCCCGCTGATCCGCGCCTCATGGGAGCCGCCTATCGAGCCCGCTACGCCTTCTATGAGTATCGTGAGGTCAATTGCAATTGCTGCAAGTGCAAAATACGCCATGGCAGTCAGCCGCAACTCAGCTACTCTGAGTTCATTCAAAACTCTCCAGATTACTTGAAGCTGGCGACCGAGCCAGCTCCTAACTGTGACAAGATCTACGCCCCACTAAAGGACCGTTACGCACAAATGCTACGGCAACTGGCAGCCAGCAAGCCTATCCACGAAGCCCGCTTCGAAGGCGACCCGAACGTATTACGACAACTTTGAAGGAGTCTTACAAAAATTCTATGTCATTGCTAATTATTCAAAATAAGTTCAAAGTCAAGTAAACTAGTGCAACAAAGAATAACAAGAGTACTCTAGCCGAATGAGTCCGGCCAGCAGATACCCTGTACCCAACAAACGCAAAATATGTAGCCTATAAATTCTATAGAACCGTTACGTTCACGTTTAGTAAGTCAGACGGACTAGCTCAGCATTCTAAAATGAAGGATATTTACTGAGTATGCATTGAGATTACATTTGCTACAATACTTGGTAATGGTTGCATTGGGTATAGGGTATCGGCTTATATTAGGCTAAAAGTCCGCATCCCAGCCAGAAAGCTCATCCGGCGGCTCAGTGGGATCACAGGGAAAACGGTCAAAGTAACGCACGTCCGTGGGATGCGCAATGGGCCGCACAAAGGGCGGTATCAGCAGCTGACTGGACAGGCCATCCCAGTCGAAGCCGAGAAACCATCTAGGGAGTAGTGCAACAATTGCTTAGTTCAAGTGGCACCATTAGCTAGCCCCACTAGTATATCTACTCACTTGTGCTTTTTGATATCCTGTATGCCGCCCGTTTGGTAGCCCAAACGTTCGGAGGGCACATCCCGGCAGAGGCGCTTGATCAGGTGCACGGCCCAGCGTGAGATGTGCTTGGGAAATGTGATCATGTCGATGCCCCTTAGGATTAGGTTATAAGTCTGCATGGGATCGGGCGCAGTAAATGGTGGACTGTTTGGGATAAAGGGAAACTCTTAGTGGAAATGAGCAGATTCATTGAATTTCCAATGCAAACTTACGCGCCGTTGAGCAGCTCGTGTATGAGAATGCCCAGAGCCCAATAGTCCACGGCTCGATCGTGTCCCTTGTTGAGAATAATTTCTGGCGCCACATACTCGGGCGTTCCACAGAACGTCCACGTTTTGGCGCTATTCCCAATATACTTGGCAAAGCCAAAGTCCACCAGCTTCACATAGCCGCGCTCGTCCAGCATGAGATTCTCCGGCTTGAGATCCCGATAGAGTATGCCACGGGCATGCAAGTACTCGAAGGCCTGCAGGACGCAGCCAATGATGAACTGGGCTGCATTGTCATCGAAGGAGCCATGATCTCGCAACATGGTCCAGATCTCGCCGCCCATGCACGCTTCCAGCAGCATGTAGACGTACTTGTCATCACGGAATGTGCGATAGAGACGGCAGATGAAGGGACAGTTCGAGCTGAGCATGATGCTGCGCTCGCTGTAAATGTGCTCCTCCTGCTTGGTGTCCACAATGTGTCGCTTCTTCAAGCACTTCAGTGCAAAGATGTCCTCGCGACCCTGATGATGCGCCTTGACCAGCTCGACGCGACCAAAGCCTCCGATGCCCAGTGTGCTGATCACCTCAAGGTCGGTCAGCTTCAGATCCGGATACTCCTGTTGCGCCTGCGCACCGAACGACTCCTCGCTCTGGGCCTGCGCCTGTTTCATGGCCAGCATGCGATCCTCATCCCCATAATCTTTCTCCTTCAGTTCGCACAGATCGCCGATGAGCCGCTTGAACGATTCCCGATCCAGGCTGAGGCACTCCACGCCCGGCGCCAGCGCAATGATATTGGCCGTACGCTTATCCTCATTGATGAGCGCCTGTTCGCCAAAGTAATCGCCGCGACCCAGGATCCGCAGCTCCGTCTCCTCCAGCGCAGTGGGCGTCAGCTTTTGCGTAACTCTCACATTGCCCTGGGAGATGAGGAAGAAGCTGTCGCCCGCCGTGCCCTGGCGTATGATATACGTGCCCGCCGCATAGAATTCCAATTCCAGCACATCCGCAATCTTGGCCAGCAGCTGGTCGCTGAGATTGCGCAACAGCGGCACCGACTTCAAGAAATTCACGCTATTCTCAATGCGCTGCAGCCCGGTGCGCATCATGATCTGCTGGAAAATGCGACGATCCAGCACCCAGACCCGCGCCTCTTCGCTGATCACCCGTATGGAGGCGGTGCGCGTGCAGTTGTAGAGTATGGCCAGTTCACCGAACGCCTTGCCTGGCCCCATCTTGTCCAGCACCTTGCCCTGCTGCATGACGGCGAATTCGCCCGCCGCAGAGACATACAAATGGGCGCCGGCTTCGCCCTCGCGGATGACAAACTCACCCGACTCAATGCTCTTGGAGTACATGGAGTCCACCAGTTCGCGCACCTGCGAGGCATCGATGTTCTTTAGGAAATCATTGTCCATGATGGCATCCTTGATCTGCTGCTTGGCGCTGAAGTTATAAATTTGTTGGAGTTGACCGATTAGGCTCGTAGCTCGTCAAGAGTCGCTCACCTGTAGTCTTTCTCGTATTTGGGTATAGTTTCAGTGTAGGACTGCTGCTTGGACTGAACCGAGCTCTCCGCGGAGACGCCCTGCTTTTTAATGGCCGCCAACAGCGGCTTGGGACGCACTTCATCCGATGTGGCCGCATCTGTTTTTAATGTGCTGTCCAATGTTGTTGCCGTGGCTGTAACTGTTTCTGTTGCATCTCCTCCTGCTTCTCCTCCTGCTGCTTCTGCTGCTGCTGTTGTGTGGCTCTGCATTTCATTGCCATTGCTGGCTGGCATAACCAGACCGCAGGCACTGCACACATGCTCATGCTCTCGACTGCTGCTCACCTCGCCGCACTGCTCCGGCGGCAGTTGGCTGTTGGACAAGCCCACATGGCTGCTGGTGGTTTGCTGCAGCACGCTCTGCATCGGCCAGCATGGAATGACAATTGAAAGGCGTCGATTAATCAATTCGCCAGCCAATTGAGTTTCCAATTAGCGGCACATGTGATGCAGCTGAAACTCAATTTGAATGGACAGCCAGTGACCCCTTTATTTTGTCGCCTCTCAATAAATATCGGAGGGAAACCTTCGCCCAAAGTGGGCCACTCGTTGTTGGTTCGCCCTTTACAGTCATCTTATCTCACACTTTGCGTAAATAGCATGCAAAAACTGACCCCAAAATAATGGCAAGGCGTTAAGATAGCAGTGCCAAAATCTGAACACAACTCGTATATACATACATACGTATATGTATACGTATATATATATATATATATATATATATATATATATATATATATATATATATATATATATATATATATATATGAGTATGACTCAAAATACTAGATAAGCCAAAAGTCGTAACTTCCAGCGGCAATCAGTTCCTGCCCTCCACACATTCTACAGACTATTTACATAAAAATTAGCAATTCAAAAATTGTCTGCGCACTCTACTTGTATGCACTATAAGCCCACATATATGGGGGGTATATTGGCTAAGATTTTCAAGCATAACGAAAAATTAATACCCTATATACAAGGTTAAAAAAGGAATATTGGTTTCACTTTTTGTTTGACTAACTAACTCACGAGCAGAAATATTCACCTATTTACCCTATACATTATTGGGTTAAATGGTTGCTAAAACTATAAAATTATTGAGTAAAAAAAAATAGATAAATAAATAAATAAAAATTAAAAATTAAAAGAAATATATATATAGATATACGCTACAAAATAAAATCATAAAATTTTAAACACTACATCAACAAAAATATATTTTTTTTTAAATTCACAATACAAAGTATGGATCCTTACAACTTGTTTATTATAATCAAATTTTTAGCTTTACACGCTACAGAACAATAAAAATCTGTCAGAAAAAAAAATAACAAATAATAATAAACGAGAAACCATTCATAATATTTAAGTTATTTACCATGATAAAATATTTGAATAAAATATATTCTTAGAAACCCTAGAACTTTTTTGAGGGTTAGCATTTCGCTTCATTTTCAAATAGTTATTTTATACGCTTTTACTTCTTTTATACAACTCTATTTATAATTCTAGAGTATCTTCTAGTCTACATCTCTAGTTCAATGCATTTGAACTATTTTGTTTTTTGTGGCATTTGCTTTGTTCTCTTCGGGAGCGCGACGCGTGCTGTCGCCCGTTGAATTTATGGAATATGCCATGGTGTTTATTTACACCAAACACAAACATGCACACAAATCGCTTAGAGCTTGTAGATGTTGGCGGGATTAACAGGGGTTGAGGGGCGGTAAGCGCACGACGCGACGTCCAGCTAGAGCAGCGCTCGCGAGCGCAGACAAAGCTAATGCCGTTGCTGATCCGGCAATTAGCAACACACAGTAGCAAGTCCCTGAGTATCTGTATCTTCATTGCCAGCTTTGTATCTGTATCTTTATCTGTATCTGTATCTGTAGCTGAGCGTGGACTCTCTGGCAAGCTTAGCTCTTTACGCTGCCGCTCTATGAAAATCTCACGAAGAAGTGCTAAACGCTTAGCTCAATAAAAATGCTTTACAATTCAAATACACACGCACACACACACACGCAGTGGCAGTTCATGAACGAAATTAACAAGAAAAAAAAACGGTGTATGCGTAATACCGAAGTCGCAATACTCTTTTCGAAGCAATAACAACAAATTGTTCAAATATTTAAAGAGCCATTAAATGTAGGGTCTATTTATAGCATTGTGTAGCCTTTTATGATATTGTAGTCTGAATGAATATTTAGCTGTGAATTGAAGATTATTCATTTT
Source organism: Drosophila arizonae (assembly GCF_054131065.1). Taxonomy (NCBI): domain Eukaryota; kingdom Metazoa; phylum Arthropoda; class Insecta; order Diptera; family Drosophilidae; genus Drosophila; species Drosophila arizonae. The sequence goes on along the minus strand of NC_142923.1, from coordinate 9,671,593 downwards.
CATAGCTTTCGCACTATGCGGCAGACTGCCCTTCATGGTCATATCTACTGAGCTGTTAACACCAATTGAGCATAATTATCTATTCGGCAATCTCTACTTCAAGACTCTAGATATTCCGCCCACAAAATTCTACTCTCTTACGTCGAGCACAGCTGAATGACAGCCGCAAAACCGCTAGACCAGTTATCACCGGACTGCTACAAGGGCATAGGGCTGGCTACCGGTATCTACATGCACAATATCTAATATTGTCTGTTCTCTATCAGATAGTGTCTGATATCTGGTGCTTAGCTGCGGCTGTGGCTGCTGCTGCTGCTGCTGTGCTTGAGAAACCGACATGCGACGCAATTGATACGAGCTGTGTGCGTGTGTATGTGTGTGAGTGTTTTTCAGATACTTTTTTCTGTATCTGTGCGAATTAGTTGAAAATACAAAATAGAAATAGAAGCAAAAGATGGGGAAAAAAAATGACAGCACAATACGTTGCTTGGCCAATTGTTGCTGCTGGTGTTATTGTGCCGTTATCTGCGGCGCGACAACAATAAACCAAACAAAACAAACAGCAAACAAAACAAACAAACGATGCACAATGACAAGGGACATCTGCCCCTTTGGCTCGCTGGCATTCACCCTGGTGACCTAGGCTCAAGTAGGTTTCTAGTACTTTTCTGTATGTTGTTGTATATTTTCATCTTCTATTCGCTTTCAGCTCGTGAATGCAGCCTGATGCAATTTTCCGATAATTAAATGGAATTGATTTGTTTTTCCTCAAGTTGGCAAAGAACTGAACAAAGCTAAGATTATTGTCACAGTCTCAAATTTAAATGATATATTTTGCATGCTGTCTAAAGTAAGCGAATACTCTTTCATGTTATGAATATTTTACTTTTAGCTTGCAATTTCCCGATAGTTTAATGGAAGCTATAATCTAAAACTCAGACTTTTTATTATTATTATTAACATAAGATATGTCTAGACATTGGTAAGCTTGTTTTTTTTTTCAGATTATATATATTTTCCTAATCTAAAATTTAGTGGCCCGCCTTTGCTTTCCTCCGATCGCTTGAACTTGTCGTAATTTTATGTAATTCCCTAGGAACGTCCCTTAGGAAAATTTACCCAAGATTATAGAATATCTGTAATCATATCCCCGGTCAATATTTTTTAAAAGTCCCATTAAAAATTGTGAGCATTTCCTTTACTGACCTACTTCGCTATTCCTATACTATTTTTCATCTCTATCACTCTCTTTTCTCTTCTCTCTTATCTCTCTCTCTCTCTCTTTCTATCTACGTATACCTATTTCGCTCACACACTCTGTCAATATTATTTTAGAATCACAAATATTCCCTTTATGACCAATTTACATTATATCTGTCTCTCTGTCTTTCACTCCCTTTAGAATTCCTCGGCTACCCTCTCTCACCTTCAGCTTGTGTATTTCACGATGCAGCTTGACCAATTCGCAGTCTCGTTCTCGCAGCTGTTCCCTGAGCATGTGCAGCTCATTGTTCAATCTATTAACGATCGCATCTTGCTCCGCATCATCCATTATCTCGGTCATATCAGCTGCTCTCCGTCCAGTCGCTCAATATCGAATGCCAATTAACTGCTAATTGTCCCATTCAGGCAGCCATGCACGAGTGTAGTTAGCTACCCGCTTTGATTCGCTTTCGCACGCGTTCCGTCGACGACTGCCGGCTGTTGACTTCCCAATTTATAAGCCGATCGACGCGGCGTATGTGTGATTTCCAAAGAGAGTGAGTAATAGTGAGAGAGAGAGAGAGAGAGAGAGAGCACAGGAAAGAGCACGCTTGCAAAAGTGTGAAACGAAGAGATCAGAGACAACGCTATCAGCGCGAGATAGTTACAAACAGATAACTAAAAGGGTTGGGCGCATTTAATTTGCATGCTAACAAAATGATAACGATGCGAACTAAATGCCTGCTAGACTAGAAAATGCCCTGCAATGGGAACCAAAGCTATTAAAGCAAAAGAAAGAAGTTAACTAATAAATCTATTCAATTTGTTCGATAATTTCAACATGTAAGTTGTGAAAGATTATTAAATCGATTTAAGTTAATTAACCAATGTAATGTAGACTAAGACTGAATCGTCAATACTGGCTTACAGAAGTTTGAAGTTATTTTCTTCTCAAATAAAAATATATAATCAAACTTGAACTTCAACCTGACTTAAATTAAAAATCCATTAAATAATTTTGCACAAGTTTAAGTTCTCGCAGTTTTGCACAAACTTTTAAAGCAAACAGGGTATTACAGCAACAATAACAACAAGAACAACAAGGGCATCCTAAGCAAATGCAGAAGCCAAGCAGTAGATGCTTTTGTGCTTTGGCATTAAAACAAAACTGCGAGACAAAAGCTGAGCGTAATTTGATGATGACAGCTACGCTGGTTAATGGTGAGGGATGGGTTGGGATGGTCTAGAATGGGCCGGGATGGGCTGGTTTGGGTCTGTGTCTGGTGTGGGTGAGGGTGCAAAGCGCGGCGCTGGGCAGAGGCGGGCACAAAGCGTAAAAATGCGAAATGAAAATGAAAATGGCAGCGCAGATGTGAAAATGAAAGCTAAACGAGGCGCGGGCCAACAAACAGCCAGAAATAAAATTGCTTTACAGCCATAATAGAATTATAGTGCCCACTATGAAGCGGCGACAGAGACGGACCGCAACACGCTCCGCCGACCATACAGCAGCAGCAGCAGCAGTAGCAGCCAGTCAACGAAAGGGAAGGGGGAGTGGGAGGGGGCATGCGCTGCTAAAAGCAAGTGAAATAAAACGCCAGCATGCCAAACGGCAAGGCAAGGCAAGGACACACTGATTTGCCGGCGGCAATGGCAGCAACCGGAGCAACGCTTCATCCGCTTCGCGGTGGCCCACATTTAATGTGCTCATATCTGCGGGCTGAACGGGGTGATGGCGACGGCGACGGCGACGGCGACGGCAACGGCGACAGAAACAGCCAGTGATATATGTGGGCTATGAGTGCGTGCTAGCAAGCAAAATGCTATTGCGATTTGTGGAACGTGACAGCATAGAAAAATCTGTAGGTGCCGTAAGGCAGGCAAAGGATTAGCCAACGACACACACACACACACACACACACACACAAGCACGGTGTATGCGTAATGATGCTGCAAATGATCTATCACACAGAGAGATAGAGAGAGCGAGAGAAAGAAAGAGAGCGATGAAGATAGTATTTCGTAATTTAATGGAGAGGCTCGACTCGAAGACTCCAGTCGAAAAACTTTGACACTTGAGCACCAAAAGCTGCGATAATTATCTAAAGCAAAACTGTAATGACTCGGCTACACCCTCTGTTGGCTGACACCACGACAGTCTGCAGTGCCTTAGTTGTAGTTGGTTGGGGCGAGGGGAGGGGGTGTAGAGGAAACTAATTGCCCCTGGGACATGTCGCATTACTTTAAACGTCAATCTGCAGGGCAACTAATTAATGAACGCTAATTTGAACTATGCCCCGAGCTGAGGTAATAACAGTTTACCAAGCTTGACGCTATCATAAAAAGTCTGTAGCACATTAAGTGCAGGCTGCTATAATGCACGGATTACGTAACAAAATCACAGAAGCAGAAATAGACTGATAACCAACAGACTCTGCCACTGGGCACAGTAGTACCTGGAAATATGTTACTCCATTGGCTGTTGTTTGAGCGAGTTTACAGCTTGTCTGGCTGCAGCTGCTCAACTAATTGCAGAGTTGGCAAACTGTGAGTGGGCAGGAAAAGCACGACTTGACTCATTTAGTTGATTTCTAATACAACCCAGGTAGTTTTAAATAGTTGGCAGTGAGAGTACTAATCTGTTTAGAGTCAAGAATGAGGCAAACAACCTGCAGTTTTTGTGTATAAATGAAATCATTTCACTAAGGCACTTAGTTTTTATAGACCATAAAAATCTGCATTAAATTTAATGAAAACGTTCAACTACTCATATAAATGTATATGAGTGGCAGGCTGTACCCATTTGGACTACTTGAAATAGTCTGCCTGTTACTCAGGTAAACTAGCCGAAATAAAAAATTATAGTTTCTTTTTTATTTAATAGATATATTTTAGGCAATGCCACAAAATCCGTAATATGGCGGGGAATTAAAAATATATAGTAGATATAAATTTGTTGGAGAATTGGCTTAAACTCAGAAATGAACTCATTTGCTCTAATGATTAATCAATAAATTCATAAATAAGTGTATTTTGGGACATACCTAATAAAAAAGAAATCGTGATTTCGTTTTAGTTTTCAAAATAATTCTAAAGTTCGATAGTTAAACTGTTATCATTTTATTAATTAGACAGCTATAGATAGATATACACAGATATAGATATGTACATATATACAATTTGACAGTTACAGTCGAGTCTCGATAATTGTAAATCTCAAGGGGATCAGGTTTTTTTTTTCGAATTACAGAGAAATTTAAATTATCAAGAGTTATCAAGAACAAACTTTTTCAAGGGTATAGAATTTTTCTTTTTCGATATGCGCGATTTTTGATTTAGTGGGGAACAAAATATCAAAAAAGTATGTATATTAATTATATTCAAAGAAAAATTTCCTAAACAAACAGTTTAACTGCATGCAAATCTCATACTATTAGTAAGTACTTATGGCTAATTATTTCATATACTTACTCATAATTAATGGTATTAACTGTTATACCAACTACATAATTGCCTTTTTATGCAGAGAAATTGTCATTCAGTCTTAAAGCCATAACTTTAACGTTTTCATATCTAAACATAACAGTTTCAACACAGGGCCCGAGGCCCTGGGTCAAGCACTAAATTACATACATGATATAGTAGCACTCAGGTGTATACGCATATTGGTAAATTTATGCCGTCACATCGTAAATGATTGATGAGCATAGTTACATAGTTTTAATATGCGCTTTATCATTGTTTGTCCTAAATGCGCTCAGGCTGTACTCGGCTCCATTTCGAAACAACAACCCAGCTAAACCAAAGTATAATATTGTAGTATGATTTTTGCAGTCTGTGCACGTCGATGCCAACAGAGTAGAGCTTTTAAATTCCACACTTATGCTCTGCGCTATTAGTTTGGGGTTCTCGCTGTATATCTGTGACATAACTAAGCAACACAAAGCTTCAATTACAAGAGCAAATCCTGGTCAAGGCAATCAGTGTAAAGGGCCAACTGGATTTGTTCGCCAATATTTACATAATAAAACTTGCATGACAGTTACTAGCCGAGGTACAAGAAGCACCCTCCCACCTCCCCTCTTTGGACCACAGCCCATAACCATAGCCATAGTCATAGTCATAGTCGCATTTATCTCCATACCAATTTGCGCTTTGCATTTCTTTCCAGCGCTGTCACTGACATATGCCAGGAATGTCATTCAGCAGCGGGAGACGAATCAGGGCACTCAGCGGAAGATAAGTGTGATAAGTGCTACATACAGAAAGAGACACAGATAGAACACACAAGCAGAGCCAAAGGCAAAGAGAAACGTGTAAAAAATGCTATTGACTTAGCTGATAGGAAATAGGGTACCCTACATTTACATGTACATATATTAAACTATCGATAACATATTGATCGTAATATATTTTAATTCTTATATATTGATTTTTCTTAAATGTTAAGTATTATATTTCTACATATATATTATATCCGAGTTCATTTCAATTTTATTTATAATTTTGTAGGACGAGCATATAAAATCAATAAATGAATCAATATACATCGATCTTAGAAAAGGAAAACGCAAGCGCTTTTAGTTATTAACTTCTTGTATCTATTATCAACCCCATTCTCAAGATGTGCATGAAGCCAAATACATAGGTGATCAAATACATACAAATAATATATAAAAATATGAGAAAACAAAAAGTCGATAAATAACATATACATATATTGCAGCTGTTAATTCTCCATAATACTCTAATAATAAAATCGATAAATATCGATTTTAGAAAATAAAGAAGCCAAGAGTATTCTCAGTCATCATATTTTCTATAACCGGCACTCACAAATCACAATACCCCGACTTTTACATATTTTCAATCAACTACAGGGTATTGCAATGCCCCAAAGGCATGTGAATACATGCATAAAATATGGCCAATCAAGCGTCAAACTATTGCTATGAGTTTATAAGTTTGCTTCTGCCAGCGTGCTGTCATATGGATATATTTTAAACCGAGATGAAGCAGGCTTTGACAAATTCCGATGCCAGCCAGCACAGTCTTAGTGTTCATTCTCAACCTAAAAGTAGGAAGGCTACTACACATTTTCCATTTTACAAAAATATAAAATAACATCTTACACTATATTATTTGTATTTGGAAATAGGGAACAAAAAAAAGGGCTTAACACAAGGATTTCGCAAAAATACAGACAACGAAATCCTCCAAGAACATCTTAATCAGCCACAAAATCTATGAGCCTGTCGAGCGGGTTAGCTCAAGCCGCTACTAGAGATTAGGAGAGAACACTGGACAGGGAACACCATATAGCAGAAGGAACAGGTAAGCAGCTGAACTGTTGAGCAAACATCCGTCTTACTATGCCATGGCACTCGTATAATTATACAATTAAAATCGCGACGCACTCCAGTCCAGTGCCACAAAGTCCTTACGCATTGTGTGCACAGAGGCGAGATACTGGGGAAAAGTGCCCAACTGGGATTAATTCCAGACAGACTACCTCTGCCGGCCAATAGCCTGCATCCAATCCGGTCTGAATCTCCGGACATGTATGGGCACACAGACATACACCTGCCCACACCTGCCCACTCAATTCATTTTCGGCCTTTTGTTGTTTTATACTGGGCGCTCGTATCTCTTTTATTGCCTCCTGTCGTGCCCTTTGTCATACGCTTTCCTCGAATCGGATTCGAGCAGACGAACTTTCCGCTCCACGGCCGTGCACGGGCAAGTTAAGGCAATCAAGATATGGCGCTATAAGTGTATTTGCACAGCTAAAGAATACGTACGAGTCCGCGTGCTCTCGCGTGCAGCGCATTTTACTACTTTCCATAGACAGCTTAAGCAGATTTATAGGAATGAACCAATCGCAATACAATAGAGTGGAGCTGCATGCATGAACTCGCAGCTATAGCTCATTAGAGCACTTTGGTTTATTGAGCAAAAGTATTAATTTATGATGCAAGTGCCGCGCAGGTGGATATAAATAACAGCTTGGATTGTATGTGCAATTGATTTTTGTTGTAGCACTTTTAACCGAAATACCCAAGTAAATTAGTGTAAATGTCATCTCAAGTAGTACAAAGGTCAGCACGATAGCTGATTTTCCTTTTTTTGAGCTGAAGCTATACGGCTGAGCTGGCTTAGAGTCGAATTAATTGATGAAGAGTTTAGTCTCAATTACATATACATACACATATTCTATATGTAAATTATACCTTTTCAATCCATAATTATTGCTAATTGAGCAATGTGTAGCATGTACTACTACTTAATAAATATTGAGCTTAATTTGTTTAAATATGAGCTATAAAGTTATGTTACATATTTCAATGTAAGCGCACGTAATCTATTCAAATATTCTGCTCAGTTGCTAATTGAAATCGAGCTTTATATACAAACTAAGGCCCACAGACATTTATTCACTCAACCCCTTTTATGTTTTGCGTTTGCTGAACTTGTCCAACAATAATAATCGACGAGTCAAATTAATAATAAATCAACACAAAATAAAACAGCTGTGAGCCAAACATTTATGTCTGTTGTTTATAGATTCAGCTTGATATATATTTGACATTTATTATTTAAACAATCAGTGAAATACATATATTTCAATATTTATGCATGC